>NW_009260410.1:4597253-4608152 GCF_000687185.1 Egretta garzetta
GGAGCTTCTGCTCTGGTGGGGGCCACAAGCTCCTGCAAATGGGCAAGGGAACACAGCAGCCCCGAGCAGGCGCCTTGTCGGGTCCAGCACCTCCAGTCCCCAGGCACAGCCCCCAACAGTCTCAGTCCACTCCACCTGCAGCACAGGGGGCTGGGGTTGCTGGAGAAGCCACCCTTGGGGGATGCTCCAGGCCACCCTGAGCAGGGCACCCAGCCCAGGCTGGCCAGGGGTCCCCTGGGGTCCCTGCACTCCCTGGCAGCATTGCACGGCAGGGGGAGCACCCGGCTGGGACACAGCAACCTTCAGCTCTATCTCATCAGAGCCGGGACAGGGAGTCACGGCTGTGCAGCCTCCTCAGTAATATGCACTGGTGCCAGGCTAAGGAGAAACTCCCCAAATCAACCAAACCTAGGTCAAGAGCTAGCCGCTAGCAAGAGGTGCGGGGAGAAAGCAGTGCACCTCCCTGGATCCCCTTTGAAAGCACTGCCAGGGACCACACTCGGCAGCACAAGTAATTGCTTGGCTCAAGGGTTAAAAATACACAGTATGTCTGAAAGGGCAGGTCTACAGGCATTTGAGAGAAGCAGGGGAACAACCTGGCAGCAGAGAATGCATGGGCCATGAGGCAGCCCAGGACCCTTCCCCAGAAACACTGAGAACCCCATTGCTTTTACCAATTCCTAGCCCTAACAGCACTCGGGGAGCTGCTGATGAAAACTGCCTTATAGAACAGGAAAGGATCCTTTGTCTTGGGGGTATGGACATGAGCGGCAGAGGATGACCATAGCACAGCCAGCTCATTAGCAAAACATGAGCATTAACATCTGAAAAAACATAAGGCCCCAGTGGGCTACAGGGAACGGCATTTGTCCTCTAAATGCTTCAAGGTGTCCAGAGAAACGCACACACCAACAGAACAGGCTGACAATCCCTGCAGCGCTGCTAAGGGCATCATCTGCGCGAGACCACACTGATGGAGAAAAGGTGCTTCATACCACCTGCAGCAGCCCCACCTGCAGGGACCCGCACTGCAATTTGTGTGGTGCTGAAGAGCAGCATTATTGGAGCACGCAGGGCTGCAACCTGCTAGCTTCAAGTTAAGGCCACAGCTAATGAAACGCTTTCTGAAAGCAGATTATCTATCACATGCCTTAGTCCAGCATTTATGACAGTATTTCACAGTACAGGACTGCTTTTCCACTTTTGGGATGAAGGTGAAAGGTCTGTGCTGAGGAAGGGCAGAAGGAACACATGGAGGACTGCAGCAGACACAGCAACACTCCACCGCCACATGGCTGCACTCTGCCATCAGTCCTTTCGTTAGGGCAGGCGAGAGGTTGCAGAGTGCCGAGAGCTGGGCATCTTGTGACTCAAGTGTATTGGGACTACTCAGCTGCACTTCAGCACTGTGCAGTTTGTGTCTGGACACATGAACACCTCCCAGAGCAGCTCCTTTGGCAATCTGTGTTATCTAGAATGGGACTGCCCTAAATGCAGCCTTACCTTTACTACCTTGGGAAGGCATCTGTAAAGAGACTCCTTAATGGCCTAACCACTGGGCACCTGCAAACTGCCTTATAGTATCAGAGTAATTCATGACAACTGCTTGTTTACACAGAGAAATGCATCTCTGTCTCTCCACACGCTGAGGTGGTATGATCCGAACAGGTGCAAGGCAGGCTCCCAGATTCCTCTGCAAGCTGAGAACTCACTATCTTGACATCGGTACCTCTGAGGGAAACAACTTTGTCTTAGGTTCACTGGAAGATCAGAAGACCTTGAAAAATTACTATATTTACTTTAAGTCCATGCGACTTTTCAGGGCACGGATTTCCCCTGCAAAGAAGTAAAAATTTATTAATAAAACTGAAATAGGTTCCCTAAAGAAACAGGCAGGCAGCAATGCTACTACCCTCGAGAACATGAAGACCAGCCTCTTGCTTTTCCTCCCAAATGCAAATCAATCATCCACTTGACAGCAAGCTTTTAATCTTATGCCACTTATCAGCAGTAATCATCTCACTTTTTATTTGGAATTTGTGAACAAGTATTCTGTTTATTAGCTTAATAAAAGCTCAGATGCATAGAGCTACAAACATCAGGCACCTCAGCACACATCAATGCGGGGCTCCCCCCCTGTTTCAACCTTCTTCATGCTGTAGAGAAGTCACGACCACCAGGATTTGAGATCCATGGTGGAGATGCCCCAATGAGTATGAAGTCCCCACCACGCCACCACTTGCACTTGCTACCTTTACAGCTACTACTGGAAAGCACGGCTCTCACACCATACTTACATCTCATTTACCTCTGGAACATGTCATCTATACTTCACAGGTTTAGAAGTCCTCTTGGCTTCCTTCTCACAAGCATACCAAATCTCTTAATGCAACACTGCACAAGAGGTTGTCCATGCATCTAGACTATACATGACTTATTTAAATAAGCAAGCAATTTAAAGTCCCTGAGTTGCACATCACCTTCTTACACCATTTCCCCAGGAGTCTCTGTGTGCTTTCTCCTTCACCAGTTAGCACTGTTCTTCTGTAACAGCACCTGTGGGTGATCTCATGAGGTATGCCACCCTCTTGTGTCCAAGACAAGTCTTGCCAGTTCCACCTGGAAGCAGGTATCAGGATAGCACATTACCAGACCAGAGGCAAACAGCCCTCAAGTGTCTGGGCACACAGGTCTCTCTAAACCTCCCTTCAGAGGTTTATTGTTTCTGCTGCTTGCATTTAAAAGGAAAGTTCAGTATTTCAGACTGAGCAAGGAACTTCTGCCAATTAGAAGCAATTTTCAACAAATCATCATGATAGAGTACTGAAAGCAGACATACCAAAAATAAGTAACTTGTAAACATTAGTGACATAGTAGTAGATTCAATTAACATTAACAACCACAGAGGCAACTCACAATTCGGAAATAGACTTTTGTCATGAAATCTTTATGGCTTGACAGAAAGAAAGTTAGATTTGTTTTTGAAATGGTTAGTGCAATTTTTTTTTTATTTGAGAGGTCAGCTATAAGAAGAGTTAAACAGATGAATCCAGTATGAAACCTCAGCTTCCAAGTTGTTTTTGAACCTGATCTGAAATATGGCACTGGACTCTTATCTAGAGTCAAGGCATTTGTGATCTCAAGTAAAACCACAGCTATTTTCCCCCAGGAGATGGTGGCAGTGGGGTTAAGTTCTTTAAGGGATATTTCATATAAAACAAGAGGAAGGAAAGCTTAGCAGCTTAACAGCATCAGAAGTGCAGCTGTGTGCTTGGCCAGTACCTCTGCGATCCACACATACAGCTTCATCTAATACATAATTCATTTGGAAAAGTGAAGGAAGGAAGGAGAAGTAGGCAGCCTCATTGAAGAGATGGGTAATGCAGCATTTAAGAACAGTTCTCTCCTGGAAATTCAGACTCCTGCAAAGTAACCTTGGGCTTTTACACAAGGAAGGAGTGGCTACAAACAGCGTATTCCCCAATACTGTCTGAATTTAGATCCTCCTCTCCTGCTGTTTCATGCAAAGCAAGATTGAATATCCAAGCTTTTATGCAAAGCAATAATCAGTGTCACTTTCCTTGACAGTAATAATGGCATTTACGGAGAATTTTTAAGTAGCGTACACCTTTTCGGAATCAGAAGTCAAGCTTCATGACACTCACGTCTTCAACTTTCATCTGAGTTACCCATTCTCCGATTCAGGAGACACCACTTGGTGCTGGCACCACCATTTCCTTACACTTATTGCTTTTACAAGCTATATTCATTCCAAGGACACCTAGTTCACTAGAGCATCTTTGCTCTTCCCCCTCTATTTCCCTTCCAAAATGAAGAACCCCCATTAACCCTAATGGAAGTCAACATATGCGCACACAAGACATAGACCTTTTAAGGCTATATGGCTGACCAACAGAAACAGAAAAATACATACATGTAACTGAAGGGTTTTTTCCATTTAGCAAAGGGTACCAAGTTTTAATTGAGACTCTTCAACCCGTTACCCTCACTTTCTTATATCCACCTTCTCCCCCTACCCCCTTAATTTATGGGGAAGACTCACTGTGCTTCCCTCAGCAAACCAAGAAATAGATCGCATCAAGTTTGCTTCATAGACCAAAAGGTAAAAAAACAACAATAAAGGACAAACTGGTTCACAGTTAACTATAAATAAAAGTGCAATAAGTGTTCAAGTAGAGTGTAGAGTTTAAGCAAGCTGTACAACCACATTTGGCATAGTCATCTTTTAAAGGCTCTGCGTGGGTCCCTCCCATTACTGACAGCAGGGAGAGGAGGCTGAACGCTATTAGCTGGTGCTGGATTTACAGGTCCTCGTCCATTGCCTCTCCCACAACCTGCATAAGTGTGGCCATGATTATACACAAATGGAAATCCACTTGATTCAGGTCCAGTTTGTAAACCATTTCCTAAAAAGACAGAAAAAAGATTATGGTTCCATGGACTGGAATCACTGTTCCCTTGCATAAGTTTAGCAACAGGGAACACACGGGGCAACCAGTAGCAACCAGCAAACCCTGAGCACCAGAAAGAAAAGCCCCTCTGGCACAGCAAGACCCCAAAACATAGCTTACCTTCTTCCCCCTCCCAAACTACCTCTCCTCCATCCCTACCCCCCCACTCTCAACTAAAGCAAGAAGGGTCACAGAGTTGCATGCCAGTTCTTTGCACAGGAGAGAGACTGGAGTCTTACGAAACAAGACTAGTGCTCTCAGAAACATGCACTGGCTTGTAGGTCACACACCAAGATGTTTCAGAGAGACAGCAGGACAGCAGACGTCAAGGAGAAGCCAGCAGAAGAAAAGCAGACTACACAAAGCATCTCGTGCCATTCCTCACTCCCAGACACACAAATAGAAAGCTGCCTGGTGAAGTCTGGCCACTAAAGCAACTTAGTTAGCACTAAGTTCTCATGAACTTGAGCCTCAAAAGCATCACTGCTCATATTTTGCTGGCAGGAAGAGGGCCAGAGCTGAAAAGGCAGAATGATGACAGAAAGCATGGGGAGGAAAGGAAGAGACAAAAGGAAAACCTTGCATTTAAAGACCACACAAGAAGCATGAAGAAAAATAAAAGACGTTTCAGAAGATACACACAAGCTCAGGGAAAACAGCTGTCCACTGCCCAGAGCAGGGACACCAAGGAAGTACCTACACACTAATTGGGCTAAAAGCCTACTTGCCTCGACCCTGGCACTGAGGAGAGACTGGCCTGAAAGCACTGCCCTTCTTTGCTCAGAATCATTTATTTTCAAAGGAATGGAAGGGGCTCATAAGTAAAATAAGAGAAATGAAAATCTTGTTGCTAAAGAGGAAGCAGACAGTCACTGAACTGAAGTGACACGGAGCTTTTTAGCAGCAAGTTATGGACCCGTTTGCTGTCATCTACCAACACAGCTTAGCTATATACCACCACGTACCAGTCTGGGCATCATGCAGGCAGGCCATAGCTAAGGTACCCTCTCAGCTTACACCCACTCAAGTCTTTGAAGCATTTTCTTATTTAAAATTAAATGTTTAAATAAATCACAAAATGATCCAGCCAGGACAAATATTGGAATCCACATTACTACTGCTTCTGTTCTGAGGAGCTAACCTGGCAGGAAAGCCAAAGTGACTGGCAAGGTTGAAATCAGTCATTTTTAAAGCCAAGGTTTTGGGTGGTTTAAAAAAAAAAAAATCAGAATTTCAAGTGCTGCAAAAACTCTTTGAAAGCATCAAAACAATTTAGGATTAGTCAAGTCCTTTTACATGATACAGGCACCTTGAATATTTTGATCTCTTCCTCTTCTAGGGAAGAAACCTTGAAACCATTATTCAGGAAATGTTCATGCTTATGTGCTTGCTGGTTCAGGCCCCAGTCTAAAAGACTTTAGAGCATAGTACACTTTTGCCCCAGAGTGGAGAACGCTTAGCAAGATAAATTTCTTTTTATTCCCATTAACTGTTTCTCATCCTTTCACAAAATGAAAAAACTTACCCAGTGGCCCGAAAGTACAAGAACCCATATTACTTGATGCAGAACTATTATTCTGTTCACCCTGTGCCTTCAGAGATATGTAAAAAAAACAAGACAAGACATGGATCAGAGAGAGAAATTTCACATTTTCACAGGAAAGGGATGATTTTTTTTCCCCTGTGTTCGTATAATGGCTCCACATGGAATTTATCTGCTACTCTGATTATTGGCTCATTTTTGTCTACATATCACTTCAAGTCCGTTTTTCCAGAAGAGCCATATCTGATCACAGCCTAGTGTGAAGTATTCAGAACAAAGAGCACTTTATGCCAGAAGCCTCAGACAAGTTTAACATACCAGTTTGTTCTGCCCGACGTGTTCTGAGTTGGGCTCACTGAAGTTTGGCACTTCTGAGTATACCATGCAGAACCTGGGGAGAAATTAGGATCATGATGAAGTTCTAAAGCCATTTTTAACAGAGTTCTCAACTCTGCAACTCAAAGAGCATATGTTCTTGACATATCCCATCACCTAGAAGTAACTAATCCAGATCCGACTGTTCCGAGAGTATCCATAGGTATTAAAAGGCTCTTTAACCCCTTTTATTGGCTTGTGGCAAAGCTGTCACATCTTCCTGGCGAGGGTGTTTCAGTCAAGCAGAGGCAAGTACACATTTGCCCTAGGAGGTGAAATGGCCTTAAGAAAACAAGAGGTGATGAAAGGGCTCCCTTCACCTCTCTTCCAGCTGCACAATCTTGTCCAGCGCCCACTCACAAGGTCACCTGAGGCCCAGAGTCACCCAGCCTGCTCCCAGACTCTGACTGCATCAGATCTCTAGGGAAAACTTAAGCACTCCCACACACTACCATGCTATGGAGTACCCCATTAACGTAATAGCACAGAGGGGTCCAAAACAGGGAGTGAAATTCCAAGCATCCTTTCCCACTCAAGGGGCCCACCAACTCACAGAATGGAAATTGTTGGCAGCAGGGAAGAAAGATTTGGATCATTATGCAGCTTGGACTGGTTAAGCAGAAATGGAGCTCCTACCTCCTGCTGGGAGGCACAAGCCAGATGAGGACTCACATTGCTCCAGCCTGCTGGAGAGTAATCCAACTGGATGACAGTTCTGAGGCAATGGCTTTGCACTAAAGAAAATCTGCAGGTCATCGCTCACAAAATCCAGCTGAGCACTAGGGCACTTTTGAACCATCCAAAAAGAGAGGTGGCCACCCCACAGCTCCACTTCCCTGATGACTACAAGGCCTCCCACAGCACCTTGTGCAACAGCGGAAGTACTCTTATAGTTAGAAAATGTTGCTATTTTTCCTGTTGCTAGTCAAGTATGTTACTCGTGTTTGTTCTTAGTCAGGAGGAGTCGCCGCCTCAGTTTGTGGGCAGTTAAAAGAAGGTTTAATGAGGCTTGCTTCTGTTCAGAGTATGATTCACCGGAGTTAGCTTTGTCTTCCTCCTTTGCATTGCTTGTCTCTAAAGCATGATGCACACACACAAGGCTTCCACCAAAATAAAGTAAGTATTCAAGCTGAGGCCTAGGTAAGCAATGCAGATTAAGCCCCTTGTCATTTATACAATTCCCCCCCCTTCCAGGTAAAACCCAGACCTGTGCCATGATGCACAACTATTTTCCTCAATATACCTAGAATCCAGAGAGGGTCGGAGCTCATTACCACAGCAGCATGTAAAAACCCACACCACGCTGTATCTATTCATGACCAATCAACAGGCTTTTTCTGCCCTAGCTTCCATTTACTAAGAGCCACCACATCTTATATTTACCACAATGCTCTGCTGAAAGCAGGACATAACACCACAAGCGTAAACACGCAATACTTACTCCCCAATTTTATGCAGCTCACCACCTCGTCCTGTGTAAAGCGTCAGGCATCCTTTCCACAGAGATGCGTACCTGGCCAAAGAAAGGTGAAGCAGAGCAGTGTCTCTTAGCAAATGAGAAATATCACTGATGGAAAAGTAGAAGCACGCTATCTTTCAGGAGTTAGTATTACACATCAACATGAGTGGACTAAAAAAACTCTCAGGGACCCCAACTTCACTGCACTGAAATTTTATACATCTCCTTGTTTCACTTCTAGCAAAAGGTACTGGAAGCTCAGCTCTCCTTTGGCAATTTCAGGAAAGCAGCCAGTTATTTTGAGATGGGATGCTCTTTCCTTGGCTGGAGCAGCCCTTATGACTGTTCCTGCAGATGAAAGGCATCTTGCCAAAAGCAGTATCTGTGTTACCATTCACTGACAACTCAGTTCTGCTTTCAGCAGGCGCCAGGAAGAATTACCTTTGTTCACTGGAGAAAATAAATACTGCTACTGAATATGTGTATAGAAAGTGCTTACTTTTTTAGTATAGGTCCTTACCATATTTTTTTTTTTTTTTAAAGGCACAAGTTTGGCCGTCATGTTCCAAGTGACATATAGAAATGCAATTAAATCACTTTTTGATGGCGGAAACATTTACTTACAAGACAGCACACTCTAGACCTTATAGTGGCAGTTGACTTCAAGCACTGGAATTTGAGTTTTGCAAAACTTTTCCATATAATTGTTCCTTTCAGTGAGGGGCATCATGTATGTGAAGAAAATAATGAAAATGTAGACCAGAAGCCCAGGTGCAGTGCAAGGGAGTTAACAGGAAAACGGGTGTCTTCTAGCAAAGGAATAGGGAGCCCCAGCAATTGCACTCTCGGGAGTCACGGATAATCTGAACAAGTCACCACTTCCCACTTCCTTATGCTCTGGATCTTTCTCTGGAACAGATAACAAGCCTTCCTCTTGCCCTTTGCCTTATCTGCTGAGGCTGGGAGCCATCCAGCTGCACACAGGACCTCCAACAGAGGCAGCAAGGAGGAGCCAGGTTGGCAGAACAGGACCATAACGCCAGTGCAATGATAACCTTCTCTTACTCTGCAGTATAGCTATTATCTACAGTTATGGTGCCTGTCTCAGGAGTTTTCCAGACAGAAGCAGGATTAATGCTCTTGACTTTATGCTACCTTTCACTTTCAAGGTTCCTTCTATGCTTAACCTTTAATAACCAGCCCAGTTGGACAGTCTTGTGGCAAAGCACAAAGAGTGACCAAGTAATAAATGTAAGTCAAACATCCATTTACTGGGACAAGACCCAGCAAATCATGGGACCGAACCTCCAGCACAAAGTCATTCCATGTATGCAAGCATTTGTTTCTGTCTCAGCGAGAGCTGGCCATAAAGCACTAAACTCCAGAACTAACTTGAAGTTTAGAAATACTAACTGCAGCAGCTTCCTGTAAATGAGTTAATCAGCCAATGAAAAAAAATCAGCAACAACATCTGCTTTTGCAGGGGAATGCATCTACAGCTTAAAATTCGGGGGCAGGGAGGGGAAGACATGTTTACATGTGGGGCCTAGCTAAGCTTTTCTGCTTGTAACAGTGAGCATCCTGCACGGAGAAGTCAGATTAGCCTACAGAGCTGAAATTTACCTGCCTTGCAATGGCAGCACTGCACACTCAAATTAATCCTATTTAAGTATAAAACTGTGTTTGGAGAACCTTGTATGCCAGCGTGAGGGCATTTTTCTTAATATGAGAGCCAAACCAGAATGTATTTAGCTTTTGCCATTTCACTCACTCACTATGCAGCCCTAAGTGAGCATGCAATTCATGTAAACAAAGGCATGACTTAGCCATCCACCAGGAATAGCGAAGTCAGTTGATAAGTTTAATTCATACAAGCCAAACTCACTTTTTGACATGAAGGGATGCAACGACCCTCCCATTTGATGCACTGAGACACCAGAGCAGCTACAGCAAGCCAGTCACAGAGCGGAGCACAGTGAACAGTCTCGCTATTAATTTGTTTCAGTGTCATCTACGCACAGGGCTTTGTGCTGGCCCAGAGCTCTGGTTTAGTTCCACCCATCTCAGCGCCCCAGCGCTCCACGTGCTCTCCACGCAAGCAGGCGTCCCCAGAACCACCTCTGCTGAGGAGTCAGCCTATTTCGTGTAAGAGGACGTTTGCATAGGAGGAAGCAGCTGGGGCCATCCAGTTTTACTCCAAACCCAAGAATTACACTCAAATGAACAACTTAAGGGCAGCTCAGTTAGCAACTCCACTTGGTAACCTTTTACATACTTTTTCATAGAAACAAATTAAAAGGACCTTACACACGCTGTAATTCCACCATCTCCTGGAGTGCTGTAGGCCAAGGGATCAGTGTAATGGATTTCTAAGTGTAACCTAACTGGCATAAAGAACTCAAATGAAAGTGGCTATCACTTTGCTACTGACAATTTAAGCAACATGGAATAGGATTTTCAAATTGAATCTAGTATTCTTTCTCACAGCTAATAAACCTAAGTTTGGGGGATTTTTTTTTTTTTTAAGTTAAACCAGGTCCAACAGAAATAAATTGCACCTAATGAAACTGACACACTCTACAGTGTAGCCGTAGCATGAATTTTTACAGTGAAAACTGAAAAGGTTCTCCTCCTCTGCCTGTCGTTTCTATTAAATTCACTGCAATGAAAAGCAACTTTTCTGCATGAGAGGCATTAATCATTTCCTCCTTTCCTTACGGAGCTGACTGCTAGAGTAAAGAATTGGCTGTAAAAATAAGAACAGGCTTTTGACTTTTCCTGCTTGATTTACAGATCAAGACCGACTGTTGCATCCCCCCTCCCCCCCCAAAAAGAAAACAAAACCCAGAAGTATCTTCCTAAGGAGCATTTTTAAAGCCAAACCAAGACCCTTAAACACCACCTCTCCTCGTTGAAAATACAAGCCCTTCCTAGCCATCTACTAGATTGTATGCTCATGCCAGGCATGTTCTGGGGCGGAGAAGAAGGTTTTAATTTGGCAAGTGACCTCAGGGTGCCGCCTCGGTAACAAGGAGCCGGTCGGGAGGGAC
>NW_009260410.1:4609063-4609430 GCF_000687185.1 Egretta garzetta
AGTGCTCTGGCTCCGCTCGCTCGCTGCTGACCCCGGAAACAGCCCTGCAGCGCTCCGAGCGCGGCCGGTGGGGCAGAGGGGCGTTAGAAAGCGATTTCGCCTCCTTCCCGCGCCATTTTGAGGCACGGCTGTGACACCGCGAGGGGGTCTCGCCACAGAGATTCCCTGGAGGGCGATTCCCGAGCAGCTCCGGTCACCCTCATGGAGAAGAAAATACACATTTAGGAGAAGTATGCATCCATGGGGACATCGGCTAGGGGAGACTGTGAGGCTATACGGAGGAGGTCGAATTTTGCTCTCCGCCAAGCAGAAATGACCAATGCTGGGGCCGAAGGGAGGAGCAGGGGGGGCAGCGGAGCTGCCTGGC
>NW_009260410.1:4609456-4619422 GCF_000687185.1 Egretta garzetta
GGGAAAGGCTAGGGTTATGCAGTACCATGCTTTGAACCTTGCTGTGCCAAAACCGTGAGCCTAAATCCTGTTGAGCACTAAAAAAGGCCATCAAAGCTCCTTCAACTCTGCTGGGAGCCACCTGCGGAGACACAGCAGTCTCCAAGCTTGGCTACAGGCTGGGTCGAACATGGGAGGGAGGGCGACTTTTCCAAGGGAAAAGCCATCAAGGTGGTGGACTAACTACAAGCTCCCTCAGCCTTGTGACATGCTTGGCTGGAGGGTTCTGAGGAAACGGCTCTCAAAGACATGCAGGTGGTTCTGTGATTCAGCGCTCCCCCTTAGGAAAGGTAGCACTTTGTGTGCACTTTGCTTCTCCTTTTCAGAGCCGGACTTAGCTAGCTGGGCTTTCCCCTTCTATTTCTGTAAGCAGAAATCCATAGACAACAGCAGTTGTGAAATGTTTGGCCACGCCTTCTACCACACTGGAGCTCTCTGGTCCAACAAATGTTGTGCAATGCTTATCTGTAGGCAATGGAGCAGCCCTGCTGGGTGCAGTTTGGTGCTTGGAATAAAACATGCTGCTTTCAAGAGTGTGAGAGGAAGGCAACATGAGCCACAGGAGAATTTGCTTAAAGCCCCCGAGAGCTTAATCCACTCTTGTCCCAGATCCTTCAGTCAGTGCTAGTTGGGGGGGATGACAGACTCACTCGGTGGCCTCTCTCCTGTCTGGCTCTCTAACTTTGATAACACTAAAACCTTCGGAGTGATCAACTGTATGTTAGTCAATGAATGGCTTTAGTCACTTGGAAAAAGAGTTCAAACCAAATTCCAGGATTGACAGTGTCCCTGGCAAAGGTTGGACAAAAATAATTTATCCCTAGAACTGGTAACATTTTTCCATACAGATGTTTTTTTTCTGCCTTCCTCTACACTTTCTGTCTGCCTCATCTATTTAAAGCCCTTCGGAAAGAATCAATTTGTATCCTGTGTTTTCAGCCCCAAGCACAGTAGGACCCTGTCCTGGATCACTCACTGGGCCCTACCAAAACAAAACATGAGTCTCAGTATTAAAACGTCTGGGACAAGACAGACAGCCTTATGCTGCTCTGCCTCATGGAGAGCAATCTTATGGAAAACCTCCACAGCCAGTCCCAGCTCTTGCGTCTGACCTACTATGAGGAGAGAAAAAAAGAGAAGGTGGGTCATACAGCAAATCTCATTGGAGATTTGAGGAGAATCCTTAATTTTGCAAGAAACAGTTAAAAGAATACTCACCTTATGGCAAGTCTCCAGCAGAGAGGAAGTCACAAGGGTGGTTAGCTCAAAAGCAGAAAACACTACAAGCCACTTCACCAAGGACACGCCTCTAGTCACATGTCACCGATCAGATAGTTTCAAGTGAACATCTGTCCAGGAAGGCAGCTGGGAGAGGTGCAAAGGATGCCAGACCTGGGCTACCAGGCAGTAGTCAGTATACGTGTAAATGGGCAGTCAGGCTGCCTTTGCATCGGTGAGCGTGGCCACATCTCTTAACACATCATGCCCAGGCCACCTGGTGATCATCAGGCAGCACGGAGCCACCAGCCCTGCAGCGGGGAGTGCAGGGGCCAACAGTGAGCACAAACGGAGGTGGATTTATTTTATGTGAAGGCTAAGTTTAAAGCTGGTAGGAGGAGGCTTAAACTAGAAATGACAATACAACAGGGCCCAAGCAATCTAGGAGAGCTCAAGAGCACACTGACAACAACTGTCTGGCACAGGCGATCGGGGAGCTAACAAGGAAGGGTGCTCTCCTGGACCTCATAAACAAGGAAGAACTGGTTGAGGAAGTGAAGGCAGGGTCAGTACTGGGTGCAGTGGCTGTAAGAAAGTGGAGTTAAGGATCCTAAGAGGGGAGAGCGGGGCAAAAGGCAGGACCACAACTGTGCTTTTAAAGAGCAGACTTTGGCCTCTTGTGATATGGTCCTGGAGAGCGTAGGGGTCCAGAAGAGCTGGCTGGCTTTCAAAGCTCACCTCCTCCAAGCTCAGGGAAGGCCCATCCCAACAAGTAGGAAATCAAGCACAGGCAGCAGCAGGACCGCAGACTCTTTTCAGTAGTGCCCACTGACAGGATAAGAGGCACAAACTGAAACACATCAGATTCCATCTGAACACAAGAAAAATTTTTTTTACTGTGAGGGTGCTCAAAAATGAGTAGGTTTCCCAGAAAGGTTGTGGAGTCTCCATCCATGGAGATATTCAACCCAAGTGGACACCATCCTTGGCAACCTGCTTTAGCTCACCCTGCTTGACAGAGGTTGAATGAGATGATCACAAGAGGTCCCAGCCAACTTCTTAGATTCTGTGATTCTGTGAAATATTTTCTATCTGTCTTCTGAAATGCAAAAAGAGACACAGAGCTCCAGAAAGCGTGATGGGTTGAGTAAGGAAGGCAAAGTCTCAAACTCCCTCTGTATCTATAAGGCGCTGGGACTGTGCTGGGAAGACAGAGCTGGCCATCTCTGTTATTATTGGGGAGATACACCAGAGTCATTTTAAGACAGTGTTCTGCCACTGATGAACAATTTTGCTGTTTGTTTCACAGGGAGACACTTAAAAACTTGCTCATATTTTTTTAATTGTCATTCCAATTGCCATCCCCTGAGAGCACCCTTGGTATTATCCAGCAATGACTGAACGATTCCTATTTGCTGTGAAGGTGACCTGCAATGCAAAACAGTTTTTCTCCCCTGCTTCTTTATCATGTATAAAGAAACCAGAATTATTATTAATTTATTTTGGTTTTCTAGCGTCTTCTTCCCTGCTTCTCTTTTAACCTCAGAACCATAAGTGTCTCAAGTCACAGATGTGGGTGATGGAAGCACCAGCTTTCTGACCTCACTGGAGGCGTAGTCAGTCTTCCACAACCAGGAGGAGCACAGAGGGCTTTGATGCAGGTGTTATCTTCAGCCACAAGAGCTTCCAGAAGACTTGCAAATATGCTGCAACAACAGGTAGGCCTAAAAAGAAATCCGGAAGCCACAACAGCAATATGCAATGGAAAGAGAGAAGAGAGAAATGCCTTGTCAGTATCTAGGGTTCCTGCAGTAACCTGATCTTAAAATATGTTAAGGAGCACTGACTGCATGGGTGGGTCACACTGAGAGACTGCACCAAAACTTTGCTCATGCAGTTCACAAGAGCAACAGGGAGCATGGCAAATAAACTGTGACCGCAGCTGAAGCGGGAGCCTTTCCATCACTGAGGGAACTGAATGTCTGTGTGCCACACAGTGTCCTATCACACAAGCCAAATTTAGCCTGCAATGAATGCCTACAGCAGGGGCTCCACTGATGAAGTTAAATCCGTTTTCCAAGCTCATTTGCTTGCTGCAGAATATTTTTCTTCTGTGTGCAAGATGTAAGTGTTTGTAGGCTAAGACTCATGGGGCGGATTCAGGCCAAAGCAAAATCAGGGTTGAATTGTTAAAAGAGTTTTCAGCAGTCGCAAGTCTGGCAAAAATCCCATGCATTTCATCAGGGCTGGGATTTCGCCCTCTGGCTGTAATGGAGTTACGCCAGCAGAGACACTGGTCCAAACTCCCCTTTCTCTTTCAATTGCTCAGTATTCAGTGCTACTGGAGTCCCAGAGTACATCTTCCCACAAGAAATCTGCCAGCGAGAGCAAGAGCTGTTGTTTAATATTTCATTGTACACAGAGATTAAAAATGTACAGAAGCCTGCAAACACCACCTTACCAGGTCATTACCATAAGTCTGACAAGCTCCTAAACTAAGCTACAGGCTTGGTCAGCTGGTTTTGAACGTTGATGACACTTCAGCTCCCTGATGATACTTCAGTGCCCAGTTAAAAAGCTGGAAGCCAGCCTGGCATTCTGGAGACCCCAGAAAACAGTTGTTCAGTGCCTTCAGCATCTCTTGAGTGCCCCATATTCAGCCATCGGGGTCAGGATTTCACCAAGGATGTATGACTGACTCCAGGGGAAGCCACACAGGCTTGAGAGGAACTTCAGCCAGAAGTCAGTGGGACGGATGCAGTGGTGAATCCCCACTCTGTTGGGGTTGGGGATAATTTCATGCATTTAGTCCTGCGAACATCTCAGGAACGTCTCAGGAACATAGGTCCGAGCTGCCTGCTGCCCCCCTGCCTCAGGGCAGCGTACCTGCATGATGCCTGAAGCAGGAAGGACGGCCAGGTGTCTGACACTGGGATCACAGGCAGCTTTGTCTGCCTACCTGGCTGTTAGCTAGGAAAGCTGGCTGCAAGACTGAGTACCAGGGCACTGTAATGCACCACAGAAAAAAAAAAATATATAAATTCCAATGTAAACATTCTGAGTTTGCAGCATTCTTTCCACGTGCGTGTCCTGCAGCACTAATGTAGCCTTTTCTTCCCAGGCTCCACACATTTTAGCAGATGTTTTCATCTGGGGACTCAGTTCTGCAAGGCGTTTATGCAACTTTTTTACTTCCCTCTTTTAATTAATCCCACGCACACCAGTAGGATGACTTCTATGAAATCCCTGATGTGGGGCAATTCTAGGGCCACTTTTCTGCTCAGCTGTGAATCTGGGCTTGGACCAGAGGAATTTGGGACTAAATTTGCCCCATCCAGATGGAAAGCAGAGGAGCTAGTGCTTCCTCAGCTTTTCAATTAGCGATCAGAAGGACTATGCACAACAAGTCTCAAAGATTTGCAGGCGTAAAGCCCACTAACATTCACAGATGCTGTTTCTTGGCTCTCCAGCGGGTGCTACAGCAAAAACCAGACCTCACAGCCTTGCTCCTTCATCAGACTGGTCTTTACTTAAAAGGTTTAACAAGTGCAGATGGGCAGATTAGCACTTTCCCACTGTAGCGATGCCAGAATAACCCCCATTCTGTTCACCGGGACACCAGCCAGTCACAGTCACCTAAACCAGTATGGTAACTCCTTTTTACACAGGGAAGATAGATACACCCTTGCTTTACACCCAACAAAAACGTGGAGTGATCCCTTAAACTTGCCCCCCACTGCCACGGTTGCCTGGCTGATAGAAGAGGCAAGATGCTTCAAGTCGGAGGAAGAAGGCAGTTCCAGTGGGGCACAGAGCTCCTCTGCCTTTCCCCACGGTGAGCGGGGTCACTTGCTTCACAGGCAGGTGGCTCAGCGCAGGGCTGTCAGTGCTGGAGATTTGTCTGAAGCGGCTCAGAAACCCATAAAATACCAGCAAGGCGAGCCACCTCCTATGGGTCGTAGCCAAGGGAGGCAACGTTTCAACAGGCTTTGCAAATGCCTTCTCCTTTTGCCAGCCCTGTCCCTGCCAGGGTCAATTCCTGCAGGCTAGATCACCAGTTCATCCCATGAGGCACCCATGGCAGCAGCAACACATGGCCTTAGGGATGAGGAGGATCTCTTAACTCTTTCCACCCCGGGAAGGATTTTGCTTCTCACCTTTTCTCCAGTGCCTGGAGGAGGTATGCAGACAGACCACATCACCCCGACTGCCGGCTGGCTCCACAGAGGCTAATGGGCTGGAAGTTCAGTCTTGGTCTTGCATCACCTAATGCTGACCTTCAAAAGAAAAATAGAGGATTTATATCCAGGAAGGAGGCTTTGAAGATTTAATTTGGTCTGGATTTATTTTTTGTAATGGGGATTTGGGTTTCTTTTCTATGGTGGTTTTTTTTTTTTTTTTCTGTAGCAGTGTCTGCTTTTTCCTGAAAGTTTGTTGGTGATGTTAACAATACGGCCTTCTATCTTTCTCTAATCTTAATAAGAATAGGGTGTGTTAAAGATGGAAAAAACCCCAATCTTCCCGCAGGTCTGTTCTCTAGGCAGAGGAACCATGTTTTGTTTGCGCCGCCACAGAGCTGGATGAAGATGTGATGACCCCCACCCTGCCCCAGGTAGTCACCACCCCTCCTCCCTGACCTCCCAGCACTGCTCCATGGGTGACCACTGCATTCCTGATTCTGCAGACAGCTTCATTAACAAGTCAGAAGTAGCTGCAACAGCCAGTGGGAAAAGGGGGGGTGCGGTGCTGGGATGAGTAACTGCAGGAATATTAGCCCTACCCTGCGTGCTGTGCAAACAACGCGGCCCTGCTGCCCGTGATGTGGCTTATAGCCGGCAGGCGGAGGGCACGGAGCAAGCTGGTATCTGCAGAAGAGCATGTAGACACAGTCTCAGTTGTTTAGCTCTGTGTTAACAGCGAAAAACAAATCCTAAGCGGACTAAACAAATCTCATCGTGGCAAACTGCTTCATAAATTACTAATTCAGCCTCCTGCAGATTAATAGGGAATCAAGCTGTTTACCTCAGAGTACGACACATTTTTCTTTTTTGCCTTCTCCCTGTGGCACCTGTAGATATATTCTGATGTGCAAAGCTTTGTGTCAGTGACTAATGAGTACCTAACAGTAGCTGCAGATTTCCATAGGCTGCACATTATCACTCCTATTTACAGCATCAGGAAAAGACCTAAGGACCATCCACCTGGGCCAGAAAGGGTCAGCAGATAAAAAATGTTCTTTCAGAACGTCAAGCCTGGCACTGCGGCACATTTGAAGTGCCACTGGCAACATGAAGAGGTTTTGTACCACCACAGCTTTTGCATTTCTACTTCCCATTTTCTGACCATACATAAAACCACCATTCCTGCCCAGGTGGGATAATGAAGGAAACTGTTCCTTCTGATGAGCAGCTCTGGGAAGATGCTCCTTGAAACAAACCAGGTTGTAGTTTGGGATATTTTAAAACAGGAAAAAAAAAGCCTAACTCACAGTGATGCCATGTTTGTAGGAACCATTTTACTGCAGTCTATGTTGTTGCCCACTATTGTGTTAGGGTGTGGGAGGAAATTGAAAAAATAAATGGACTACAGTAAAAGCTTCCTAGGGCTTCCCAGCTCTTGGACCTGCTGATGACTGACATGTCATTTGGGAACACGGGTTCCGGGATATTCCCAAATAATCCAGGCACAGCAGCTCAGAATAGGACCGTCCACGCTGTGAGTGAATTGGAAATAGGTGTTGCACTTGGGGTTCAGACTCAACTTAAAGGCATGCGCTCAGGAGGGCAACGCAGCCAAGATGCTCCGACGTTGCACAAACGGACACAAACAGGGATGGAGCCATACAGCTCCTTATGATCCCACAGAAACACCAGGCATGAAAGCTGTGCAACAGGCTATCAGGTTACCAGCCTCACGTCATCAGACGCAAACCATCCGGGTGATCATTCCCTCCTGGCATCTTACGCCTACCAGCAGGTTAACCTTTGCAGGCCTGATTTAGCTCTCGGTGCAGCCCCTGGGAGCTCCTCTGAGAAGGCAATGCCAGTGGAGTAGGCATCACGTAGTCAAAGGGGATTTTACCCACGCTTAAAAAAAACCCCAAAAGACTTACCAGATGTCTCACTGAATTCAGCTTCGCTTTAGGAAAGAGGAGAGTGATTTCTCACTGGCGCTGCTGGGGAAATGGTTATCCCAGGGCATCAGATGCCTTGCTGCTTTTATTTAAAGGGGTTTGCCAGCTGCATGCATTTCCACTGTTGTAAAACTTGAACTACCATGAAATAACTATTTTTTTCGGTTGTGCTGGGTCGTCTCCACCAATAAAAGGCTTTAATAATAGTAAAATATCAGGTGCTGTCTTTGTGTGGTGTAGCAAGTCACTCCATTCCCTTCCTGTTACTTTCGGAGGTATACAAAGGAGAGCTAAAAATTCCATTCTTGTGTGGACTAATTTTTTCTTTGGTTTTAACCATGAAGATGCTGGTGCTGCCAAGTATACTTCTTCCTGTTGAGGTTATATTTAGAGCATTTCCAAGAGTCTCATCTTTGCTGCAGGGTGGTATTAGATAATACTGCAAAAGGATAATTAATAATTGACGTTAAGCTTAACAAGCAAACATAAAGAAAGCCTTGTATAGCTGGAGGACAAAAATTCCTCCAGGTTATTCAGTTTGCAGTTGTATTATCTATTGATGCAGTAGTTCCATTAAGTTCTCCAGTCAAGCTAGACAGTACTGAAATCTTAGCATACAAGAAAATTATTTTGTATTACAGCTATTTCAAGATGCTTTTGTAATTTATAAAGAAGTCAAAGAGCATCCGTCCAGCTGTTTTATGTAAGTCATCTTTACTGTATATGAATATTGACCTCCACCCAATACAGTCCAAGGGTTGTGTCTGGCATCTTGAACTCCAGGAGGAGCTGATTCCTAAAAATTCCACTCAGCCATTGCAGAAAAATATCCTTACCCTCTGCTCCAAAGGCTGAATATGATAGCAAGAAATATCTGAATGACCCTACTTCAAATTTGGAACTTGGTCCTCTTTGTCTCTCACATCTCTGGAACGATTGGACTCACTCTGGAGCAAGTAGTGTCCATGAGAACAGTGAAAAAAAGGGATGTTCCTGAAGTGGGAACCACCTGAAGGCAACTCGTAAAAGACTCCAGGCGATGGTTAACTGGCAGACCCTTTGCTGGGCAGATGACCATGAGCCTAGAGTATGGTTCTTGCCGTGTTGACTTACTACGTATGACGAAGGCTTTAGTGTAATCAAAGTCTTCCATCTATTGGGCTTGTCTGTACACTGGACTGCAGCGTGAAAGATTAAAGCCAATGCACGTTTATTATCAAAGTTTTGTCTTACTCCTTCTACAGCAGTATTTTAGGTCCTGCTGGGTTCACTCATTTTTCCTGTACCAAGGGGGAGTTTTCTTCCAGTAAGCTACACCGCAGATTTGCTAGACCACTGTTTCATACACTGTTAAAATACTGATAGCTAAACTAAAACAAAGTCCTAGAAAAACAACCCACTACCTTGCAATACTGATGAAGCAAATAATATTTTATATCTGTGTAGAATCTTCCATTGGACAGAATCCAGGCATGTTATCCACAGTATATTAACTTAACCTCTTGAAATGGTTGTAAGTAATGGATATTGTGTTTGGTTAACAGATAGGGAGATATTAAGGAAAGTAGGTACCTCCTCAGTTTGGGACTTGCTAGATTTGGGAGTAGAATCTGTGCTTCCCCAGTTGTATTGCAGTGTCTGCTATTTCTTTCCAAAGGAAGCAAACAGCAAGCTATCTCTAAGATCTCACCACTGACATAAATAGGAGTAGTACTTTGTTCCCTGACGCAAAGTATTTTCCCGTAATATCCTCAACGCATTTTATAGGTTTAGGTAAAGTCGGTCTGCCCCTCCCCGCCTCCCACATGGGCTCATACACGGGGAGTCTGACTGAGAAAGTAAGTTACTGGGACATATGTCTGTCCACAGAAAGTCTTCTATTTTGTCCAGTTTGTTTACTTCCCGTAGGATCATTAGGAAGCCCATCATCTGCTCGCTGTCTATACAGTCATTTAGTCATCAGTCCCTTCTGACTGAGCTTCAGCTGCTGTGATGCAGAATTAAGAGACACAAATCCCTCAATACCACGGGGTTCAATAATCCTCTAAATAAGTTAGATCCTGATTGTCATCAGATGCCATATAAAAGAAGATACATAATGACACACGTTGTGAATATTTTGGGGTTCAGGCTTTCCATATGCAAGCTCATTTTTATCTCATGATACAACAAGAGTTCTCAAAATATTCATGTAAGCTGGGCTTTAACCAGATGTTAAGTTCAGAAGCCTGATGGCACCTTTCTGGTTTTGAAAGCCAGCCCTCTATTGGAACTGTAATGAAACTCTGCAACACACTCATGCTATTTTAAGAAAAACTCCTGATGACATCTGTCAGCCTAGCTACCAAGGTGAAATCATGGCCAGGCCAGCCTAACAGAGACGTGCGTCTGATGGTCCCTGCCCACCTGCAATGCACAGGGACCATCGAGCAACACCAAGGACGCATTGCTGAGATCAAGGGGGATTTTAGCCTGACAGAAACCCTCGCTCAGCACAGCCCCTGCCGTGGTGCTCACCTGCAGGAACCCCAGCTGAATTCCCAGCACCAGAGTCCCCTCCAAAGCCTCCTCTCTCC
>NW_009260410.1:4619577-4638945 GCF_000687185.1 Egretta garzetta
TCGTCTCAGTCCCTGCTGTTGATTTTTCCAAAATGCATCTGTGCCAACTTGACTGGGTTTCTTTTTCCAGCCAAATAAGAAGAAATGGCTTTTCCTACCACAGTGCTCACTTCCCTGGAGTTAGGAACTGTGACGTCTACATGCATTTATCCCAAACAATACTGCGGTATTTCTGTACAGGAATATCAGTAAATCCTGAAGAAGATAAAAGAAGAAAAATCCCACTGTTGTATTAGCCATTCAGGTTCTCTCTCTTTATTAAAAGTTTTACCCTCCACATTCACTGAATTTGGTGGTCACTACCCCAGACAATAACACACATCTCAACTTTGCAGCTCTCCTTAATTAGCAGGTAGCAGAGCCACACGTAATTAGCAATAAGTGTTGTCTGTTTTCAGCCAAATAATGCGCCAGGGGAGGGTGCAGAGAGTTCTCATGGAGCAGATGTCATCCAAGCCACTCCATGCTGGCCCGATGGTCACGCAGGCTCTTTTCCTGGCAGAGTTCATCAGGTACCAGTTACCCAATGCCTCAGCAGAGAAGTGTAAGGATGATGTAAAAGAGCATCATTTTGATAAGCACCCGCTGATTTCATGGGGTTGATTTGGCATGGAGGTATCTGGTGTGCAAATTGCTTTATAAACAGCCCCAGGCTTTCTGTCAACCATCACTGCCCTCATCCCAGCAGCAAGAGGTGTAACAGTGGCAGGAACGCTGTTGCTAAAGGTGCATGAAGCAACTGAAATCAGCAGCGGTGGCTACTGTGAAACACTTGCTTTCCTTCATGTCAAGACCTAAGAGTGGGAAATACTCATTTTTACCAAAGCATAAGTAAAGATATGGCAAAGAGAGTTTCAGGACCGTGGGAATGTAATCAAAATGCTTCAGTTTCTCAAATGGAATAAAACCAAACCCAGCTGGTTTTGGTTCAGCTTGGCGTTAGCAGGCATCTACCCAAGCTGCCAGAGTACTTCATGGGAACTACAGCTAAGTTATTTCATGCCCCCGTTCTCCTACATGGACCATGTTCCCCCATTTAATTTTCCATCCCACTGTCCCCTCAGCAGCAGCAGGGGCCTCGCATGGTCTCCCCAGCCAGGACACAGCACAGGAGATAATGCTGCCCTGCTGGGAAATCTGGGCCAGGGAGGAGAATCAAGAACACGTGGCATCCAAGCCATGGTTCCCATGGGCGCTGACACCGCTCAGGCAGGGGAGTTCTCTGCCAGGCTGACCTGGCAAACACGGCTTCAGCGTTTCAGAGTCATGGTCTTTCTCAGCAAGGAAAATGACTGTCTTTGTCCCTCCCCTGGGGGAAAATAAGTGTCAAAGAACTGGACTTCTCCATGGGACAAAATTTCCACTATCAACTCTGCTGCCACAATCCTGGGGCTGCTTGGCCCTGCCCGGAGGCCAGCAGGGTGTGAAGGCTGCCCTGCATGCGCCCTGCCAGCAGTGAAAGGGACGGGCATCGGCAATGACTGGGAAAGTGGGGTAAAAACAAAAACCCAAATCACAATCTGACATCAAATGCCAGAACACCATGAGCGAAGCTTCCCATGGCTTCCTTTATCAAGACTGATGGTTTTTGCACGAACACTGCCAGATCATGCACAGCCCTGCAGCCCCCCCAGGACCGCCTCCCCCCCGCTGCACACAGCTGTGCTAGGAGGCCCAGCACACAGCTGAAGCCAGGACCCCCAAGGGTTAATTCTGCTCAGGGAAGTATCACTCATTTGAAGAACTGGTCAGTAGACACCATATAGTTTCCACAGCCAGTAATTAAACCAATTCGGACATCCAAAGGGCAGTTCTCTTGCCAAGGTGCAGCAGCTCCTGGCAGACAGAGCTCCCAGCTCTCCTGCATCTCACCGTTGCCATGGCAGCGCGGAGGATGTGCACCTTAGTGCTTATTAGGCTCCAAGAAGCATTTCCCATGTGAATCGGGCTGCGCAATCACAGGCACAGAGCTGTTAAACCATCACGGTATGAAAATTAGCAATGGCCACAATTACGCGAAACTCGAAAAGCTGGGTGAGCGCTCATCTTCTTTGCATGTTGCCTGTCCCTGTTGAAGGCTTTATCTCTTGACTCCCAAAACACTCCAATAAGTAGTGTCTGCTACATGGAGACATCAGATAAACAGACATCCTTTGACTCTGCGTTTGACAAAGGAGCCCTCCTCCCTTTCCACTCCTGTTACAGTAATTCCTTTCATATTTACACACACCATCACCCCCCACCATTCCCCAGTGTTTATTCTGCAGTCAGAAGGGAAATTCATCTGCTGTGCCCATGCTGGTGACCCCCTGGAATTGCCAGCAGCAAGTGTAAACTTCAGCCTGACCTCCTGGGTCTATAAAGCCCATTGCCCTAGATCACGCACCGCTGTTGTAGTTTTTTAGGATTCCACAGATGCCAAAACTAATCTTAGTTTGCATTAAAGGCAGGCAGGTCAAAGACACTCCACTCACTGAAGCCAAGAGCACTACTTGCATGAGCAAGGTCTACTCACAGGGAAAGGATTAGTGGTAGAAATAGGGATTAAGAGACTGAAGCCATCAGACCATACGTCTCTTTTTTTTGCTGTGTCAGGCCTTGAGTACGTAAACTGGTCACTGGAGCTGAAAGACTCCCAGGATGACAGTTGCCTGGAGATCACAGCCCCACCTACATTGCCTCAAGGCTAGGCTTGGGGCTTTTGAAGTTTCTACCATTTTGGAGGACACCCAAGTCCAATTACAGCGGGGACTGGCTGCTGCCAAAAGCACAGAAGCTGCTGAAAATGTCTTCATGCTCTAATATTGCAAAAGTGGCTCAGTGAAGCTGAGCAGTCGGTCCAGGCTCTGGCTCCCAGTGGAGCAGTGTATTAAGGAGCAAGGTGGTGACAGGGAGTGATGAAGCACCCATGGCAGTGGCACATTCAGGGCTGTCACAACACCCTGCACCAGGACAGAGCATGCACTAGCTGGCTGGCACATGGGTCTTCTAAAGTACATGAGGGGCGCAAGCTTTGACAAGGTCAGTAATGGGTGTAGGGTGACCCAAGGTGTTAATTTGAGACATCTGCAGAAGAGGGGGAACCCTGCAATGTTGAGTCACGTCACACAGCCACTACCATGGGCCAATGGCTTAGCTACAGCCTGGGATGCTGCCCTGCCTCCCGCTTGTTAACTGTGGCACAGGGAAGAGGGGTTTTGCCCAGATCGTGGCCTGAGAATGTGAGACAAAGTGGCTCTGATCTCTCTTCCTCTCCTACTTTCAACTAAGTACACCTTTTACAATGCATCCACCACCAGTGACCTCTGTGGGTCTTCAGCAATGGCTCCAGCTCTGTCACATGGGCCCCTCACTACAGGAAAGACGTTGTGTTGCTGGAACCTGTCCAGAGGAGAACAACAAAGTTGGTGAGGGGTCTGGAGCACAAGTCTGATGAGGAAGCGGCTGAGGGAGCTGGGGTTGTTTAGCCTGGAGAAGAGGAGGATGAGGGGAGACCTTATTGCCCTCTACAACTCCCTGACAGGAGGCTGTAGTGAGGTGGGTGTTGGTCTCTCCTCCCAGGTAATGGGTGATAGGACGAGGGGAAATGGCCTCAAGTTGCACAAGGGCAGGTTTAGGTTGGACATTAGGAAAAATTTTTTCACCAAAAGGATTGTCAAGGATTGGAACGGGCTGCCTAGGGAAGTGGTTGGGTCCCCATCCCTGGAGGTATTTAAAAGCCGGGCAGACGAGGTGCTTAGGGCCATGGTTTAGTGGTGGGATGGCGGGGTTAGGTTAACGGTTGGACTTGATGATCTTAAAGGTCTTTTCCAAACTAAACGATTCTATGATTCTGTGGTCTTTAGAGATGGACATCACAGCACTGACATCTTTGCAGGCCAGGGTTAGCTGGGGCCTCCCTTGCACGCATCGCCTCGATACCAGTGTCCCCCTAACGGTACGCAGTGCACACCTCCTAGGGAGGAGGACTTGCGAGCAATGAGGAGAACGTCAATACAGGGACAAAGCAGCGAGCCTTTTCCTAGCAGCCTTCAGTAACCGCAGCGTTTCACACCCCCGCGTATGTGCAAGCTGGTATTTGAGTGCCTTCAGGTTGCTACGGACAACCAAAGATTTCTAAACTGTCTTACAGAGCAGAGCCCTGTCACACCATACACAGGAACAGCGCTTGGCGTTTTTATTACCGAGAGCTCTGCATCAGAAGGTAGGAAGTACTGTCATCGCTTTCAGCTGAAGATACCGAAGGTATCATCAGCTTTAAGTAAAAGCCATCCCTTGGGTAAACCCCACCCATTTAAATACTCTATTACCCGAAACCACCTCCTCCAACCTACAGCCCCTGCCGATAACCCACACAACATCTGGGGCTGAAGCACGGGCAAACTCTATGGAAGTGAGTCACTGGGATAAGAAGAACAGGCCAAGAAAATGAGAGGGGGGGGTCACCAGGAAGAAAGGTCCCCGGAGTGAAGTTTTCCCCATGCGTATAATCCTGGCAGCAGCGGAGCCGCGCGTTTATTTACAGAGCAGCCCCTGACTGCAGGCACAGCGAGTGGCGGCGCTTCCAAGGGCGTACTCAGAGCCGTGAAGGGAAAGCCAGGGACAGGGTGCAGAGCCTCAGCACCCCGCCGGCCAGATTCTGCCATGTGCACTCCATCCTCATCTCACACAGCTACAGAAACCCGAATATTTAAAAAAAAAAATGCCACAGCCACAAGTTCTTTCTTTGGATCTGTCTCAAGAACATCAACCTGGTGTTATTAACTCTGTGCCTTCTGGATGCAGGGAGCGCTATTACCTGCGTTTCAGACAGGGGAAACGAGGTAGAGCAAAACGAAGTGACCTTACCCCAGCATCATGCAGGAGGTCTGCGGCGGAGCCGTGGCAGACTTGGGTCTCCAGAGGCTGCTGACAGTATTTCAGTTTCTATCAGGACCAAGACAACTATGAAATTTAGTAGTGTAGTCCCATTTTAAGCTGGTGAAAATGCCTGTACAATCTGCAGAGTTACAGAAACTCATCCCCCCGCCCCCGCAACCTGTTGCCTTAAGCACAGAAATACACTTTCATTTACTCTAAAATGAAAACTGTGATACAAAATGATGCAGGGTAGTTAATAAAATTACAGTCTCTGAACCGTTCTTTGGCTTGGCACAGAGAAAATGTCAAGGAAAAAGAGCTGGGAGTAGATTTTGCTTATCCTTCTCCATCTATACTCAATGCATGCCCTCCTCTCTTTCAGCAGATCTGCAAAGTGCCACCTAATTTATCTTCCCACCAACACAGACACAGCGAGCACACCTCCATGATTAATGGAGCTTTATACCCGAGGAGTTGGTTACATTGCAGCCGACAATGAGAAATTTGATTACAGCTAGTACGGTATTGACACAAATGTCAGTGCTGTAAGACAAGCAGGAGCAGTTTGAATCAAGGATCGCTTTCATCATTATTATTCTCATTTGCTTCTTCCATTTTAATAAGCTGTTGCTCTGCGTATTACC
This sequence comes from Egretta garzetta, assembly GCF_000687185.1. NCBI lineage: Eukaryota > Metazoa > Chordata > Aves > Pelecaniformes > Ardeidae > Egretta > Egretta garzetta. The sequence goes on from NW_009260410.1 coordinate 4,625,082, forward strand.
CAAATACTCTGGACTGAAACTCTCTGGGGACAATTTAGTTTTTAATGTAACACGTCATTAAGCAAGAGGCACCTTTAACAAAAAGGTGCTGTGTGTTCACGTAGCCCTGTTATCATTTAAATACACAATACTCCCGCTGAAAACTCTGGTCAGCTGATGCATTTACCTCAGCGCTAACGAAGCCATTGTTTTATCAAAGTCAAATACAGTGGGAAGCAGGAATAATGGCTTTTTTTTTTTTTGTCTCTAGAGAACTGCACCCATCAAATCACTCAAATCTTGACTGGTCAAAAATTAAATTCAGCCTGGTGATCCCATCGCTCAGCCGAACAACTGAGTTCAGGGAGCCCGATCTGCTGGTGGGGATCTTTCCTTGCAAAGGGCCCGCAGCAATACGGGGCAGGAGGCTTCAGCGAGTCAAGCCACGTGTTCCCCTGGCCACCCCTTCGCTTGGGAAGAGGTCCATGCTTCCCAGCGGGGCAGGGGTGTAACAGGGCTACTCTGCTGGGAGCAGTGGCTGGGTGTGGGGCTGAAGGGCTTTGCACTCAAACGCCTTTCCTGGGTCTGGACTTCCTTAGCCAGGTTGCTGATTTCAGACTGTGGTGCCTGACCTGGGCCATACCTCCTGCCTCCCTCCCCACACCCGTCCCTTCCCACTGTGGGGGTCTCCCTCCCCTGAAGGATGATGGCTTCAGCTGTTTTCCCTGTCTGCCTTTCCATGAGTTAATCTCATTTTGATGTTTTCCGACCATGCCTCCAGCCTTTTCAGGCTCTTCCAAGCACTGCCTGCAAGCCCCGGGTCTCACATGGCACCCAGCGTGGCGGACTGAAATGGGTCTATGAAGAAACCCAGTTACCCTCACTGAACGATCATTAAATTTCCATATCTTCAAGAAGGAATTAGCGTTGCTTCTGACGCACAAATTTCAGTAAGGACTAGAGAAATATGCAGGGTGGGAGAAGAAGTAGAGTTTCTGGGAACTTTCCTCCGGAAAGGAGCTCTTAGTGACATCCATGCAACCATTAAGATCCTTAGACTGAGCATGGAGGCTGCACAAGAAATTATACCAAGCCTTGAAGCTGGTCTCATTTCTATCCAGAAACGAGAGTGGAGTGGAGGGAGAGGAAGGGGAGGAAGGGGAGAGATGAATCTTACGGCCAAATGGCAAAGTTCACGCAGCACTCTGAACTTTATGCTTGTCCTTCAGGGAATGAAAGCACAGCCTAGGCAAAACAAACACCACAGAGCTTACCTGGTGTGCTGGTTTTGGCTGGGGTAGAGTTAATTTTCTTCACAGTAGCCAGTATGGAGCTATGTTTTGGATTTGTGCTGGAAACAGGCTTGATCACCCACGGATGTTTTCGTTACTGCTGAGCAGGGCTTACACAGACCCAAGGCCTTTTCTGCTCCTCACCCCACCCCACCCCACCAGCGAGGAGGCTGGGAGGGCACAAGAAGCTGGGAGGGGGCACAGCCAGGACAGCTGACCCCAGCTGACCCAAGGGATATTCCACACCACATGACATCACCGTTACGCGTGATGGAGCCCTGCTTTCCTGGAGATGGCTGAACCCCTGCCTGCCCATGGGAAGCGGTGAATTAATTCCTTGCTTTGCTTTGCTTGCGTTGCACAGCTTTTGCTTTCCCTATTAAACTGTCTTTATCTCAACCCGCGAGTTTTCTCACTTCTACCTTTCCGATCCTTTCCCCCATCCCACTGCAGGGGGGAACTGAGCGAGCGACTGTGTGGGGCTGAGCTGCCGGCTGGGGTTAAACCACAATAACTGGGAAAAACACAAAGTGGAAATCAGCAAAACCAAAAAAGAGCTGTAAGAGCTAAAGAAATAAAAAACCCCTCCATACTTGTTATTAATATATTAAAAGCTGAAAGCCTGCAAAAGCATTTGTAACTGCCCTATGCACAGAGGGGTGGCGAATGGAGCCAAGTATGAGACAGAAAAGAACTGTAAGGCAGCTAAATAATCTCCTTGTCTCTGTCCTGCTGCAGGGTGCGATAGCACAGCATCCGCATCCGTCCTGCTCCTTGGGGCAATGGACCGAGGTATTGTCGGGAGTGGGGTGTGAAAGGAGGATGCACAAGCTCAAACTGATACATAAAAGAAGAAAAAAAAATTATCACGGGAATGGAGGGCTTTCATTGAAATGGTATTTCTTCTGCTGATACTGGTTTGCTAACTGTCATGCCTGAAAATTGGGAGTGCCTTAGTTGAACATGAAGCATTCCAGTAATGGGAAGCTAAACTGTATGAACAAATGAGCAAATCGCTCGTGCTGAGGGTATCAACTCGGTTAAAACAACCATCCTCTTGTCTTCTTGAGACACTGTGGCCTCTGACTTGTTGCATCTGATAAACAGGGTTCACCTTCTAGTCAGAAGTTACCTATGTGGCCATTTCTTTCTTCCTCAAGACCTAGATATTCTCACAGCCTGGTGCCATCCTAGATTTAGTATTTCGTGATGCCAGCAAATTTAAAAGACAAAATGAAGGAACCGAGTCACAAACAAGAACGATTTGATACTACTTCAAGCTTGGGAGAGAGTAAATTCTATAAATAAGGAACACAGCCCAATAGACTAGATAGAAAAAGGCTTATTTTGAGTCTGCCCAGGTGCTCTCCAGCCATGGAAAGTCAGAAGACAGCTCTGCTCTTCACCACCTCCTAAGCATGACATGATTATATTTCGACTCCCACAATGTTAAGTGAAGGTGACAAAAGATCACTACCCAAATGGTTGGTCATTAGTGCAATCTATTAAACAACCAGAGTCATGAGCTGCAATTACACCAGTGAATATAAAAATTGTATGGAAATGCCACCCATTTCACGCCGCAGGCTATGAAACAGGCAGCAGCTGTGCCAAGGAAAAACATTCCCTTCCCCATTACTGGAGATTTTAAAAACCGACTTAGACAAACACTTGCCTGGTGAAGGTAAAGCCAGCTGTGCCCTGGGGCAAAGGGGTAGCCAAGATGACTTTGAAAATGTTATCCCAGCCCTGTTTGCTACAGTCATACATGTGCAATGCTTTGCACCTGCAGTACTGACTACTCAGAAGCCGGTGTCTGCTGGCAGATGCGAGTACGGTTACTGCAGTAACCACAGCGATTTTCTTTTCTAAGGGGTAGACAGAGGAGGAGTTTTTTCCCTCAAACCGTAAGTATGCTCAACTCACATGCTTAAATGCCTGCCGCTGCCAGGCTTTACAAACTGGCCCTGAAACCAAGAGTGACAGCAATGGTTGCTCCACGCGTGGGCAGTGGTGGTACCCCCCAGCACCCACCCCTGACATCGCAGGGCTGCCACAGAGTTGCACCCTGCTCTTAAGAACTTTAAAAGAAGAAAAAAAAAAGCCTCCACAAATTTCCTCCTTCCGGATGCAATGCTCAGGCTGAAAAAAATGCAAATTAAAAACTAACTGAAATTGCTACAGAAATGGAGAACAGCAATAACCAAGAGAATTTAAGGTTCTCATTGGTAGGCCAGGAGCAAGCTTGGTGTGAGACTTGGAAATTGCTGCGCACCCTGTAAATAAGATACATGGACTGCCCTCTACTGTATATCATTAGACTGTGCTTAGCTGGCACGTTCCTAAGTCACTAGGGCTATTTCATAATTCAAGTTGTACATTTAATTTATCTTCCCACTTACCCATGCCACTTGAATCTCAGTGTGAATGCTCAATCTGCCACATTTATCTTTCTTTGCTTTAGACATTCCTCCATTGCTTTACATTTACTTTCCCTAGCAGAGAAATAAATGTATTCTTCCTTTAGTAATCTACTAAAACCCCCTCTATTGGTACTTGTATTGCTGATAGGGATATTTTCTAATGCTTCTAATCCTGCAGTCCTTATTCAGAGAGTCATTACTTGGGGAAAACTTCTTTTGAATCATCAGGCTTGGCCTGAGATTGAACTGATGGAGCCTTTATTCACCCCAGGTACAGCACTGGTTTTGACAGCACGATGAGCATTAAATGCTCACCAGAAAGAGCGAAGGCTTTCAAAACTGGCCCTCACGCATGCAAGCAGGGCTTAACACCTCCCATCCCAGCACCAATCAACTGCAGAGATTGTCCTAAGCATATTTCTAATCCCATGTAAATCTGGTCTTTTGTCTGAATTTACTGATGCCTAGCTTTATACCTTGTATCCCGCTTTCATTGCCATATGTAAAACTTGGGGTTTTTTCCCGGCTGTAAAAGTCTTCCACTGGGATCTGCTTCTCTGGACTCACAACCTCCTTTTCCCCAACACGTAGTTTCCCATCCTATTATATTTATGTCTCTGCTTGACTTTCTCTGACAGCACATTTGCTGAGAAAATAACAGCCTTTGGGGGCAGATATTTCTTACATTTTCTTCATGCCTAAAATAATTGTATCTACTTATTAAAACCCTCACTGACAGTATGATACAATAACCTTTGTGATTTATTTATCTTTCAGTGAGCTTTAAAGAGAGCTACTGCCTCTTTTCCGACTTTGTACTCGATAGTCCATAATCAAATGCAGCCCCGCGCTCTGATGTTTGTAACATACTACAACAAGAAATTGGTCTTTGAATTACATTTATTCTACCCTTATCTAGTTGATTTACTGGTTCCTCAAATATTTGCTTCCTTATACTACCTTAATTTAAGATTCCTCCTGCCTATATTTCCTTCCACCGCTATTCTACAGAGACCAACACTCTCCCAAGCAGCACTTTCATGCTGTCTTCCCCATTTTCTGTGTAAGGCACAATACCCATTTCCTTTCCTATCGCTTTAGTCTTTAAAAAAATCCAACTAAAAGATTTCAAGGGCATTAAACACGGCTGGATTCTGTGATGCATTTTTTTCTTTTCCCAAAGGAAGGTCTGTCTTGTGAAGGCACAAGCAAAACATTTATAGGAGGTACCAGCATTGTTAAGGAAACTCCTTAACGTCCCTTGCCTTCGTCTCCTGTATACCCAGTATTTTTCTGATAACTTTGCATGCAAGACAAAGGACCTATTAGTTGTGGGTTTGTTCACGTTTTCCAGTAGATGTGCCTGGAAACACGGCCAAAACCTCACCAGTTTCTGATCTGTTCCTGCCATTCTAGCTTGGAGTAACTCAACCGTAGTAATCAACATTCCACTGGTATAATGGAGATGGGCATCTGGCCCCACAACCTGCCCAAAGCAACGTTTGATACACCCAAAATCAATAAGTTTAGCCTTCCCGTGGTGTCAACAAAGTACTCATGGTTCCCTCTGTATGGGGGATCGCAGACGTACTGACTGATGACACTGTTGGACAGGGCTGAATGCAAAGCAGCTCCTTCAGTCTATGCCTTGCTCATGAGAGATGAATAGTAGATAACTGGAGTAAATCTATTCCTGTGATGGGTGAGGTGGGCTGATCCTGGCATTGCTCCACATCTGCCAGCACCATCCAAATTAGCCTTGGAGGGCACCCATACTTTTTTTAGAAGAAGCTGCTGATTTCAAACCTCTGTCCTGGGGTGGAAGCTCTTGGCTGTGTGCCGAGGCTCTTGCAGAGCTCAGCTTGGAAACTGGGAAGAGCCCCAGCAGACTAGAAGAGCAGAAACTTTTTTTTTTTTTTTTTTCAAACAAACAATGAAGCTTTGCTAGCTCAGCCTCACTATCAGTTGGATCTGTACCTGTGAATGAAAAGCAGATGAAAATATCTACATATTTTATCTCTTGGTTGGTTTTTTTGTTAAAATCGGGTAACTCGAGTATGGGAATGCTCATCACAGAGCAGACTAACAACCCAAAACTGTAAGCGAACTGTACCAAGTGCTTGGAATAAAATAAAAAAGAAGCAGTAACAGGTTCTTCCAGAAAAATACCAAAGAGAAAACGCAATTCTTAAACTGATTAGAGAAGAGGCAGCCCTATCTCAAGGAGCGGATACAACTCAATGGCAAGGACTAAGAACTTCACGGTCTCCCCTGAACCATACCAGCCTCTTTGATAAAGTGGTATTTAGTGGCAAGGATTTACACAAATTAATTCTGAACATTTTTTTGACTGTTTTAACTCTTCTTGGTTTTCATATCATTGAGCATCCCCTGTTTATCCTTAAAAGGGAAAATGGAAATGGAGCACCTGATTACCTCCTTGCAACACTGCAGAGTGCGGTGTGGCTTGTGATGGCACTCCTTAGTCTTTCCTAGTACCTTCTATGTTTGCTAGGGCTACTAACGCATTTGTAGCCCAATTTTGAAGCTTCCTTTTTCACAAAAAAAACCCAACAACCCGGTTAGAAGGTAGCTTAGCCCTTGAGAGCAAAAGAAAATCCCAGTTTTTCCTTTCCTGCGGTGTGCTGAAGAGCTATATCTTTTTTTTTTTTTTTAATTAGGTCCAAAGAAGGCGACTAATAACGACCACAAATAGGAAAGCTTTGCCTGAAGTTGCTAATGATATTCTATCACCTTATCTTTGAATTGTTTTTCATGGATTATAGACGTTTATAATTATGAATCCCCCCAGCTTCATTTTATCTAGCACAGTAACATAATCAAAATCATTCTGCTCTAAACTCTCTGTAGCAAATCCTCTTTTTAAAACCCTTGTTCAACATCCTCCCTCATTTTCATTTTCTTTGCTGCTGCTTCTATATACTAAAGCCTGGCATCTGAAAAATGAACTGCAGCGTTAACCATTTTTTCAACACAGACCATACCTTTTCTTTCTGGATGTTAATGCTGAAAGTATATTTTAAAACACCAGGCTGCCTGCAGTGAAATGCCTTGCATTCCTATTGTGTTACTGTAAATACCATTATTATGAAGAAATGATTGACCTTGTTTAATGCACTGTTCAAATAGTCTGCAGAGATGTCTGTGGTGCCAGTGTCATTCCCGTGCTTTAATTATAATTTTAATCATCCATGATCTTCCATTTGTTTGTGCTATAAGCTAATTATTTTTTTCTACCACAAAGCACTGGAACGATGTCTTAGGATTAATAATTTTTATTATTAAGTAGATTTGCACTTCACTCCTGCGCATTTGCTCCACTACATTCTCAGTTTCCAAAGCTGCTCCTAAAAACCCATGGAACATCTAGTTTCTTCTGCCGCCCACCCTCTGCACCTAACCAGGACATTTGATGACTCGCTTAGATTTGGACTTGGGTTAGCAGAGAGTCACACCACAGGGTTAATACAGGTTTGTACCTACAGGGCAGTGAAAGAATTCAGTACACCCCAAAGCCAGGGTCCTAACAGCTCTGGGGACACCTCAAACCCTTTTCCTTGCCCTGTGGTCAATAATCTGCATCAGATATCCTTTGCAGCTTGCAGCAGATTATGTCCTTTTCTCTCAGGACTTCAAATTCCCACAAGAGGGGAGATGTAAGAGTGAGGAACCCAGTCTCCTGTGTTACATCTCTGCTTTTAGCACTACTCCTGTGCTATATTTGGCAGGCAGAGAGGGGAGAACTTGCTCTGCCCTGCCGCCTGGACACCCTGTAGTCACATAACATGGCACCGGTCCCGAGACAGTAACCCCAGCTGAGTGGTGGGTCGTACTTGTTTGGGGCAAAGCACTCTACTAACTAATGCACCTCTTCCATCATGCAGCGAGCTCAGCTTAGGCTGCAGCAGAGCAAAGAATCCTTGATTGCAAAGGAGCCAGGCACCGCTCACTTTCTGAAGCGACTTCAACCCCACCGAAAGCTCTGCCAGGAGCTTGAGGCACTTGCATCCCGAAAGCAGGCGCAGCAAGGCATCATACCCAGAGGCTCCCTGGTGACTGCCATTGCCTTGCAGCAGGTAGGGGGGCCTACCTCATTAATCAAGCTTATCCTGATATAAGCTTATAGCTTTATTTCTAATTCAGTTCCTAGGGATGCAAGGGGAAACTGGAGCCCTATTAGCAGCTCCCCTCTGTGAAGCAGAAGGCCCTGTAGCAGCGTACTGTATATACTTATAAGCCACTGAACTATGGGGTGTCAAAAATAACAGAAAACACTGGGTTTGTAGGATTTGCTGTATTAGTTTCTCGGAAGGAGATTCACTAATGTGCTTTGACAGAAGCTGTCTTTCCCTGAATATAAGTATCAGGATGCAATCAACAGATCCCCTGCTAATGCTGGCTTGCAGGAGCAGATCAACAGCTGCTGAAAGTTCACCGCGAGGCACGCTAAGGGAGTCTGCAGCAGCTCCAGCCTGACATTTGTGGGCTGAACATTCAAAGCGCCTGTACGCATGTGCAGGCACACGAATAGGTACGTGTTCCTCTGAAAACACATTCAGGTAGGTTGAAAAATCAGCCCAATAAGAACCATGCCTCAAGTCCAAATACAGAAAATCTGGAAAAGGACTTAAAACGCGCTGGGCTGACCGAGCCTCCTGCTCCACACACCCCTAACTCTAGCACGGACAAGAAAGAGTCACAAGCCCTTGACTGGATCTCCCCTCTGCTGCAGCAAACTACCTGGCAGGCTGCAGCTCAGCGAGAGAAAGCATGAAAGGCAGCACAGGCTGCCCAGGGGGGGTGTGGAATCTCCTTCTTTGGAGATATTCGAAGTCCACCTGGATGATGTCCTGTGCAACCTGCTCTAGCAGGGGGGTTGGACTAGATGATCTCCCAAGGTCCCTTCCAACCCCTGCCATTCTGTGAAGGGAACCACTACTGATTTTGGGAAGCAGTACCAAGGCTGCAGAACCCGACCGCCGCAGTCTGCTTGGCCACCTGCAAGAAGTACCGGCTCACCTGCCTGCCTTGCTCTGAGAAGTTGGAGAAAAAAAAAGTAAACCTCCACCTAATTTTCTTCATCAGTCTTCTTTGGATGCCTACGTATGATAGAAAGCCTGCAGGTCAGCTCCAGGACCAAACAAAGAAATACCACTTTGAAACAGTTAAAGAGAGACTCTGGCTGTGACGCTGAATTCATTTTTTAAGGATCCCTAAGCATGGCAGGTGCTTGGATATCACGCCTGGAAACACAGCAAATGTACATTACTTTTTTACTTCTGTAATTTCAATGAGCAGGCGCTAGCCGTGCTGCGAGGCCATTTGATATTACGTTTTTCTGCTCTTAGTTGGTGGGTTTATGTTTCTTACCCGTGCATGAAGGGTTTCTCATTTTCCAGTGGGTTGCGGGGCCAGGCTTGGCATGCCTGCCCTCTCCCGACAGCCTGACGCTGGAGAGAAGGGATTTTCCCCTGGGGAGCCAGTTTCACGCAGAGACGGTGACCCAGAGAGGATGCACACAAAGGCTGCCACTTGCTGCAGCGTGTGCCAAAGCCTTCCCATGATGGATTATTCTTCCTACGTGAACTGCTCCAAAATACTATACTTTCAAACATACCTACAATAACGCAAATATCACAGCGACTGTAAAGCACAAAAAAAGGGGAATCAGACCAAGGGGAAAGGGACCTCCGAGTTAAACGAAGATCAAGCATTTTTCTTCCCATCAAGCTTTTTTGACCAGCAGCTCATGTATTTTTACACCCAACAGCAAACACAGTAGCCATTTCCAGAACAGCCCTATCACTGGTGTAAACACACTGAGGCAAATACGCTCACCAAACAGCTACAAGGAAAGCATTAAACTAGGGCTAAATAACCCTGAACATGTCTTAATCTGTCTGACATCAGGACATGGAGAGCAGGCACCAGAGCGACCTGAAGAAAAGCAGAAGCTGCAGAGTGGAGTGAGGTCTTGGTGCCACCAAAACCTGGGTTGAGGTCGTGGTGGGCTTCAGGGGCCAGGAGCTGGCTGGGCTTCCTGGCCTCTGCCCTCCTCCTCGCCCAGAGGGGCCAAGCGGGCTCACTTCTGCAGCAATGGGAGTGCAACCCTCTGATATGAAACAGGGCTGAGGGGTTTCAGGCATCTGAGCTAGAATTTCGGGTGGCTGTTTCCTCTTCCCCATTGTGTTATCCACAACAAGCACAGAGCTCCGGGGGTATCTGCCAGGCGGCAGAACCAGGTCCTGAAAGCCAGGATGCCCTCAGGGGCCTCAGCCTGGGCCTGCCTTGCCCCCAGCACGCCCGCAAGCAGCGTGCATCTCACCCGAGGGGGACAGCAGCCCCAAAGGGGCCAGGAGATGCAGCCAGGGCTCTGGTCTGAGCGCCCGGGATAGCTGTGCAGTGCACGATGACCGCTCATCCCAGCTCATGCTGTGCTCGTGTACAGCTGTGTTGCAGCGTCTGCCTATACTCAGTTCTGCATTGTGCATATTTTTATGCATATATTCAGTTCTGCTTTATCCCCGTGTAACTCTCCTACGTGTCTGGCTCCCTGGAGCACTGCACAGGGGTAGCTGCCACCAAGCAAGGTCTTCAGTATGCTTGCGGTGGTCGTGCATGCTGAGGAGCAGCCCCACTATCCTCAGCCAAGGGCCTCAGTCACAACACCTTCCTCACTACAAATCTGCCTGGAGCAAAATTCCAGTCCTGCTCAAGTGAGCCACTTCCAGCTCCCTTGGTGGCTCTTTCTAACCTCCAAGCTTTCCTGGGAGAGGCTGTTCTCCAGCATTCCTTCCAACTGATACTGAAGCTGAATCAGATGTGACTTACAGCGATGACTATTAGCTTCCCAACGGCCCCGCCATTCCTTTTAAAGGTCACCCAGAACAATCATCTCCTTTTTTGCCTCAGTGGAAGAGCAATTAGCACCTAAACCATCAACCTGTAGCTGAATGCTGTGATTTGGAGAACTGCACTACCCCTCCAACAAGATGAAATCATTCTTACTACCTGGTCACATTCACATAATGTTCTCAATTAGTTTGGCTTTATTTCAGTATTTGCAGAGAACAGCCTGCACTTCTTGACTGGCAGGAGGGTCAGAGCAGAAAGATGCTGATCTAGAACAGCCCTTGTGTCTGTATCTTTGTTTTCTGCAGACATTGGGCTTTCACTTTAAATTCTGTCTTCCTTTTAATGTTGCTCAGCTGGATTTAGCTCTGTATAAAATGATGACTGCCTTTAAAATAATTTTACAAAAAGCAGCAGCAGCCAGTGCTTAGAAGTGATACCTCAGCTTCCTCTCTTCTCCTTAGTGAGACATGAATTAAAAACCAGCTCAGGCAGATGTCAAAGGCCAACATCATTTCCCCAGCAGGGAGAGGAAGAAACGCACACCTGGAACCAGCGTGGTACCCAATGCGGGGCTGTGAGGGATGGAGCTGAGCACCCCACACATACCTTCACGCTGCCATCTGCATTTTGCCCATGCCAGCCTGACAGCATTGTCACAGCAGCGTCTCACCCTCTCCTTTTTGGGTGGGCGACAGCTGAGGAGGAGGTGGTGATGATGAGCTGCTACTGCTGCAGCCACTTAGCTTGGTGTTGGGAGAGAGGCATCGCAGGACCTCATTTATCAGCTCCCCACAGTGGGGTAGCACAGGGTCGGGGGCAGGCAGGTATGTCTGGAGCCACCGCCACCCTCTCTGCAGCCCCCCCTCTGTTCTTAGCCCCTGCAGACTTCGGGGAGTAGACTCAGACTCAAGTCCCTGAGCTCCACCTTTCACATAAGACTGTTCACAGCCCCGGGAAACAAGAAACCAGTAAGAAATATTATGCTTTAGAACGCAAATAGGGTTCAGCTGGCTGAAGATGAGCTTCAGAGCCTGCTCCAAAGTCTGTGAAGCTGGTGGTAACGCAAAGACTCCCTGTGAGTTCAGAGGGATGAAGCCCCAAGGGAAGAGCGAGTTGACAGCTGACCTGCTTGCCTCGCAGCACAGGCTGAGAAAGGGAACTGTAGCACAAATCTCTTTGGTGCATCAAGTTACAAGCGAGTCCCCTGATGCTGCAGATGCTACAAGAAAGATGAACATGAGGTCCAGGTCTCCCAGGGTTTTTGGTTGTTTTGCTTTTGCTGAAAGCTGCTGCTATAGGAGACTCCTTTGCTGAGCTGATTTTGCCCAAGTGTTTGTGCCTCAGAGTGACTTGATTTAGTTAACAAACAAATTACAAATGCGCACAAAATCTTGGCATTTCAGAGCATCCCTGTGCTCATCTATACTCTCCTTGCTAATATTTGCCCATTCCCCTCCCTCTATCCCCAGCCACTCCACTGCTATCAAAGATTTCTCGTCAGACTCTTTCCTTATACTTCAGGCTCACAAACAGCATCTTTTGTTGTTCCCCTGCAGAATGCCAGGATATAAAGGGCAAACCACAGCGCCGATACAACTATCAAATTAGCAACAGCAAACAGGAGCAAAACAAAAAAAAAAGTTTCCACAGGAAAGCCCAGGGACAAAACAACACGATGTGTTTCTTACCTCCCTGCACCTTCCCAGCCTCTGTTAGCAGTGTTATTTCTGCAGTCCTCAACCAAGGAACAGGGGACCCCAAATACGCTGGAGATCAGTACTGCACCGAGGGCAGAGAACAGCGAAGCAGGAGATCACACAGAGACAGTGGGGCTGGGCAGGGCAAGGACTTTCATCATCCAAATTCTAACAATTATTTAAGTGAAGGGGCTCTCCGCTGCTGGGACGAGCTAAGGAGGCATGCATAGCCTGGTTTGCTCAGCTGGTGTGGGGTACCCATCACATTGCAGTAACCTGCTGCCTTGCGGTTGTCCCTCCTTGCCCTAACACCTTGTTCTGCACAAGTGCTGGTCTGTGCCTCCAAAATACACATAACAGAGGTAGAAAAAATGGTGTAAGTTAACCAATTTATTTAAAAAAAAAAAATCTATAATTCTAAAAAAAAACCCTCTTCACAGAATATTATTCATGATAGCCTAACATCTGTTACTTTTTAAGTAGGATTTTGAAGAAGGTTGTCAGTCCGCAGTTACCCTTCATTAAAATCCTGTAGGTCAATATGGGAATAACTACCCTTTACTGAATAGATAAATTATACATACCAATGAAAATTCATCATAAATGAAAAGTCAGGGGCTTTTTCTTTTTCCTCCAGCTCTCACAGTATCTTTTAGCATATTGTATAATACACAGTATGTGTGGTTTCCATTATGGAAAAAATGGTTTGTTGACTGTGACAGGCTGTAATTAGACTGTAATATAAAGCAGCGCCAGTGTAACATTCCGTGTTCATACGCTGCGCATCACAACGGGATCTCAGTCTTGGTTGCCTGTTCCTCGTGCCTGCCCTAATAACCATCATTAACAGCAAGAGTGGGTAAAAGCTTTTTTCTTTGCATATACTATACAAAGTCAGCCTACGAGTTCTGTAAAAAGAAAGTGATATTATACTGAGCGTACCAAAACATGAGTGATCCTAAGAAATGAGCTTCTCTCCAACACCGAATTTGATCAGTGAATTCCAAAAGCATCATAGACAATTCAACCTGGATAAGTGTCAGACCTGTGCATAAATCAAATTAGTTTTGAAGATGCTCCGTTACAAGGCTTCTGGTACTTTCAGCTCCCAGGTAGCGCACGCTTTCCCCCCAAGGTTCCAGAGTTAAGTGTAGTTCCATGAGCCCCTAAGTTAGTTTGGCTTGCAAAAATACAAGTCCATTTTTGTTTTACTCAGACTAGCTTCTGCTTTAATGCTGGACTGGCTCTAAATCCCTGAAAGCATTGAAGATACCATCAGCTGCCCTGTCTGAGAATGGCCAGAGACACTTCCAGATGGTGGAGGTTGTAAGAGACTGCTAAAGGACAGAATAGTAAAGTAGGTACAATTGGAGGGGGGAATTAAAAAATCTAAAAAGAAATTAGAGACACTATGTAGGAATAGAAAGAGAGACAATGTTGGATCATGGGAGAGCACACTGGAGCAAAACCCAAAGATGAGTAGAGTCATGAAAGACCTTGAAATTGAGAAACAGCGTAACCTTGGCCACATAGGAATTCAGAGAGGAGAAATGAGAAGACCATACTGGAGGAGGCTCAGGTTAGCTATGTGTTCCCT
>NW_009260410.1:4639012-4667688 GCF_000687185.1 Egretta garzetta
TAGGTGGAAGGAGAGAAACAAATGTGAGTGCAATAGGTGGCATCTGAGCGAGGCTGTTCTGATCTCTTCTGAAGAACCAGAGAGGAAGCTGGCAATAAAAGGGCTCTGCTGGGCTTGTTGCAGCAGCTACGCTAGTGAAGAACGCCATGTGTGAAGGGTGGAAGCTCTGGAAGGTCATTTCCCATCTCTGGCTTTCTTCGCTTTCCTCTGCGAGCGGCTGCCATTCAGATGCTGTGATAAAGCAGGTTTCTCATTTGCATTTTCCAAAACAGGCAGATGGTTTGTTTGCTTTTTAAAAATTCTTTCCTATGACCTTGGCTGGAGAAAGCCCACAAATTACTTCTGCTGTTTGGTTTGACCACTCGTAGAAAACAGAGAGGGGAACATTTCAGCAGTTCTCAGCCCATGCACATCAGCGGCAGCTGCTCGGTGTCACCCAGGTGTCAGCTCCAAGAACTAAGCCCTTCAAGCAAGCAAGTTTGATACAGAAAAACCACGGCATAGATAGGAAATAGAACATCGCATGTGTCTAATTACTGTTCCTCTTCTGCCCTAATGATTAAGAGCAATACTAAATTATCTGCAGGCCATCACCCTCGCACCCTGACTGTGCGTGTTCTAAAGGGTTGATTTCACACTCAGAGGGGCACATAAGAAAACAAAGACCCCTATTTTTTCCAAGGCTTGTGAAAGCCCTTGTAGCAGTTTGTTACAGCCTGTGTCACTGAAAACGCTGCCAAACATTCAAAAGAAACAAGCAAAGATCTGAAAGATCTGCAGAAAATAAAGCCAATCACTGGGGCTAGGATTTTCCGAGGCAAATTAAGTGGGACAACCTTACTGAACAGGAAGAGTGGGACCTAAAATACTGTGAATGTTGCTGTCTCGCTGTGACCAAATTAACTTTTGTGTGACTTAGAATAGACCTGACAACTCCATATGCGAGCTGAAACAGCTTCATACGATGCAAGACACTCTCATTCACTTCCATTAAGAAGGTTTTCTGCCTAACGCAGCCTAACCGCGGGCAAGGTACAGTGCTAATGAGAGAGGACCTTAGCGAAGGGCTGAGGCTACAGAGAACAGATGTCAGACATGAAAAAGCAAAGCTGGGTGTCATGGGCGCAGAGCGTCATAGGAGGGTGTACTAGATATATTTTCTATTGAAAAACCTACCCTCTTTGTTCAAGGAAACCTGAGCGGTTTCATTTCTCTGCTGCAAACAATTCACTTCCTCCTTCTTCTAGCAGGAGGAAGCTGCGGGGATTTTAGGCAGGAGAACATTAACCCCAGAGAGAGGCCACCTCTGAAGTACACCTACGTACACCAGTCACTCACGGCTGCCTCAGAAACGCTGATTTACTGCTTGACCTATTTCTAGCTTCAGCAAAGGAGGAGGAGAAAAACAACCCACCATTGATTTTGCAAGTAATTGTTCCACAGAATAAACCAGCCCAAACCCAGTGTTTATTTTGCTTCCTGGGGATCTGTCGGAGAGGTCACTGGAGAAGTTACAGAGAAGTAGAACAGGAGATAAAGAAGGATGAACTTGCTTTCAGTTCAGGAGGTTGATACTTGCTAAAGCTACCCACCTGCCCTAGATTTCCCCTTCCTACAAGAGTTTGGTAGGAAAATAAGTCTTATGAAAGGAAAAACCTGTGAATTACAGAGTGGCTTTGATTCCCCAAAGAAGGGATTTAGAGCAGGCTCTGAACAACTTACAAGGGGGAATGGACTCAAGTTGCTTTTGGGGAGATTCTGAATGGACATGAGAAGGAATTTTTTCCACAATGAGAACAGTCAACCATTGGAATAATCTCCCCAGGGAAGTGGTTGACTCCGCCACATTGGACACTTTTAAGACTCAGCTGGACAGGGTGCTGGGCCGTCTTGTCTAGACTGTGCTCTCACCTCGAAAGGTTGGATCAGACGATCCTTGAAGTCCCTTCCAACCTAGGATTCTATGATTGATAATAAATGATAACTCTCTGTGCAAGCTCCCAGCCTGAAACACTGCCACAAGCATCCTTTCTCAATGGTGCTCTCTCACAGCCCCTGCCCTCGCCTTTGCTGCCGCCTCAGCTCAGCAAGCTTTCATTGCTGCTGCCACATGGGGATGCGTCCTTCCTCAGCCCATCCTGCAACAGCTATGATCTCCTCTGCTGGAAAGCTGCTCTTCGCTAACTATTTAGAGAAAGCTGCTCCCAAGTCCCTGGATAGACAACTGAGCTGAAATCTCCTGCGGCAGCAGTGTTTTTGTCCAGCTGGAGGCCCCAGAGAGGTAGAAACGCTTGGCTGGAAGCAGGAGGGTATGTCCAACCTCTGCGGAGCCCCTGTGCTGCACCAGCACTGGACACAGGTCTCCAAGGAGGTGCCGGCACAAGCGGGCTTGGGCAGGTGGAGGGCAGACATAATTTCAGTCAAATGCTTAGACCTTCAATACTTGTTTCTGCGAAGGGCAGAGGCAGAAAAGCAAAGGCTGTCTATAAGATGTAGTTTCCCAAGCTGGTGCAGCGCTGCTGGGGTATAAGTCATGAGGCTTAGCAAATGGAAACATTTAGGGTCTTGTGCATCGACAGAGAATCACAGCACCGGCTGCAGTCACCTCAGAAAGAAGAAAACAAGTGACATCTGCCCATGCAGAGCAAAATGAAATGGGAAGCAGGAGGCAACACCATGACAACACCCAGCAGCTGATTTTTTTTTTTTCCCCCTTTTCCTTTTTTTTTTTTTTCCAGGACAAGATGAATGCAAGAGCAGCCAGGCTGGGTGAGAGGAGGGGTCTTTCCAGTGCTGTTCCCTGTCCCTGACAGTAGCCACCTTGTAGAGACTGCGAAAGCATATATCAAAACTTCCCCAGAACACTTTATCCAAGGATCTGAGGAACTGAAGCCTCCTTCAAGACATATGGCGGAGGGCTGGAAATGCCAAATTGCCCACACGAGTCCTGTGCTAGGAAGCTTAGAAGTAAAACACCCCTTGAGGCCAGAGAGGAAAAGCTGAGGTTCATGGCTGCAACATGGCCTTGTGAAATGGCCCTGTGGCAAGGAGCACCGCTGGGAGGCGTGCAGAAGAGGCACTGGAGCAAGCGTGATCACTGCCCAGACAGTGCTTTGCTCTATCAGCTATAACTGATGCAGCAGGGGGTGCGCACAGGCAGGACACTCTGCACCTCTTCCGACCTCTACCTCAGGAAGCCCAGCCCAGCCGCCGGGATCTCGCCCTGGTAAATGCAAGAAAGCTTGAACGCAGCAGGGAAAAAAAATTGATCAATTTGCAATGGAAGAGATGGTAAATCAGGCATGCAGGCAAGATGGCAGGACAGTTGGCTGCTGTTAATGAAGTCCTGGATGAAAGAGATGAGGAAGCAGAACAGCGCACTTTCGCCTGGCTCCTGCAGTTACGCACCCAGACGCACTGAGCATAATTCAATCAAGCCACCTGGTTTTGGAGTTGGGAAAACATAGCAAGAGCGCCTAAAATCAGATTCTCCTAGAAGAGAGCGAGGAGAGGGGCTGCAGAGAGCAAGTGCTCTGCCTGGAAAGCACTAGCGATGGCTTGCCCTGCGCTCCTGACCACCGCCAGGGAGGGCATTTCGCATCTGGGAGTTGCGGCAACACAGGGAGAATCCTCAAGCTTTGGCAGCAGAATAATTGAAGATTTTGTAATCCTGGGCCTTTTCCCATGCCCAAGGACAAAATTCTTAATCAGCACCTTGCAATCAAGCCTGCAAGCCTGATGTATCAGGTATGTTTGGCATTCCAAGAGGTGAGGAGGAATTTCAGAGGGGCTGGGGAAACAGCAGTCTCTCCCTAGCCAGAGGCTGTGTCTGCCAGTAAAGGAGATGATGAAAGAACATCCAGGCTGAAAACAAAGGCAGCTATGTGGGAAATTCTCCTCATTATAATCGTTTAAAGAGCACTTTCCTAGTAGGAAAAGGAGATACAGAAAGTAAGCCCTCACCTCCTCCTAAACAGATTTTTTTTACCAGCAATTCAGACCCAGGAACTCCCCTTCAAATATTCCCCCTCAGAAACTGGAGCTGTAAAATCTGCAAAGCAGCGATGCATCTCACCTAGGAAGGCAAGGAACCTCTGGAGAGGAATGCTAGGAGGAAGGAGACACCCCACAGGCCATTCCTGCCATCACCAGGTGCCTCCCTGCTACAAAGCTTCTTGTGCAGAATCCCACCCTGCACAAGGCAGATCTGCCACAGGGCAGTGAGGGGCGAGTCTTTGGGAAGGAATGGAGATAGCCAAAGGAACAGGCCCCAATCCTGTATCCTCTTACGTACGCTTCTCTTATGAGAAGCATACCTCTGCAATGGCACTTTCCTTCTCAAAGAACTGCCTGTCCTTGGACCACCACAGGCATTACAGTGCCATGAAAGAGGCCGTATCTGATGGGTCCCCTCTGCTCTGCATCGGTTTTGAGTGCCGAGGAGTTCAACAGTGCAAAAAATGTTTCATTCCAAGAGACAGATTAGAGGAAAACCAACATCTGGTGCTATATTCTAGCATCAAAATTAGCAACGGCCATGTTGATCTGTTCAGGTAATATTTATGCATTTAAGTCAGTGGTTAATTTTCAATTAGATCTACACCTCATGAAAAACTGACACACACAAAAAAAAGTAGTGTCACTTGAATATTAAAAAAATAAAGGCAGAGGCATGAGCCCATTTCAGTACATGCTTTGCCAGTGTGCGGTGATTGCACACTGAGAGTGGCATTTTCTCTCTGCTGGGGCTGCTGGATCCATCACCTGTGGTTCCCACTGTTGATCCCGGCTGCCAGTCCCAGAGGTGTGCAGTGCTGCTCCACCACCAACCTGGCCACAAAGGGCTTCATCACTGGTGTCCGTGATGTGGTAGTCACTGGTGTCTACTTACTCATTGGCCTTCAGGGGCTTTCTCAGCTGATGTCAGGCCAAATCCTCATATATAATGTTACATGGGAAAGTAATCTGACTGTATCAGTGGTCCAATTTTGCTACTGCTGCTGTACAACATACATGGGAAGCCACTCAAGGAACTGGTACATGACCAAGATCTGAAGCATCTCTGGACCATATACCATCTCTGCCATATACCCTTTGTGACCAGCCAGCCTGTCTCAGCTCTGCATCAACCAGCTATGGGTGCAAACTGGATAAAAGACACCAGAGAGAGAAAAGGGTCATTTTGACAGAGGCTTCTTTTAGGCCTTACTGCTTCCTTTTGCTACCGCCATTTCTATTTTGATCCACCAGAAATGGACTACTGAAGAAAATAAGCATACCATAGCCAGGCAGAGTACGGATCTGGGAGGACAGAGGGACAAGCAGATTATACATTTGATTACAGTGGGATAGACACATCAGAGAGATGTGGCCCTGGAAATAATCCTGCACATAAGCTTGCTCCTCCAAGAATACAAGTCAGTATTTGCAGAAGATCCCCATGCTCTACATCCATCACAAACACATCGTGCTGGTCCTTTTCATCAGCCTTTTTCACCACTCTCCCAAATGCCCTTTTGCTTATCATAGCATGCAGTCTGAGGCTTATGAGCTATGCGGCTGGTGAGTAGTTGAAGTCTGGCCCTCTCTTGGGTCTTCATGCCATAGTGACCAGCATGACCAGGCTGGCATGGGCTGATCCAAATCCCACTCTGGGTGGAGAAAGAGCCGCAAGGATCATTAAGACTGCTGCCTCCAGATCACCTTGGGCCCTGGGCACACACACTTGGCTTAGCCCTATACCATGGAGAAGTATGGGATCACCACTGTTATGGCCCATGGTCCAGGAGTACGAGTTATGACTAGATGTGCAGAGGGTAACCATTCACTTCACACTTATTTGGGTGCAGTGAAATGCAGGGGAGCCCTCTGGACAGCCTGGGGACCTGTCTCCCTTCATGCCATGGGTGTAAGTCACCCCACGTACTACCCCTTCCAAGTCCCAGGCTCTCCTCATCCCCATGCCCTTGTGCCTCCCTACAACCTCATCAGTCACAGCTGGGTCTTACACAGCAACTAAGACAGCCAATTTCTTAAACTGTGCCAGGACTGTTGGTAGTGTTCCCATGTAGGGCAGAAGGACCCTAGAGACTCTTGCATGTCTGCATCCTATAGCAAAGACCTATCTGGGAAGTGATAAGATGAGAAAGTTTATCAGTTGTTTCCATGACTGCAGATACCGCCTGCCCAGCGCTGTGGCTGCTTTTCCTCTAGAGCTCACAAAGGCTCCAAGGCTATTTTTTTCCCCTTAGGAATGAAAATAAATCACTCCAATCAGCTGCTTTTCCTGAGGTGCTACAAAACAAACGACAGTGGAAATGTTATCATTTGTAACAGATTTAGCCTCCAGGACCATGTGTTAATTTAAATTTTAACATTTAAAAATAGTTTCCCGTGGCACCGTGTAAATACAAGGTATGGCCAGCACAAGCAGATACAAATTGAGCGAAGTTATATTGCTTGAAGTTATTTATTTCTGCATTTGACAGCTACTGATGAAAGCTTGCCTCATTACTCCTCCGTGCCCCCTGAATTATGCTGATGCCTCTCTCTATCACACCTGCCTGCCACCCAAATATCTGAGAGGAATAAAACATTTACCGTCTTGTCAAACCAATTGGGCCCAATTCATACCACTGCTGGAATTGTAGCAGTCCCTAAGAGCCCAGGGATGCCATCATTGCGCTCCCATTCGCTGTGCTGCCATTACAACTTGGTGATATAGGCTTGATGGGACAGCAAAATAGGGTTTAAATCCACTATCTTATCAAAAAAATTTTAAAAAATAAATCAAAAAATCAAAACCAAAAACCCAAGCAAAAAACCCAAACCACCAATTGTTTTTCTCTGGAAGCTGTGAACTAGAAGGGGGAACCTGCAAATATTTTGTGTCATCCCCCCCCAAATAAACTTTAATACACCTGTCCAGCTGTTTAAATAAAGATGCACAATAGAGGCTCTTGCCTGCTCAAAATTCAAAGCCTGCTCCTGAGGTAGAGGTCATGCATACCAGGCGCAGAGGCACCCCAGGAGCATCCAGCCTCCCTGCTCTGCCTTCCAAGAGCCATGGCAGCGGCCAGCTGGCCAGGGCCAGCGCTGCAAGAAGGGATCCCGCTTGAACTGGCCCCAGTCCTTGCCCCTGGAACCACTGCCTGCAGGGCATCGGCTGGGCTTTGCTAATCACACGCCCTTCAGACTGGCAGGCTGGCCAAAACTGAACAGGTTTAAGCCACCTCCCTAAGCAGAAGCTATCATTCCTCCAGATGCCAAGGCCTTGCCCTCTAAGACTATCACAGCTTCTCAAATAATAGGTTTCTCCTCCTCCTCTTCCCTTGTCCGCAAAAGTGATACTTTCCTAAAATACAAATACTTTCCTAAAGTACTTGGCTTTAGTCCGGCCCGGCACAAACCAGCTCAGGCCACACAGTTAATTCTTGCAGAACTTACACAAAACCGAGAGCAGGATCCAGTAAGTAGCAATCAATGAATCAATTTGTCCCCTTAAAACAGAGCTACTAAATAGAAAAACAAACACAGCCGGTGCCTTTATACAGGCTGAGGAGAAGCAAGAACCAAGGAAACAAAGACTGCACGGAAGAGATGCTAGGTCCTACCTCATGGGAGCTTAGAAAACAAAGCAGGGAGCTGGAGAGGCCAGGATTTGCCTTTGCAAGGAGAAAGGCTGCAGCACACAAAGCAAGGTGTGCTCAGAAATACAGGGATTTCTCCCCCTTCCCCATTTCACAGAGGGGTGCCTGATCAAGGAAAACAGAAGGAGATCTACCCAAGCATTTCCCCACTGCACCTCATTGGATATGTGCTCCTCACACCATGACTTTTTTTGCCCATGCTCCGTCTTCCCCACCGGCCGTGCTGCCTGGTATAGCCAGATGATGTCTGAGGGCTGCTGCCCTGCAACAGCGTCGTTATCTTTTGGGAGATAACAACACAGGAGGAGGGAAGGGGAGACGCAGCAACCTGAAAGACTGACTGTCAGGGCCCAGAACAAGTTCTCAGGCCTGTCATTTAGGAAAATTCTATTTCTGATGTGAATGAAACTAGATCTAGAAATAGAAGAAGAGATACGGAAGCCCTCATCATCCATCTTAGAGGCTGGCTTTTCAGAGAAACCAGCCTTTAGGGTCATGGACTCATCTGCCAGGTGGCACATCTTTTTTCACTGAATCCTTACCACAGATGGGCTTTTAGCTGAATTTGTTAAAAAAAACCCAAAACAAAACCGCACCCAAACCACACACTGAGTCTCACATGTCTACATGCCGGAAAAAAGCATCACGAATGTCAAAGGCTTGCCATTTCCTATCTTCCTTAAAAGTAGAGGTTCTCTCATAATCCTACAACATAAGGAACGAAATTATATGTTTATACTAGAACAAGAGTTTTTGTTAGTTTGCTTGCCCGTTTTTGTGAGTCAGAGCAGCTACTGAAGAACAGGCAAAATGTTTTGGTCTTATGTATCCTACATTCGGAGCATGAAGGGAACGGTGGCATCGAGAGCCATGTTAGCTGCGGTGTGGTTACGGTTCCATAGGATCATCCCAAATGTTCGCTGGAAGTTGCATTTTTTTATTCACATCTTATTTCTTTTTAATGCTTAAGAAAAGACAGTACTGCAAAACCTAGAGGAGAAGAGAGAGCGGTCACACTCCCCTCCTCTCCAGGCTGTTCCCGCAGTCAGCAAGGAATTGCCATACTTACCCATGTCCTTATTTAACGCTCCAGTCATTCTTCACACTCCTTTGCAGGAGACGTCGGGGCTTTGCGACAGGTCTACCAGCAGGCGCACTGGGACTCAAGTGCACTGTGAAGGAATACAAACACCAGCTAATTAAATCTATTGTTAAAATAATTTGTTTCTTGCTGGGCTGAGTCATCTGAAAGTGTTTAAACAAGACGGGTTTCATTTCTGAGGGCAGACTGCCATCTTCACTCAGGAGCTCCTCATCCTCCTCGCTTCTGTTGTTTTAAAGTCCAGATCAGCAGCAGAGAAAGGATTCATATGGAAATAACAGTTAAAAAAAAAAATCGAAGGCCAAAACACTGAACTCTCCCTTAGAAAGAGCAGTGTTTGGCAGGAAAAATCTGTGATTTAGCTAGGCAGCTTGAGCTCCTAGAATACACGGCAGAGGCGAGCAATGAGATCTGCAGCGCACAAATCATAAAGGCCTATTTCCAAGGAACACCTGCCCCCAAGAGGGCACTCTGATATTATATATACTCCGTGGCATGTGAGCACCCAGTGCCTGAGTGGCAGGGCACAGGCATGCCCGTCCTCCTGCCCCAGTCCAGGCCACCATGCCGGGCCTCCACACTCCACAGCAACTGTCAGCAAATCAAGGGGAATGCCTGGCACCTGCTTTCAGTGGATTTATTTCCCTTTTAGGGAAACACGCAAGCAGGAAAGTGGCAAAAAAAGCTCAGTTTTCTGGAAAGCAAAGCAACAAGTGTAATGCAAGGTCTTCTGCTACTCGTGGGAGCAGATCCGTATTCACTGCCCATCCAAACTGTCCGTCCTTTTGTCCCTGCACATGGTAAGCCTCAGCCTGCTTTGGCCGTCTTCCTCTCAGGGACACAACTAGTTTCTTGCTTGGTTTCTCAGGCAGTTTCTTCCAATCCCGCAAAACCCTGTCCAGTTAGATGTTGGATGGAGTAGACTTCAGCAAACCTCAGGATAGTCCCTGTAGCTGCCTCTAGCCTTGTTCCCAAGGTGCCTGACTCCCTCCCTCTTTGATACACACATACCCACACCAACTATCTAGTCCAAGATTACTTCCTTCTGCTACTTAAAGTTTGTATTTACTGATCTTCCAAGTCTCAACCTAAGTTCTCATCGGTGTTGAGAGCTCTGAAGCTTTTTTGTTCACGTACTGAGCCCGTTCTCTCCTATTAACTCCAGCCCTGCCAGACTCTGGTACAGGGCTGGCTCCTGCAGGGCTAACCTGACCTGTGAGAAAAGCCATCCCAGCAGTGATCTGAGCACCTTCAGGAAGCACTCTAGCAGACGACTTCAGAGCAACTCATGAAATCAGCCCTGACAACTTCCATTTAAAGGCATTTAAACATCTGCCCCAAAGCCATAACACTTTGCCATCGACTTTCCAACTCCATGTACCATAGACTGTCATATCCTAACTACAGGCCAAATTCTGCGGTCCTTAACTGGCCACAAATTAATTACAATAGGTGCCAGACAACTAAATCTCTTTCTGAATATATAAAGCTCTGTGATTAGGTTCTCCACAGGCAGGTGAGT
Source organism: Egretta garzetta (assembly GCF_000687185.1). Taxonomy (NCBI): domain Eukaryota; kingdom Metazoa; phylum Chordata; class Aves; order Pelecaniformes; family Ardeidae; genus Egretta; species Egretta garzetta. Next base: position 4,649,286 of record NW_009260410.1, read on the forward strand.
AAATCAGCATGAGGAAGAAATTTAAGTATCATTCATTTGGGATAGTTAACCACAAAGCACTTACCTGCTTTTCTAACTTAATTGCATTTGGATTTAACGGTCATAACTTGACGCAGCAAGAAAAGCTTCTCGTTTCCCAACTTCTCTCTTGACCCTTGTCACCACCCATTTCCAACTCCATTTCCACTAACTCAAGAGGCACTTGCTGTGGCTTCTGAAGTCTCTGCCTTGCTTAAAGCCTCTCTTGGAAGCCCTCTCCCTCCTGTTCGGCAGCCAGCCATGACAAAACACCAGCTAGCTCTGCCTAGGGACAGAGAGAGCAGGCACACAAATACAGGTAAGTGAGTCAACAGCTGTGGCAGGCATTTAATCTTTCAGCTATGAAAGGAGATCTGTTGATGCTGAAGCAGCAAGGAGAGCAGAGAAGCATTCCCTGGTCTTGGGAGATGTGCAGCACTGAGCCCCTGTTCCTTACCCACACCTTTTTTACCAGCTGCCCAGGGCTGAGGGGGTATCTCAGCAGGCCTGCTGGGCTCTTCCCCTGGCCTTGAGGAGGGGCAGGAAAAGCAAGCTTAGACACTTGTCTTGACTGTCAATGCTGCACAGCCCTTCCCTTTGGCTGGTGAGGACGTTTGGAGGATCTCCCCAGCAAGTGCACAGGAATTAGCCACTTGAAGGGCCAAGCCAAGCATCTGCAGCACCAGCCAAGCAAGAAAAAGCTTCCCAGCTCTCGGAAGGGAGGTGATGGGAAGGAAGCACCTGAATGAAGACATAAGGAGATCGACACCTCCAGCCAGGAAAGGGCTGTGGTGAGCTCACAAGGCTGAGTCCCCCTGCTGCTCCCAGCTCTCCCTCAGCCATGCCTCTCCCCACTCCGCAGGCATTCCAGCACCAAAAAGGAAAAGCTTGCCTCCCTATGCAGCTGGTTTTCCTCAGCTCTGATGAGCCAGGCGCGACTTCCCACTTACCACACGGATGGAGGCATAAGATCTCGCTCTTCTTCCTGCCTCTTTCCAAAAGGGTTTCTGGTGCAAAGCCTGTAAACAGCAGACCTGCCAGGGGAGTCCTCCTGCCTCCAAAGCAACCAGCTCACCAAAGCCTGCTTAGTCCCTTTTGTCTCCCTCTCCACTCTAGCTTATTGCCTTCAGGTTTGACATTCTTGGCAGGTGCAGCCTGGCGATGCCAGCTGCAAAATCATGTTTGCAGGCCAGCCCATTAGCCCTTTCCATCCTACAACTCCTTTGGCATCTACTGAGGCACTCACCAGCTGCCCAAGAGGTGGTGCTGTGGCCTATTGCCATATATCCATTCCCTCTGATGGCTTACAAGCCCATTTTATGTCCCTCACACAGTTTAAATTCTCATTTACATGAAGAGATGTTTCTGGCACACAAGGCACGCCAGCCTCAGGTTTCTCTTTGGTGTCTGAACAACTTTGGTTAATCAAATGGACATCCATAGTGTTTTCTGTTTGGTTTTCTTCTCATCCATTCTCTTTGAACAAGAGGCTAAGGGCAAGATCCAATGGCAAACAGCTGCGAGGATCACAGCTGCTTCTGAACACCTGGAATGTGAGGTCCCAGATCTCCTTATCTACCAGAGGAATAAAAAAACCCAACACAGCTAGAGTATTTTAACCAAACACTAGTCCCTGAGGCATGAGAGGAAAGAAAGAAAGAAAAGAAAAAGCAGCACATTACCACGCACAGCTTGCTGGCCACCTGCAACTTTGGTTTTCTCCATTGCCAACGCTGCTGTTGCTGCCAGTAAGGAGCCACGAGACCATGGCCAAATTCAGGCTGCGGCTGTAGGTACACACACAGCTTCATAAAGCATTCAGAGACACCGCTTTGTAGTTAGTTTTGTACCTTCAACTTCCCAGGTCCATTTAATACCGGTGCCTAAAATAACCTCATGGACAGCTTGATTTTGCAGGAAAGGATCTAGGGCAACGACAGCAATTCAGGTCCTGAGGCAGCTTGGCTTTCGTGTACTTTTCGTGGATTCTGACCCATATTTGCAACTGCTCAGACATCACACAGGCCAGCAATCCATTACCTTTAAATAGCTCACTGAATAGTACTTGGCAAGTAAGGGGCAAATAACGTCACTAAAGAAAATGAGAGTACTGCCAACAGCGTAATTTTCTTTACAGGCTATGCCCTATCTGAAGAGCGTCTGTACCTGTCACAAATCAGCCTCACTTCTGCTTGTTCCCTTTGGAAACACTTCTCTCCCCCGAGAGGGTACTATGGCTCCATGGGACTACAGAGCAATTCTTGCCTGCAAAATTTTCTTCAGCACCTGCGTGAACTCCCTGCAACATCCAAGTGGATGGAAAACAGTGCTACAGGCAGTGGGTTTCTTTTCAGTTCAGTGTTCTCTGTGAAAGTAAAACAACTATATTAAAAAACCCCCAAACAACCAACAAATACAGGATAAAACAAGGAAAGCTTTTGTTTAAAGAGCTCTCTTTACCCCTTGCTGGCAAGATGATGCTGGTAACTTCAGTATCTGCTAGGAAGAATTGCGGTTAACTTTTGCACTATCTATAATGAGGTAGTCAAGCAAGAAATACTACCATTCATTATTTTTACTTCTTGTGCAGCTGTTTGCCCATTCCCGCATTCACAGGGTGCTAAGCAATAAGGTCTGGCCATAAACCAGCCACAAAGTGGGACACATAGGAATTACTTGACCGGTCTTGGAAGTTACAACCCCTGGGCAAAATATATCTCTGCTTGTATTGAAATAGAGGTATTTAAAGAAATCTCAAGGGCTCTGTGCAAGTACAGAGGTCATTCTACACGTTGTAACTTACAGCCTCATGGCATAATGTATAAAACTACAGTTTGTTTTGGCTTCTAGGCCATCTGCATTAACGGGAGTTATATTTCAGTACGCTTGTTCCAGCAGGACCCACATTACACTCAACATGAGAGGATGACAGAGCCCTGGAACAGGCTGCCCAGGGGGGCTGTGGAGTCTCCTTCTTTGGAGATATTCAAAGCCCGCCTGGACGATGTCCTGTGCAACCTGCTCTAGGTGAGCCTGCTTTAGCAGGGGGGTTGGACTAGATGATCTCCTGAGGTCCCTTCCAACCCCTGCCATTCCGTGACTCTGTGATTCCCTGCCCCAGAGGTGTCAATCTGTCATTGGATCAATGACCAGCACTCCGAGCCCATGTGGCCGCCCTGCCCCTTATGCCCCCACGCCAGCGGGGGGACTCCCCGCAGCCCTGCCCCGATGGATCAGGTCACAGGACAGGGGACTTTGGGGATGGTGGAATCACAGGGAAGAGAGAGAAGTTTCCAAAGAGTACATGCTCTAATGGCCCTCCTGTTAGCTCGGTTGCTGGCTGTACTGCGTGGCAGCTTGTATCTCAGTCCAGTAATTACACTCATGTAGTACTGCCTTGCTAGTACTGCCTCGCTGAGGTTCGGCAAGAAGGCAGCCACCCCAAAAAGGCACAGCACAGGCATGTTTGATTAACCCCAGTGTTCAGCAGCAGACTGGTGATTTCCCAGCTATCAATCCCAGCACAGCCAGGATTTTCCTGCAAGAGAAGACCTAATTATTAGTGAAAAAAAAAAAATCTATGGGATGACACAGAAAGAAAAATATCCTCCTCTGTTATGTCCCATGGCTTGTTCATTCTTCTCTGGTAGCTGTGTACAGGGCAGAAGGTTGGAGACCTTCAGCTGGGAATGCCACCCTATGTGATTGCACTGCACCCAGGACCCAGGCAAGGTTAACTCAGAGCTCCTCTTGCCTTTGGTTAGAGTGATGCCCAGTGCAGCTTGGTCTCTGCTGAGCGGTCCAGCCCCGGTTGGTGCAGTGTTCACCCTGGGTGAACTTACCCAGGCAGGTACATTGATCTTAAAGGTCTTTTCCAACCTAAACGATTCTATGATTAGCTTACGCTGCGTTTGAAACAGCTGAGTTGCTTCTGGGGCACCTGGCAGCTCTCTGGTGTCCCTGCAGTGCCCAGCAGCACACGTTGTCCTTTGGGAGTTGATCAGGGCTTTGGTAGAGGAGCTGACTGCATGTTAGGCTGATGCATGACCACGCCGCTGGTGTTGGAAAACATCCTCATAATGAAAACCCTGATGGTGAGCTCCAATAATTGATATCTTTCCAGACCAGCTCCTCTTTGCTCACGTACCAGATTGACCAAAGTAGTAATTGCTGCCTGATTTCTAATTGCACTCATTTACAAGAGCAATGGAACAAGTCATTTCTACAAACACAGCTTTGATGTAAAAAAAATGTACCAGAAAGCTCAGAAGATCAGCATCTTTTTAATAGGTTAGTACTGAGTACCCTACTAACGTATATTGGTGTCACCTAAATATTTATACCACAGGTAGCAGTACTGGAGGTGGAGGGATTGAAAGCAAAAGAGATTTTCAGTGCATTTTTATACCAATAAAGGTTGAGCCAGCAGCTAACAAGGCAAAAATATGTTTCTCTGATATCTAAGCACAGCACAAAAAGCTGAGCTCAGTTACCTTTCCTCCTCCTCTGTCTGACAGCATCCTGCCAAACCGAAACCTCTCCTTCATGCCTCTGGCGGGCCGTGGAGCTTTTTGCAGCAGTCCCAGGCCACGCTGCAAGCCATGGGTCAGGACCCCAGAGGCACGCAGTACGGATGTCTGCAGCCCTGGCAACTCGCAGGGGTTTAGCCTGGAGTGTACAGGAGGGGGAGCGTCTGCAATGATAGCTGCTGCATCCCCGGAGCTTTCGTCCCTGTTGCCTGCAAGGCACCGCACAAACCCTGCAGCCCCCGGGGTGCTCCTGCAGCATCTACCCGCGCAGTGCATTTTCTGGGCTCAGAGGAAGACTTACTGAATAATTTCTGAGTCTGAAACTGTCCACCACAGCCAGTCTTGCCCAAAACCTCCCCAAACTGACAAGCTCCCTCAAGCAGATGGGGAGTTACCAGCAATGCGGGACTCCACAACATTACTCCTTACCACCTCTACGTGGTTCGTAGCCGCTGCTTCGTTTTTTTCCACTGTGGTTTGGGTAACACCTCTTCTGGTTATGTTATTACAGGAGGCTTCAGAGAGGTTTCCCATAAATGAGGATTTTACCTGCAGGCTTTGGGAACACATCTATAACACGTGAACTTGTGTTCCTGTTTTAAAAGATACTCTGAGCATCAGCCAAACCCCTGTAGATAGCTGCACGCACATCTTTTTACCCATCTGAGCGTGTGACGATGGCATTTTCCAGAGGTGCTCCGGTAGCAAGCGGGGAAGGGAGGCCTGGCCTAAGCGTTTTCCCTTGTAAAAATGCCCACATTGGTTCAGTTACGTTTAGCCACCTCAAAGTTCCTGGTTCCTATGAAAAGTCTGTCTCAGACCTCCGCTAAGTCACTGTGGTTATGACTCACGGGCTAAACAGAAGTGCCAGGAAATCATGTGTATCCAGCATCTGGCCTACTGATTGCTAGGCGGGAATTTTTTTGTGTTTAAGTAACAGCAGTTTATGAACAGGAACTCCTGGAAATGGCTTCTTGCTGAACTGCTTCAGAAGTAAGAAATCTGGGGTCATTTAGTTGATGGCCCAAACAGAAAGGGAGCATTGGCTGGGTCATGTCCAGCACCTCTGGGTGCGCACAGCATTCCCTCTGCTCAACCTCTCTACAGACATCAGCCCCAGGCAAGGTCCTTGCCATCAAATTGGGCCTCTGCTCTCTTCAGAAGAGATAAGGATGGACCTGAGGACATTCCTCAGGGTCAGCAGGGTAGCCGCTGCGCAGGACCAAATCCTCCATCGTGCAACCTACATGCTGCTTGCCTGACCTTTTGAGAGCATGCCTGTGCGATACGTGCCCAGTACATGCCTGGTGATACATGCCTGATACATGCCTGGCAACTTGCGTTCAACCACAGCACATCGGATTCAACTTGCCTGTAGAAACAGCATCTGAAGTGGGAAAGTGGCTTGGTTTTGACCCGCAACTTCCACAGCAGATAAAGCTTGACGTGACGATTACTTGCCCTTAGAAGTCAGGGCAAAGCTCGCCCGCAGCACATATAGAACTATGTTTGCAGGTTTTAATCAATTTAATTTCCTCAAGTGACTTCAGAACACAGACAAGGTGGACTCATGAGGAAGATTTTCTTCCATCTTTGGCTGAGTCTCATTCCTCTTTAGAACTGATTTGCAGAATGAAACATATATTCAAAAATTAAAAATGACATTTGGGTTGGTATTTGGGAAGACGGATGTTTTGTGGTTCTAGGCTCCTTTTACAGGCTGGAAGGGAAACGCAGGGAGGACAGAATCCTCGAGAAGCTTAAAAAAACAGCCCAAACCAGAAGGAACCGTTCGTGACAGTCAAGGACACGGCACCCGGAGGAAGGAGGTGACACTGGCCTGAGCCGCAGCGTGCAATGGGAGGGACACTTTGCTCCGGCATGGATCTTGCGACCCAGCCCAGCTGCCCTCTGCTCCTGCCCCGTGCTTAATTTGACTGTCACCTGATAGCAACTACAACTGACTAAAAAGCATTTAAAATCTAAATTACAGAAGCTCTCTGAAGGATCTCTGGTCTCACTTCTTCTCTGTAAGCCTCCAAAATATCATCCTGATAAAAATACAGGGAGAGCAATTCCAGGTTCAAGAAACTGAAAAGATGTTTCTTCTGAAAGATGCATTCAAAGTTCCTCATCCACGCCACACGAAGTCGGTTGGACTTGATGATCTTAAAGGTCTTTTCCAACCTAAACAGTTCTATGATTCTATGAAAGTCAGAAAGCCTACCTAGAAAAATAGCTCCCTGCACCATCATAATAAAAAAGGAAATATTTACAGCCAGCCAAGGTGGTTTGCAGTTAGGGATGGTAGAAATCACTCCTTGGTAGCACTCTGTGCAGTTCTCATTTTAATATAACTAATAACCTGCAGAAAATTGGTATAGGTCCCCAAATGGATTCCTCATCCCAGAAAGCTGACATGTAAATTCATCATCAGAAGAGCCCTGTTTTGAAAACTCAAGCGAAGAGGCGGAAAAGGTAAAAACTCTCAAATGTGGGAGTTCTCCCCCAGCATGTGCATGGGACACGGCCCGGTGGAACCCCTATGAGCAGAGGGGCCCTGGCAGACACCCTTGTCATCTCACAAAGGCGTTGCCACACAACGCTCCACCCCACCACAGTACCTGGGGGGAGTCCTGGAGGCCACAGAGGTGCCTGTGGGACCATGGGGGAGAGCAAAGGCCAACAGTTGCCACGCACCATATATTAAAGCTTTAAAGCCCTGGAGCAAAACACCAGCTTCGATTAAGCCCATCGGGATCACACATCATGCCAAAAACTGACGCGGGAGAGAAGCAACTTTGTGAGCTGGGCTACAGGCTGGGTCACACGTTAGGGGAGGGCAGCTTCTCCAAGGTGAAAGCGGCTACCTCCAGCAAACACAAGGGCCCCTTAGCCGTCAAGGTGGTGGACCGGCAACGGGCACCCCCAGGTTTTGTGTACAAGTTTCTGCCCCGGGAAGTCTCCATCATGCGCAAGATCCGGCACCCCAACATCGTGCGCATCTTTGAGCTTATCGAGGTCTGCAATGGGAAGCTGTACATCGTGATGGAGGCAGCAGCCACCGACCTGCTGCAGCTGGTGCAGCAGCTGGGGAAGCTGCCCTGCGTCCCCAAGGCTCGGGACATCTTTGCGCAGGTGGTGGGGGCCGTCCGCTACCTGCATGACCGCAACTTGGTGCACCGGGATCTCAAGTGTGAGAATGTGCTGCTCACCGCTGATGGCCGCCGGGCCAAACTCAGTGACTTCGATTTTAGCAAGGAGGCCAACAGCTACCCAGACCTGAGCACCACATTCTGTGGGTCAGCAGCCTACGCTTCCCCGGAGGTACTGATGGGCATCCCCTATGATGCCAAGAAGTACGACATGTGGAGCCTGGGGGTGATGCTCTACGTGATGGTGACTGGCTACATGCCCTTTGACGATACCCACATCCGCAGCATGCCCCAGCGGCAGAAGAAAGGGGTGCTGTACCCCGAGGGGCTGCCCCCACTGCCGGAGCCCTGCCAAGCCCTCATTGCCCAGCTGCTCCAGTTTAGCCCGTCCTCCCGGCCCGGCGTGGGGCAGGTGGCCAAGAACAGCTGGCTGAAGGGGGACATCTGAATGAGGAAGCCCTCCCCAGAGATCCCGGGAGAGCAGTAACACTTTAGTGCAATCAATGCTGTAGTGGAAAAGCATTTCTGTGGTTTATTGATCATTTGGAATGCTGGGGTGCCTGTGTGTGGAGCTGACTGAACTTCAAGCACCGGTGAGACCATGTGATCTCAGAAGGTGGTCAGATCCCTTCACAAAGGAGACACATAGGCCTGCTGTGGGTTGGGTTTCAAGACCCAATGACCATGCTGAGCTAGCAGTGAGAGCAAAGCATGGGGCTGCTTACACCAGCCATGGCCATCTGATCGCAGGGTGGACCTGCACCCCCTGTCAGGCAGGTCAGGGCTCTCCCAATGGAGCCAGCGTGGCCAGGGTAGGGTGGCAAGGTGCGAGGTGCAAGGTGAAGCAGCACAGTCATTTGTGTTGCCTGCTCCCTAGTACATGTAATGAGTGCCGAAACTCCCATACAGTCACCCCTCTCTGCTGCTCCCCACCCTCCACCACCCTATGCACAGGGCACTGCCCAGGACTGCAGGAGGAAAGCTGTTCTCACATGGGTCTTGGCTTGTCCTCAGCCTTGTTCACCACTAAACCGTATTTGAGCTGGTGGGAGTGGACAAGTAGTGATCCTGCAAATCACTACTGCAGAGAAAATTTTCACATTTTTTTATACCACCATTTAGATCTCTGAGTGATATTCACAGCCCAAATTCACAGCGGGATCTTTGCAGGCAACTGGGCAGCATTACCGAGCCAAAGGCTTTGGTGTGGGTTGGAGATCCACACCTTACGTTCAACTATGTCTTCCAGATATTGATTCTTATCAACATTTGAAATCTCTACCAAAAAACATTTGATGAGAGAGAAATGCCACTGGCCATGGAGAACCTGAAATGGGAAAGATAACAGTATAAAGGAGAGCTGCTTTGCTAACACCTGCTGTCCAGCTTCAGTGTAGAAAGTTACCAAATACTTCTAATGCAACCCCGAAAATCTACTACAGCTCCCTACTGGCAAGTTCCATTTTCAAAGGGTCAGTTAAAGGTAGAGGCTGGCATCTGAAATGTGCTTCCATCAGTCATTTCAAATCCCCTTCAAATCCGACAATTCAAACAATAGCTTCTGCTGAAACTGAAGTCAAGCAGAATTCCAGTTTGGTGGTCTGGCAGTTTTCGTGTTGCTGGTGCCCCGTGCGCTAAGCACAACGCAGCCCTGGCAGCAGCTCCTGCAGCCAGGCTACGTCTTACACGAACAAACCAGTGCACATGGTTCTGCTGGAAGAGAAGGAAGCATCTTTGGTACAGCAAGTCTTTGGGGTCTATTAAAAGCAGCAGTTTAAGTAGAACAAGATGTGGCAGCAGAGCCAGCCCAAGGCTTTTCAGCACACGGGCTAGGGTGAATTTTACCACCCCCAGAATGACGATTTATTTTTTTCTCCTCCTTGCAGCTGCAAAATAAAACTTCATAGCAGCAGCAGAGTCCAAAGTAAGACAAAGTAAGGGATGGGAAGGGTGTCTTGGGGCCATCCATGGCTGTGGAAACAGGCTTGGGAAGGATCAGGAGGATGCTCGGGATGGAAAAGGAGAGAAGTCGTAAGGATGTGGGAAGCACGGAAACAGATTTTAGGGTAGTGAGATTTTCAGCAAGGCTCAACTCTCTTTTTCCTACTTGCCTTCTGACCACCCTGTCAGCTTCACCCCTCTCCAAAGTCACCACCTTCCTTTGGCAGAGCTCCTCAGTCCATACCCCAGGATATCCAGATACCTTCTCATCTTCATCCCCCCCCGCACTCCAGCCCCTCCAAGTACCTCCCCACAACCGGGGAAGCAGAAACCTGGTGCCAGACCTGCTGCAATGGTATTGCCTCTCCTTTTGCTTTCTTTACATTTTCTTTTGTTAAAGGCAAAGCCAATATAAAAGGAGTTGTTCTAAACCACAGACCTTATTTATCTCCCCTCAGCACCACATTCTTCTAAACAATTGCATCTGTTGAGGATGTGAGTTGGGACAGATGACTAATGTTTTGCAAGGATGTACCCCCTTGAGTGGCTTGGGAAGGCAGCCGGGGTTCAAGTGGCAAGCGGAATGAGCCACAGGAGGCTCGTAAGGCTGCCCCACAGCCCTCGCCCCCTCCACGCAGGCGGCAATCTGACAGGACCCAGCGCTAATGGTCTCAGAGCAGTCCCGAGACTGTGAAAATAGTCCATTACAAGTCTTAATTATGCAGATTAAAAGTAAAAATCACCATTAAAGACTCTGAACCAATTCTGACCTAATTTACACCCAATGGAAGATCAGGTTTGAAGGGGAGCAGGACCAGAGGCGTTGAGCAGGCTGGGGAGGAGGCTCCTCGGCCGTGCCCTGGCAGCGGGGCCAGGGGCACGCTCTGCGAGCATCCCTTCCCTCCTCGCTCCGCACTGGAGGGACTCCTGAGGTCCCTGTGCGTGCTAAGCCTGCCACTTCCCTGGGCTTATTTCACAGACTCATAGAATCATTTAGGTTGGAAAAGACCTTTAAGATCATCAAGTCCAAAAATTTCCTCACAGGAGGGTAGAAATGCTTTTTAACCTTCCCGGGAGGCGCAGGGCCGATGGAAGTGCCCCTTCCCTGACTTGTGGCAGATGAGACCCGCTATCCTGGTCGTGAATCACAGCGCCCTGCATTTATGGGAGAGCCCTTGAACTTTGAACGAGCACCCGTGGGAGGCATAAACAGCTATGCTGGGTTATCAATATCCCGGTCAGTCCCTCCAGAGCCATTCTGCAATGTGACTCTGTCCTCCCTCAGGCTGTTCATAATGTACTGGTGTGGTACGACCTGAAAATGAAGGGTCCCGTCGTAATATCAGCACCAAATAAGTAACTTTCTACGGGGAAGCTGATCGCCGTGCAAGATACACAATAAATATACTTTATTTCGTCCTTCTTCAAGGACGAGAAGGGACTGCATAAGGCAGCTCTGCAGTATGCCACCACCTAGCTCCCCTTGGCTTACTACGTGGTCTGAGCATTACCCTGTCCGTAGCCCTGTCATCGGCTGTTGTCACGCCCTATGTCACCCGATGGCCTTATGCTGTCTTCCAGATTTTTAAACCCATATCTTGCAATCAGCTAGAGGTACTCTCAGAAGGATGCTCAGTGGAATAAATTGTTTGGTATTTTCTCGAGATATTGTCTAAGCACCTTGAAGCTATTTTACCCCATTTAATCTGAGAAGAGCGTTAATCATTTCAAAGACATCTCCTGGGCTTTTAGTACAGCTTTCTGCCACTGCTCCTTTGCCCAAATTCAGTATCACCTTGCTTGAAATACACTTTATTTCAGGCAAGTGAAAGGAAGGGAGACAATTCACTGCATGTTGATGCTGAAGCTCCCTTTTCAACTAAGCAAAATTCACTTCCAAGATTTTAGGTCATCGCTGATGTGCCTGATAAGCTTTAGGACTCAGCTACTTAAAAGTCTACATGTTAGAAAACTCTGGAGAGAAGTATATTCATGAAGTGTGGGAAAATACTGCTGAGTAATCAAACACCTTGTGTATTCCCGCATTAACTCTCAGGGCTGTATGTTCCTGCCTACAGCAAAGCTGGGCTGCCCAGCCTGCAGCTAACGACCTGCTTTAATTACCCGTGGCCAAGCCAGCAGGGGCCGGTTGGGCCAGAGACATTCCTGAGCAACCCCACCTCACTGGGGAGGCAAAGCTTTCAACAGGCAATTTAGCAAATAAATATACCTCGCTCTGCTTGAATACATTAACCTTTCCCTAATTGCAGTCTTTAGTGCTAGCAGCCTTTTATCCAGCTACCTAGTGTCCTCCTCTCCCTTTTCAAACACCACGCTCTACCAAGTTACGGCTCTCCCATGCTCTTGAGTGCCTCTTAACCCTTTTCCAGTTTAAGATCTCCTCTTCTCTTTTCATTGTCCATCGCTCTGCGGGTCTCTACACTTACTCATCTGTTGGAAGAGATAGAGAAGGAGAAAGGGGGAAAATATTTTCCCATCTTGAGCCATTTGATTATATTAAGTATAATTTTTAAAAATCTAACAAGAGGTTCTTGCCAAAGGACAGGATCCAAAAGCTCTTTGTGTGCATATTTTTCCTCTCAGACAAGAAGCTTTCTGTGAAGAATATTTTCATTTTCACAGCACCTAGCAAACATTAATCCTCACACTAGCACCAAGAGGTAAATATTATTCTCCCCATGTTATAGTGAGCAGACTAAGTGGCTTACCTCAAGCCAAGAAGATTTCATTTTACATTACAGTTTAAAACTTCCCTAGCCTCCAGTCTTCTGGTCAGATCATGACTCTTGTCTTGAAACGATAATAAATTCAACAATATTTGATGGCCTGGAAAGACATTTGAATTCCCTCTCCCAGAACCGCTTCCAAATCAGCCTCATTCTACCTCATAGATGAATGGAAGGGAATATACTGCAAAAGCAGATGGCTGGAGCTTCTTTTCCATGCTCTGAATAAGGGATCCAAATTTCTTAACTGCATTTAATACCCCTTTTCAACAGTCGAGAAGGCACCCACACCACAGGCTGTAACATGAGGCCAGGTTGCCCATAGAGATTGTGCCATCTCCATCCTTGGAGGTTTTCAAGGGCTGGCCAGCCAAAGTCCTGAGCAGCCTGGTCTGATTTCAGAGCTGACCCTGCCTGGAGCAGGACGTTGGACTGGAGACCTCTGAGGTCCTCTCCCACCTGAGTTACCCTGTGATCTACGAACCCAGAATTCTGCTATGAGGTGACAGCTATTCTCTCTCTTTCAGATGCACAGACTTCTCAAAGATTTTTGACTGCAAAGGTAGTAAATAACAGTATTTTCCTGACCTGTGAAAATGTGGGGCAGCAAGCAATGCCTGCATCTGCCAATTACGTTTTGGCTACTGTTGACTTTTCTTACAGGTCTCTTGCAACACGGCGCAAGCACCTACAAAGAGAGAGCACAGAGGTGAGCATGGTTGTTAGGTATTTCTCTTTGAAATTTAAGAGCTGAACAAGAGTGGCTGGGGTGGCTGTTCTTCTTCCTTCCTTCTCATGTTATTATCGGCCACAGCAGCAATCAACAGATTCCTTGAAAGACATACATGGTGTTACTTCTTTCTCTCAGCTGACAGATGTTCATTATATTCAGGTAGCACCTAAATGTCACAGGAGCCCTATTGGGAAAGGTCCTGAGTACAGGTGGTGTTATTGATCATCCCTGCCTCAGGAGACCTTGCCTCTTAAATGAGAGGGGCGCACCTTGGCCAGAGGTGGCCTCACAAAGAACAGACGGTAGGATGCTGTGGTGATCCATTTGCCTCGTGTATTACCTAGCACCAGAGAAACATCTCTGGGCAGCACGGCTCACGGTGTGCTTTACACCTTCCTGCTAACAAATAGGAAACAAATCAAATGCCTCTTAGCAAACCAATTTAACACCAATAATGAGACAAGGTCAGCAGCAGCAGCATCAGGGTCAGCATAGTGGCTGGCAGGTTCACAGATCGCCTTGCACCCTCGTGGGAGTGTATGTACAAAGGGGCTGGATCCCACCAGATGCTGAAGGCTCTCACGTCCTATTAAATGGTTTTAAAGTAAATAGTAGGTGAGGGAACGGACCACCACCAGCCAAGCCCTTAAGAAATAACAGACCCCTCCTTCTCCATATGGCCACTTTGCTTATTCTCCGTGTACTGTATTGACCCACGGGAAGCATAACCGGCAACATCACTGTTTTCATAACATTCTGCACAGCACTGTCATACCAGTGTATTCTCCAGAGAGGGACAAATGCGCCATTGCCATTAAAACCTTAATTAAAAACGCAGCTGGAGTGTTTACTGCAGCTGACTGGGCTTTAGCTTTAGCTTGGACATTGGCATCCCCAGCCTGAAGGCTGGTGAGATGTTGGAGTTCCACCGCAAGTGCAAGGCAGGGCTTGGCGGGCGGAGGCAGAAGGGAGTTTGCAAAAAGGAGAGGCAGGATTTGCACAGCACGCTGGCTGCTGCGTCCTCCTAGCAGAGCACAGCGAACAACTCACCTCACCCAGGGGACACCACCAAACCAGACAACGTTCTCATTAATTACAAGCAAAAACTCAAAATATGCATTATTGTCTCAAATATAACGATAATCCCTGGCTCCTCATTTGCATGTTCATTAGCTTGTTAATGGAATACCTATTACAGAACACCTAAACCACACAGTCATGCACATGTGCCCCCAGTCATTTATTATAACAAAAGCTTCTTCTCTTTCTATTTGACATATTTCTCCCCCATCCAGAAACTGGTTCAAACTGCACCATCCAGGGCAAACTGCAATTGATGAATAAACCTTGGGCAAAGCAATTTTGCTTTCTGTGCATTACACAGCCAATTATCTTTTCCGATACTGAGAGCCATGTTTATTTACTAGCAACGGATCCAGGGAATTGCTTGGAAGAAGGACCCGTGGGAATGCTGGACCTACTAGAAGCCTTCAAATAAATCCACACAGCCTTCAAATAAATACGCATATTCTTATTAAGTAGGGGAAGAAATATCAAAAGCAAGTCCTCAGAAACAACAGGTCTTCAAACCATGGTATCAGAGTAGAAGGAAGCTACTACTGGCGAAGGAAGCGCCTGCCGTGCAGAGGGGTGGCCTGGGCAGAGGTGAGGGCAGACCTCCCCGGCGCAAGAAGGGAGGATGAGGAAGAATGTGCCTGGGGAAGCAGCGCAGCAGCGGGCAGGAGAGCAGCAGTGGTGCAGGTGGCTCGCTGGGGACGGGGAGGAAGAGTGTGGCCAGCCTGGGTAAGCAGGGCAGATACTGATGTACATCGCCTTGTATTTCATTTCCTCTTCACAGCAGAAAAAGCAACTTCAGTTTTCTGCCTTTTGCTAGACTCTGTTTCAGGCAGTGTCTGGCAGGAAGACATTCAGGGAGACAACTGTGCTGGTGGTTTTGGGACAGAGCATCGGTCTGTCAGCAGATTAAATCTATTACACGTGTTATTCTCAAGATGTCATGCAGGATCTCAACTTCAGACCAACAGCTCAGCGCAAACCTCATTTCATTATGAAACTGGAGCCTCTTCATGTTTCATCTATAACACTTCTAAAAACATTTGTGTTCTTCGTTGTGCCCTGCTCCATTTCTTTGGTTTTACTCTACCCCTAAATTTTCTGGGTGCCTCAGATTTTGACATTGGCAAGGACCAGCTGCAGCTCAGATGCTTCACTAGCAAAATGCCACAGCCCCACGGCAGTCAGGGCGGACACAAAAATGGGCATCAGCTGACGACCTCCCTGACAGCAGGGGAGCGACAAGGGGTTTGGTAACCAGGTTGGTGGGCACGTGGAATTTCCCATCAAGCAAAAAGTGTCAGAGGAGACTTTGGCAGGTAAGACTGGGACTTCACCTAAGTGCATATGTTAAAATGCTGACTACTTCAGGTACTCACTCTGCTGCAAGTTTAAATACCTCTACTCTCCAGGAAGAATGGTCAGATAAAACAAATTGCTATACTGAGCTACAGCTGAAATCATCACCCACAAACAGATTATCACAATTCATTGCTTAAGTTGAGCTCATGTTTCCAAGATCTTCCCCTAAATTTATCGGCAAGAAAATTTTAAGTAAGTATATGTGACAGCAGAGCTGTGATTCATGCCAGAATAGGACAGAATCTATAGCTAATTCCAGTACCGGAGAAACATAAAAACCAGCAAGCAGAAGGGTAGTTTTTATAACAGGGACTTTTTTTCCAGTAGTAGACAGGCTCAGGTCACTTGTACGTATTTAGCATCTGCCAAATGATATGGGCTGTTGCTGGCTGGCAAAGCACAAGTGATCTCACTCTGAGCACACCAAACGTCCATGGCTCCTCATTGCCCAAAGCTTTTATCATGTCTCCCACCAGATTTGCAATTTGTTACTGCAGCTATAAGTAGACGTAGCAAACCACCTCCTCTCACCACCGAAAAAGCCTCTTCCACTCATTAAACTATGAAGTTCTCAAGTGGGACCTGACCTCACCAAGCACCACAGTGGAGGAGAGTCATGGGACGTTCGCTAGCCTCAACCCTTCCACCTAGGGGATGCACTCAGTACCAAACCCTTGCATGGTGGTTAATACCTGGTCGCCCATGCACTGAAGAAGGAAGGGCAGTGCTGTGCCTTGCAGAGCCGCAAGCAGACAATGTTGGAAAGAAATCAGAAGTGGCATAGGGCAGGTTTAGGCTAGACATTAGGAAAAACTTCTTCACCGAAAGGGTTGTCAGGCTCTGGAATGGGCTGCCCAGGGAGGTGGTGGAGTCCTCATCCCTGGAGGTATTTAAAAGAAGGATAGATGAGGTGCTTAGGGACATGGTTTAATGGTGGGATGGCAGGGTGAGGTTAAAGGTTGGACTCGATGATCTTAAAGGTCTTTTCCAACCAAAGTGATTCTATGATAGGTTAGGCATGGTCAGTAGAGGACTGCTGCTGTCAAGGATGGCCCATAGTGGTAAAGAAATCTTGGTGTTACCACCATGTGTCTTGTGAGCTGCCTTTCCCCCTGTTTAAAAAAGTTCTACCAAGACAAACTCACACCAACCAGCGATGCTGGGGAACGAATTATGAGGTTCAAGAAGAGCAGGAGACTGTTTTTCACATCAATGGCCAGTGGTCAGTTCAGCGGCTACTGGGGCTGGGGAGGCTGGAAACATGGCTGCTTGGAGCTGGTAGGAGGAAGAAGGGTCATAAGAAAAAAAGTCGAGAGACCCATGGAAGGATGAAGAACACACACAAAAAAAAGAGAGCACGTTGTATCCAAAGAAAGTTCAACAATTTTCCCAGCTCATTGGATTGTGGGAACTTTGCTTTTCCAGGGAATAACTATGCTATTCTTAGCATTTTTATTATACAATTCGTCACGAGCTGTCTCGGGAGACCATCAACAATCAGTTTCAAGCAGCATCTGACCACAAACACTTCTCCACATGTGATTTAAAACATCTGGAGTGAAGGAGTCGGCTTTCAAAGCATGCCAGCACTGCGCTGCCTCTCCACGTTTCTTCTCCTTCCTTCCATCTTCACATCCATTGTCAGGCCGTGCGCAGAAAGGGGGCTCGAGCAGCCGAGCTCGGAGGCCCTGACAGCGCACCCGTGCCCTGTGTTGGCTGTATGCGCGCGGGGAGAGGGGGCACCGCCTGCTTTGAAGGGGAGCGCAGCCGGGGATTGCTGGTGGCACATTCCCTGCATTGCCGAGCTGCAGTGATTTATACATCACGTCCCCTAAGGATGGGAGATGTGATCCTTGGCCTGGAGGCAGGCCAGCGTGAGGACTCACGCCAGAGCGTGTGCACCACGTATCGGATCCACAGACCCGAAAAGGAGGTGCATGCTTTGCTCCATTCCTGCCATAGGCACTAGCTCTGTAGCTGGTGCACAGATTTCTCTGGCAGCCCGGGGAAACCTTTTCACCAGAGCGCTCTGGTAAGTAAATTTTAAGTTCATAAAGTGCTTCTTCAGCAAGGCTGAGGAGTGAATAGGAAGATATGAAACAGGAATCCAAGCAAATAGCAGAGGAAATGACATTATGATCCCAGCTGGAAGCTCTGTAATGATCTTCTTGGTGTCCGTGCAGGAACCTGCATGAGAACGGGGAGAGGTTCAGGCCCCCGTGGAGCCGACGAGAATTTTATCATCAGCTAGAGGGGGGGGTGAAACTTTCACACAGCCATTAATTTTGTGTTCGTCTTTACTTTCTCAGACTATCATACAGTAGTCTGCATTCACACCACCTTCTGCCCTGCACATCTGGCTTCCCCGCACAGCTTCCAAAAGCTGTGCTCATTAGGACGTGTGCTTTGGTGCCACCAGTGTTCCCCAACCAAATGCCATACAAATCCCAGTTTGTAACAGTAAACTCAGCCCAGGGGGAGGGAGAAATCTTGAGCTGCGCTTTTTAAAGAGCTGGCAATGTGGCAGCAGGATCAGTATCTACTTCTTGTTCTCCTCTGTATGTTTTCAAAGAACAGCTGGTAAAATTCAGGGGTGTTTTTCTCTCTTAAAGGTAGAAAACCTGGGATTTTGGCACACAGTGTCTTTTAAGAGAGCTCACAGTGTCCTTGAAACCCGTTGCGACCACAGAAAGCACAAACGCTATCCCAGCGTGTGGTTTCGCATCACGCCTGAGCCGAATCCACAGCTCCCCATGTCCTCTCCCCACCCATCCAGCTCCACGGGGCCGCGCCAGGGAGTCCCTGCCGTGGGGCGATCTCTCTGCCCCCCCTGCTCCCGGCCCC
>NW_009260410.1:4667729-4685574 GCF_000687185.1 Egretta garzetta
CCAGCCATTTTTAGGAAAGAAATAGCTGTAAATACAGGTCTCGTTTGTAGTTGCCAGGATCCATTTTGTTTCTTTTTTTCAACACTGAGAACTGTTTTCAACTCCATTAGTAGGCAGTTCAATCTAAAAAAAAAAAAAAAGAAAATTGAGGAATTTTGTCCCTCTCTGTGTCAAATTACATTTTTTTCATGAGGAAAAAGATGTGTATTTTTAGGAAAGAAATAGCTGTAAATACAGGTCTCGTTTGTAGTTGCCAGGATCCATTTTGTTTCTTTTTTTCAACACTGAGAACTGTTTTCAACTCCATTAGTAGGCAGTTCAATCTAAAAAAAAAAAAAAAGAAAATTGAGGAATTTTGTCCCTCTCTGTGTCAAATTACATTTTTTTCATGAGGAAAAAGATGTGTCCTTAAAGCCACAGTGACCTTTATGTCACATTGCAAGTGCAACAATCCAAAAAAAGAAAAAAACAACCAAACAACAACAATACAACCCCCCAAAATGAACTAAAAATTCCACAAGAGACCAGGCGCTATCTCCAAGGAACGAAGTGGCCCAGTGCCTTAGATATGAGGAAATGCATCCAGTGGACGTGCCAGGCCAAAGCTGTTCACATACCACGCGCATTTTCATTTCCTTGAAGTATGTACGTTCACGCACCCTGGTCGAGGACACCAAAAGCAGCTTTCCAAGTGCCATGGTGAGAACAACGCTTCCTCAGTGCTGCCCTGCCATGTCCCAGCAAATGTGTTTCTCACCGATCGAAGTTGTCATCGGAGCAACTCCAAACTCCAAAAGCCTCATCCTGAACCTGACGATCTCCCCGTGAAGCACAAGTTAGATGTCTGCTATTTTGACTGATACTCCGGTTTTGGAGCCCAGGCCTTTGAGATTGAAGAGGCAAAGCAGCTAAACCCTGAGGTAGGTGGCTGTGGTTTAGCAGTCACTAACAAACTCCCGATGCTTTCCAGCTCAAGCACCTTTTCCAGATGCCTCTTACCCGTAGCCCTGCTTTTGATTTGGTCTCCCTTCAGAAAAGGTTTTCTGCTCTCCCTTACATCCCACCAGTTTCTAGAAATTCCCCTGCAAGCGTGACTGAGCCCTAGACGGGATGGGCAGAGAGGTCTCAGGCAACAGGGGGCTGGCTGTAGGATGCCCTGGAGTAAGGTGGGAGAAGAGAAGATCTGGCAGTGCAAAACCGAGCGCGAGGAGAAAGCCACACCAAGGGGAGCCTCCACTACGGACCGGGATTAGCACAGTAGCACAAAAATAGATCAAATCTACAACAGGCTTTGCTCCACCCTGGCTGGAGGAAGAAACAGGCCCCCACCCATGGCATCCCGGGGCCTGGCAGCTGGAGAAGACACTCTCCTCTCTTTGGAAAGGGTTCCTCACCCACTTTGTACAGAAGAGCCTGAAGATATGACCAAAACTCAGAGCATGGATCTGGCTTACTGTCCCCCTTCCTCTTCCATTCTGTTCTTTTGTCTCGTTGGGTTTTTTCTCTGAAAAATCCTATCTCCACCTCAACAGAAGGGAGAAAACCACCCAGGTAGGATCAAACCCCACATCCCAGGACCACACAGTGTTCAGGAGCCAAGGACATGCAGGGCATCACATGAAGTCAATACAACAACGCTTTCTAAATAATAGCATTCAAATAAAGGACGGTCAGGAGGAACATCTCTGTGCCAGTAATGGGCTGAGTGTGAGCTGGAAACAATCACACATTTATATTACAATAAGTTTGCTGTTGGTTTAAAACAAATGCCTTTTTCTTATATCAGAAATAGCTGAAATTTTTTATTCTTTATTTTTTCCATTAACCCTAGAACAGCTTATGAAAACTCAGGAAACTGCCATCACAAGGCCACAATCCCCATATAATATTAAGAAGTTTGGGATGCTATCAACATTTAGGATTTTCCACTGCAAGCTCACCCACAATTTCTGGACAGTATTAATAAAAATTAAATGTTAATCAATAGCTTACGGTGATTTTGATCAGACAGCATCGCTCTGAACACCTGCAATTGGCCTCTTCATGGTTAAGCTTATGTCAAGGTCCCTTTCCACAGCTATAGCAGGGTACAGGCAAGTAAAAGAAAACGTTAGTGCATTCACAGCCATTTAAGGCTCCTTTGCATCCGAATATAAATGAGTTCCCTCCTTTTGACACCATGGTTAGAAACTACCTATTTCATATTCCGATGGATTCCTTTTTTCAGGCTACAAGAAGCACATACAGCAACCTTGAAGACAGTGTGCAGTGAATCAAGCCAGCAGGGACTTCATCACAGTATCACTTCAAGTGGATTTCTCTCCTAACAGGAAGAGACAGAGCCCACAGCAACAGCAGCTTTTCATGTTTCAGGCTTCAGTTTTGCTTTTTGTCAGAGTTTTAGGAAACACTGGTGATACTGATACAGCTAGCAAGTTACCTTGAAAGGGAACAGACCATCTCTCATTAAAAACAGCTCTTGGTTAGAAGGGAAATAAAACATTTCCTGTGTGTTCAGCTGAAACCCAGGTGCCAAGATGCAGTGGTAGGTAACGGAAGAAAATAAGCTAAAAGAATACACTGCTGCTTTACCCTGGAGACATATGGCGCCCTTTATTACTGCAGAGAACATCAGGGGCAGGAGGAAATCAGATGATGAGAGCCATGGTGGGAAACGGCACCCAGCACCGAGATATTGGTGGGGAAAGGATTTGTAATGCCCAGAAGGGACGTTGCCAGGCCAGTAAAAATCACCATTCGTTGTGGCAAAAAGCATCGTCTCCCACTTTCACAGAGGAGCCTAAAAGGCATTCGATGTTTTAGAGGGTGAAGGTGAGACTGGGCAGCAAAGTCCCAGGGACCCGGGCAAGGGGTCCTACAGGAGGACTCCCTACAGATCCCCAGTGCTTTGCCACGTTTCCAGGGAAGAAGATTCCCTGGCCAGAGGAATATTCAGGTTTTATCTTTTCTCTAATAATTAAAGACCATAAATAGCGGAATGTTATACAGCAAAGAGATCCTTACCTTGGGCTAAGTGCAGGGTGCAACTGTGGAAATCAGTTGAATTATTAAGAGGAGATATTCAGATTCTTCAAACTTTCTTTCCATTCAGGAAAAAGGCTTTTGTGCTTCATACTTCAAAATTTTACCTAGCTAGTTCACAATCAGAAGTCTTAGAAGTTTAGGATGAAGGAGAGAGGGAGTGTGTTTCTAAAAATCTTTTAGGACACTATTTCATCAGTTGATTATAATCAAGGTGAACTGCAATGCCCTCAAACTTCGTAACTTTCATTTTAAGTTAAAGCCTGAATACCCAACTCATTCATGTGTGCAAGGGAACAGGAGCAGAACTGGTTCTAGCTGATAACCTGCTGGGATTAAGTTTGATATTCCTCTCACAGCCCCAATCCTTTAAATAGCCCTAGCTTATCGTAGCCAGACATGAATTCCTTAAAACCAACAAATTTGTAGGAGCACCTTTTCCCTCCTTGCATTCCAGTTAATTTTTTGAGACTGGCCAAACCAAAGCTGCCTGAATTTATGTAAATACATTTTTACAAGAAGGAACAGCAACTGTAAATTCACCAGAATTCTCCATCCTCTAATATACCCCACATCAAAAGTGCAGAGGAACAGAGAGATTTGGTGCCGTTGAACAAGCGAGCGCTGCTGTCAGTGCTATCCTGCAGGGAAGAACGCGGCTTTTCCATCCCGTCTATATATACTGTGTGCTTAAAGCAGCGGCCGCCCGTACGTACGATATTTCAGCAGAAGCAAGTGCTGCTCCGCAAGCAAACTCTGGCAATGAAGGTTGGCTTTTTTTTCATACACTAAAAAAAAAAACCTACATCTCTAGGAGGAAACACTCCAGTTAGTCGTGAAATGGGAAGTCTCACTGTAACTGGGACTGACACACGAATGCTCTTCTCCTTGAGGGGGGATGCCGCTGCCCAAGTGAAGTCTCCTGAAATTACTCATCAGGTCACACAACTTCAGATGGCTCTGTAGTTCAAATTAGCAAATACTCTGCTGGAATGGCTACAAGATCGCGCTATATGGCATCAACTTCTAGTTACATTTAACTGGAAGGTCACGGGACAGTGACATAACATGTAATTATTTTAAACTGAGGGATTATAAGCAGTATCCAGAGAATTTTGATTACTTTGAGGGGTTTTACAGACGTTGGTAAAGAATTGTCCCCCTGCTCACAGTCATATGTCTGTGTAAGCTACAAAATACTCCAATAAGGTTGGAAGCCAGACAGGAGGAAAGCCAGAACTCATCTGTTAGAGATGCTAGAGATTACTTAAAATTCACACTTGCCTGCATTGTTGTAAGTTGGCAGCAGCCCCATAAAACAATTCCAGTTCTGTCTTTGAAATGCCTGTTGGGAAGTTCTAATGTCCAAAGCAGCACAGACTTGTGCATCTCCCTCCTGCCCATCGCCATCACACTACAGTGCAATCTTCCAAAATAACCATCACCACTTCCTATAGAACTTGGAAAATACATGGTTCTACAAGATTAAGGATCTAAAAGCTCAAGAATTAACAGTGAAATTTACGCTGACTGGGGAAAATTATCTCATATCAAAATTTTGAATTAATTCATCAAATCTTTTTCCCAGAACTGTTTAGAAAAAGGCTCTCATTTTGCAATGAAAACAAACCTGGATTAAAACTGAAGATGCTTTTTCTGATTTTACATTTTAGTTTCTTTCTTCCGTAATTTGTACAATGAGCAAAAACATACATAAATCAGGATAAAATTGTTAAGGATAAAAAGAGAGAAAAAGATCACAGGACAAAACGTGGAATATGACAGGTTTGGGGCTCAAAGCCATTTTTTAAAAGCAGGGTAATCTGGCTATTAATACCATTCTTAGGGAATCGGTCCAAATCCTAATGTTAGGCAAGTTGAGTTTGCAGAATTTTCAGAGAAAACTGCTGAGGAAGGAACTTGCACTGAAGAATTGCACTGAAAAAAGGTTCCTGTGAACCACCGAGGAAGACATGCTGCCTCTTAAGAATCACATACAAAATAAAAATTTCTTCTCTCTTCAAGTCACACACCACTGTTGCATATATTTAAACTAAAACCCAGTCACCTGCTCTTTTTAGATTTGATGGCAGTAAGGAAGATACAGATAGAGAGAAAGAATATAGGTCTAGGAACAGAATTTTATTTGATTCCAGAAAGTATCATGCAACAAATCTCATTATTTTTTAATGATCCTTGCCCAGCTTTCAGATGACAAATTAAAATTTACAAGTAAAAGGACGTGTAAGGTCAGCACCGCAGGAGGAATAGTCTTCTCCTTACAACTCCATTTGATAGATTGTTATAAAAGAAAACAGAGGAAAAGGAAAAAAAAAAAACCAACAAAACTAGGTGACCTGGCATTTTTATTTTCAACATCCTAGATACTTAAACCTAAACATCAAGATACCATGACTCTCCTAGCATATCTAAATAATTCATGTTCAGGAAAACTTGCTCTGTACATTGAGAAATATTTAATTGTCAAATGCTAACTATCACAAAGGACCAGCTAATATGCAAGGTAAAAATTGTAAAGGTTCAGAAAAAGAAATGAAACAACAGAAATCAAAGTGCGGAATTTGTCCCTCTTCCAGTCTTTTGCAGGTGTGGCTACCAAAATTTGCTGCAAAGATCAAAAAAATAAAAGGAATGTGTACTGGGTCTGGCTGGAATGGGTCAAACATCCTAACATTATCCTAATCTCATGGGCCAAATACCCAGATGTACTTAATCTAAACTCTCCCATTTCCTACCTGCAAGCAACTACAGGACTATGTCACACTTCAAGTGTTTGTTTTCCTTACTTTTGTATTAATTTTAAAAAATTTGCTCCTAGTGGTTCTTATCATAAGGTTTTCAAGATAGTCAACAGTTTTACAAACCCTCCAATCTTTACCGAGCACGAATTCTAATACAGGATTTAGTGGTTTTAAATGCCATACTATGTGCTGTCTTCTTAAGGCAATGGAATAATTTCTTTGAAGAATCCTAATTTTGCATTACAAATCAATATTAAGATTTCCTTCATAAGCATCTCTAATTACAATACATGTAAAATTATTTAAATCATATTAAAACATTCACCTGACTCAACTATTAAAAGAAGGGTTCAAACTAAGATCATAAGGAAGAGGCAGCTTTTTGTCAGAGTTTGGGAAATATATCTTTTGATTACTTCCACCTTTCAAGGTCACGTGCATGGACTTTTAACAGCAACATTAAAGCAACCAGTTAAAACAACAGTTTTATATCCAAATCATAGTAAAATCATTTAGTTTAATCCCAAAGCAAAGCGTGGCATAACCCAAACCAGCTGGCTTTTTTCAGGTCGAGAGCCGTTAGCACCAGAACATCTATTGCAGTAAATGGCTTTTTAACACGGAGAGCCGACATTAATGTTGAACCACCCAGAGGAGCCTTGGCAGCCATGAGCGCTACGTAACTTTACCACCGGGAGAGTAACGAGACTCTGAACTTTTCTTTATCTTTCCTTTATTTATGCTCGGACTTCCAGCACTGCACATCAGATACCCAGGGTCTTAATCTGCCCTATATCAGACTGCAAAAATACAATGCTTTCTCAACTGTCCTTGCATCAACAAATCAAACAGTCACATCCAACAAACCCTTCACTTGAGTAGTTACTTCGATCTGAAAACGCATCTCTCCTCTTAAGGATTTCAACTAATGCTTCTGGCTTACAAGAGATTAAGTGCAATCAGTTACACTGAAAGTTTATAATGCAGCTCTTGATTGTATTTTCTGTGCACGCATTTACATCAGGCACACAAGTTATATAAAATAGTTTGGAGTACAAAAATACGGTTATAACATAGGAGTACCAAACAGTACAGAATTAGAACAGTTTTATTACCGTAATACCAATTTATATACAGACCCCCAAATGAAGGATTTTTTAATTCTAAGTATTTTTCCCAAATTGACAACTGTAGTGTACACTCTAAAAAACTGCAAATGAACAACACAAATCTATTTTAACCCCTACATGGTCTATGCAGTCTGCACCAATCCTCTCTCTTGCACACAAAAATGTATTATAAATAATTTTTCACAAAATGTCATGTATGCTTTATTGCACATTGTACATGCCAATATCTAAAAGAAAGGCTCAAACCTTCTGCTTGATAACTAACTGTTTAAATACCTAGCATTTACCTGTGTTATGAATACTATCGCCCTTTTCAGGCTCTAATCTTAACCGATAATTTAGATGAAAAAAAGCAGGACAGAATATATGCCTCGAACTGTATAGCTTTTATGACAGAAATGAGCTTTTTTAATTTTACTGAATTCTACTGCATAAAGTCATTAAAAAAGTCTGACCTAATTAAAAATCCTGTTTCAAAATTTCTGCGTCTTTTACTATAAAATTATGCATATAGCTGCTTGTATAATCATATATTCCTTCTGTTTTGCAGAATTAGATGTTCCTGTGCTGTACTGAGCAAAAGATTGAATGACATAGGTCCTAGCGTTAACTGTAGGAGTTAGTGTGTTGGTCGCCGTTCTGCCGGCCTCCCCAGCGGTGGCAAGCAAGGAGCCAGAGCACCAGAACAGGTCGCTATAAAGACACTGGGCACGAGTGGCCATCGAGCATCAAGGCCATGTATAGTTCCTGTTAAGCGGATCTCTAGGCTAAGGAATACGAGTAATTTATCATTAATATGTGGGTTTAGGGTATGCTGCACTAAAATATGACCGCTAAACAAAGAGAATGGTTCATGTATGACAGATACGTGCCAGCTGGTAAAAATGCCTCACTGGGTAAAAATCTGCATTTTGAGGGTTAAAACTCTGGCATGAACAAAAAAGATTAAAAAGTCGATTGATCAAATGTTTTGCCAAGGGTTTCTAAAGCTATTAGCCATCAACAGCTCCAGAAAGGGATAAAACCAGCAAAACCAAACAACTAAAATTGCACTATTACAAAGAAACAAGTCCGTGAATGGGAGAGTCACCAGCTGCAGTTAAGGGACAGCCACTTCAAGAAGCCGATTGTTTTTTCGCTTGCAAGTTGGGATGTTGCCGTTTTTCTGGCTGCCTTGGATGAACTTCACACACACTTTGTCTTGTCTGAACTGGACCAGAAACCTAGGAGAGGGAATAAGATACATTTTAGTTAAAGGTGGGAAAAAAAACACGTGAGGAGCAGAAGTCTTTTCCTGTTGGTTCTGAGCATCACTCCAAAAGAAGTCATTTTCAGGTCTGTATTATTAATAAGAATCAGGGAATTAAAAAAAGCCATAGGTTATAGTATGGCTTGAGCCTCCTTCAGGTTGTATCTCTTAATCATTGCCTTTTGCCTGTAACTCTGGACCTTTTATAATAGTTTGTGATTCCTTTAGAAAGAAGGCAGTTTAAAACAGATTTTTTTAATGTACCAGAAATGTAGCAACGAGTATTTCCAACTGCTTCACTGTCATGCAAAGGGACTTTTCTGTTTTCATGGAAGGAAGCTAAATGCTTCTGTAGTAACATTGGGAGCGCTCTTCTTCTGGTTTACGCTTAATTTAGTATATCTGGTATTTCAGCAGATCTCCTATTTTTAATCCTTAGTTGGCCTTTACAGCCCCCTGCTTGGCTACCGGGAAAATTCACTTCCTTCCCAGCAATCTCCAAATTTAAATATTTCCTACAGTCCAGGGTAAATTAATCTGGATTTGACTCTTCACTTTTTACTGGAAGAGAAATTTCACTGAATGTGGAGAATTGCTTTAAAAACCCAACAGGCTCCTGTGGAGCCTCAACCTTCTCACTGATCTGGATAGCAAGATTAAAAGCCATAAACAGGGCAGCCGCTGCCTTTTGGCTCAGATGCAGCGGTTGCTGACCTAAAAAGTCCTTTGTAATACAGCAGATTTTCCCTTTTAGCATCCTTAAAAAGTCCTCCAGCAGAGGCCAAAAACTTCAAAGAATTTGTTCTCCAGCCGGAAACCACAAATCAAGCTGACAGCAGAGCTCAGGGGAGGAAGTGGCCTCTGCTGTGCTGTGCTGCCCTTCGGAGGCCAAAAACTTCAAAGAATTTGTTCTCCAGCCGGAAACCACAAATCAAGCTGACAGCAGAGCTCAGGGGAGGAAGTGGCCTCTGCTGTGCCGAGCTGCCCTTCGGTCCTGCTTTCCTGCTGCACAGCCCAGGCGCTCAAAGATTAACTTGTTCGGTGCTCCCGGCTATCCAAGCATCCAAAAAACGTGAGTAGGTCTTATAGCCATCACCTCTTGTCACCAACACTGCATTTTCCTAGACCCGTTGTTCCAATATTATATGTATAAACGGCATGTCGCTTACTGGACATACCCCTGGATCAACAGCATTTTTACTTAAAAAGAGCTTATAAGCTCTCTTCCCAAAAAGTAGTGTACAGTAGTCAAAGTAAGGCCACATTTTCTCCTCAATTCCTAGTTGTTCTTGTATCTAAACTCTAGCATGGAGAAGAGAGAGTACTGCTTCGCCATCAGCAGAGATGGAACTGCTAAAAAAAGAAGTAAACGACTTAAAATTATTTAGTCTGGATAAACTCAATAGCTATACACACTTGAATGTTTTTAATCTGCAAGACAAGAAACCAAACCACATACCAAAACGCAAGAGTCCCAGAAAGAAGACTGTTTTCCAGACCTAAGGCAGGCACGCAGTCCAGACTAGTGCAATGCATGCTTAAACTAGTAGTAAGTAGTTTATTCCTTTGTAGCCATCGTTAAACTAGAATCTTACTGGGGACAGCCACACTCTTTTACAGGCTAAATATGCACACCCTTGAGCAAATTGAATCACATCTGGTAACAGAACAAAGGAAAATGGCGATGTCATTTTCAAGGAAACAACAAAATTAGCCTTTAAATAAACCCTGAAATCTGAACAGATACAAACAGTACTCGCCATGACTCTAGAATACAGGCAGTGCTGTGCAGCCAGATAAAAGGTTCAATTTTTGCCTACAGAAATTTTATTTCACTGTTGTTACAGGGTTCCAAATTTTCTTCTATTTTCAAAATGAGTATAACTACCACCTCAACACTACAGAAATCAGGGGGCACTTCACACAACACTTAGTCCACCGTTGGGTGGACTAAGTGAGGGACTTTCACTCAGCTGGCTTTAGGAGTTCACAAGCACACCAACGTTTTTATTCCATGGCTATAAACACTGCAAGTACAGTCCTTACTTCAAGCCAAAATAGGAAACTGAACTGAGCAGAAAGAGATACTAATTTGATATGCAAGCTTTTTATCAAAAAAAAGCTTTTTAACAACCAAAGAACCTAAAACAATAATAGGTGGTTCAAACACCATCCACAGGAATTTTAATAATGTATTTTTCACCTTCATAAAAAAAAAAAAAAAAGGTAGAGCTTTATGGACCTACGTTACTAGCACCATCATTACATGTGTTTGGGGAGGAGCTTTTAATTTCGTTTGGTTGTTTTCACTGGAACTTGGCACCTGGTGTCTACTCTAATTGATAAACAACTCATAGGAGTATATGAACTCTTCAGTCACATACAAAATGATTCTCTCAAATGTAGCATCTCGTAATTATTTCTACAGCAGCAATTCTGCTCCATAGCCCTATTTGAAACTACCTTAAAAAAAGCACATTTTCTCTGATGACTTTCAAGGAAACAAGAGCCAAAATGAATACTAGAAATGAGTACACATTGAAAATTGCATCCTTATTTACAAGTATTCTGTCAAGAGAAAAGAAGCACTAGTTACACAACAGTTTTGTTTTTCTGATGTTAGATACTTTTTAGCATGTTGCATTGAAGGAAATGCACTTCTAAGCAAACAAGAAACATACTCATCAGATATCTCAATGTTGAGCTTCTGTTTGGTTTGGCTGAGCGTAGTGCGGTAAAGTTTAGTGGCCATTTCAATAAGGTGATCGCTGCTGAGGAGGAAATCTCCTTTACCAGCTGCTCCTGAACCCTGAAACAGAAAGGAAAGTAGTTAGGACTACCAAAACCTAGAATTTGAAAAATATAAATGCTAGCCAAGCAGGAGGTTTTACAAGAAGTCTTCTCTTCCCAGTGCAATGAAACAAGTCTTTTGCCTTGTAAATTAAATAGGGATGCAGTGTACAGGATCAAAATGAAATTCACTCTCAAATAAACAACAAACCCGGGGAGAAAGTTAAAAACCCCTCCTGACCCTAAAGGAGGGTCACCTTCATTTGCCCTATGAAACCATAGTGTTTCTGTATCACTCTTCTGGCTACACCGCAGCAAGCTCATAGTATTTTCAGAAAGGAACAGAAACGAATTGCCAACACCAGTATTAGGATGAAGGTGGTCAGTATGAAAAGACACTATATATGACTTTCTTCAAATCCATTTATGCTAGAATACAAAAGCCAGCTTAATGATTTTAGCAGAACAATGCTGACAGTGCAGTGAAGCAAATATAGCACTGAACTAAGTTCTTTAGAACTGTGCCATAACGCGTATTTCTTGGCATCCCATAAAGAAGAGAGAAATATTCTGCCAGTGTGTCAGGAAGAATTGTATGAGCAGCTAAAAAGGAAAACACTGCCACAAGGTATCCGAACCAGATTAAAGGCCCGTATTACAAATGGAAAACTCCAACCCTGAAGAGGCTACAGTGAAATATGGATTCTGATTTGCATAAGTAAAGGATCGTTCATAATCATAGAATCATTTGGTTGGAAAAGACCTTTAAGATCATTGAGTCTGACTGCACCTGTCCACTGCTAAACCATGTCTCTAAGCACCTTGTCTACCCATCCTTCAAATACCTCTGGGGATGGTGAGTCCACCACTTCCCTGGGTAGCCCGTTCTAGCACCTGATAAGCCTTTCAGTGAAGAAATTTTTCCTAATATCCAATCTAAACCTCCCCTGGGGCAACTTGCGGCCATTTCTGTAATAACTGTTCTCATTTGGCTTCAGTAGTTTTTAATCAAAGTTTTTGCAGGTATGGCAAAGTTCAATAAACCTCTAAACCTACAGGCTAACCACTACGATTTAATGTTACAAGATAATTAATAGACAATTTTTATATCACTGCATATAAAGGAGTCACATTATTGTATTATAAAGTTGTAACCAACCTCCTTGAGGTGCACTGCGAAGAAGCCATCGTTTTGGGAGCTCATGGACACTTTGGTAACATCTCCCAGTGGAACCTCTGACTTGATATTCCCAGATTTTTGATCCGCAAGAAGAACATTATTTTTGGTTAATAAGAAAATCCTGGATGTAGCCTGTGAAAATATAAAAATGTGAACTATTATCTACACAAAGAGAGAACTGGTCTTCATTGAGCGCCTACTAAAACTAGAAGCAGTTCACAGAGTTAATGAGCTTGTCCCACATTAGTAAACATGAACATCTGATGTTCAGTGAAAGCTGCAGATCAGTTAAAATCAGGTCAAATTTATTTGTGTGTCTACTTACAGATAGAGAAGCTTAGTTCATTTTGGCACCTATGCTTAGCTATAAACAGTTCCTTTAATTACTAGCTCACAGTTATAGAAACTCAGAAACTATGCAAATCAGGTTAACCTCATTTCTCATGCTCTGTCAATCCCCAGGAAAACCACCGTACCTTTTCAGTGATAGCTAATTCAGGACTCAGCCTCGCTATTTACTGTTATTCACCAAAACTGTGTTGCAGAACAACACAAATCACGTAGGTATTTTCAATGTTATGTTCTCCTCCCTTTATCTATTGGAATTATTCTTTAAGAGTATAAACTTTCATATTTTCAAATGAAAAATATTTTTAGAGCATGAATGTGTGTTCTTAAATTCATCTTAGAAAATAATAAGGAAGAGTAATGAGAACTTAATCTACATATAGCTTTTTCTCCTGTAAAATTTTAAATAATAAAATCTTATCTATTATAATTAAGAAGTAGCTGTCTTAAGCACATAGAATCACAGCTCATTATTATTATTATTATTTTTTTTTAATCTTGAGAGCTGAAGACTATGCAAGTACAGGAAAGATTTTGTCTTCATTTAATTAGTTTCTTCTAAACCGGAAAATTAACTTGGCATCAACCACAGGCAACCTAATTTCACTCCTACAAATGCATAAACGACATCTATATCTGAGAAGCTGAGATCTACTACTTCTAATATTTAGACAGATATGGTGAAAACAATTACATGTACTAAGGGAGGATAATACTTCCTGTTTTAATAAGTATAATTTAAATGCAAAACAAGTTCTGTGTTGGCAGAATAAAAAAGGACCCAGCGTATTTAACAGCTTTATTCAAATGACACAAGAAAGTTGCCTCTTCATTCCAAAAAAAAAAAATATTTATATCAATCAGAAGACACGCAAAGCAAGCAGAGTATGCCACCCAACTTTAAAACATAATATATATGATAATCAGAAGCTTGAACGGCAGTGTGAACCTGGAAAGGTTAAGTTTTCTAAATACTTGAACAAGAACAATATTCTCTAAATATTTATTTTCTTCAGTTGGTAAACAGAAGATCCAAGTTTGGTCCAGAGACTACATATAGTTGTGAATCAATACAGCCTGTTACTAGTTGATGAGGTGCCATTTTTGTTTGGAAAAGTCACTGAAAACTACAAACCCAACCAAAATTTTTGTAATCTTTATGTAAATTTAAAATGGGTGCTTAAAATCACCAGTTTACATAAATCCAACATTTCCAGTCTTGCCCTTCAAAACCAGCATTTTTTTAAATCCTCAGACTATTACATGACAGAAGCGAAGTCTCCCTCAGCTTATTTGTAACAAAAATTATCTACCCTTCTGGATAAAGCAATATCATTTTATTACCTTCCCATTAGCTCTATTGATCTTATTCACAACTTCTGCAATAATGATCTTTTCATCCACAGCATCTTTAAGTTTTTTGTACTTGGGGTTCTTGCTGATTTCCAAGTAAGCCCCTTGGAACGGCTGCCCAACACTGCCCAGCAAAAAGACAAGAGAAACATGAGTTAAATACGAATTGCAGGGAAGAAGTAAACCACCTGAAACCATATCACTTTCTGCTTCAGGCTTCGCGGAGCCAGGAGATGCACCAAATACCATTTTCAATGGCTCTTCACTGCCAGAAGCTTCCTTAAGCTTTGATACACTTTCTGCCAGGGAAAGTAATTTGCTGCCTCATTTTTAGCAAAAGAATACTCTGATCGACCCAGAAACCTCTACTCACAGTTTTTACCTGTTTTAAACAACAGCAATGCAAAATAATTTGCAAGCGTGTAACACAATAATTAAGACCAATACATAATTGAACGCGCACAGGGCTCTTAACGTGGTATCTGTATATACAGCGCAGTTGTCCTCAATTATGCTGAGAAGCTGAAAACTGCAGCCCCCCGAGCTCTGCCCTGAGCCTCTTCGGGTCGGTACCACCGTTCACTCAGGGTGGTGGTGTTGGCATCAATCTGTGCCGTGCAGGCATACTGCATCAGCTGAAAATAACTTGGTAATTGCTACAGACTTGTGTGGATATATCTCCCAGCACATTATCCCAGGGGAAAAAATAGAGGAGGAGGAGGAAGAGTAAGAAATGGTGCGTGTATTAGGCACAGAATCTTGTGTACATTAACAGCACAGTGATGGTGAATAAAGAAATTTATCACCAAAGACAGTAATAGGATTTTTTTTTCCTTGCTCTGGAAACATTTTCCAATTAAATGGGCCAAATTGCTACGGGTATCAGACACAAGTACATCCTTGCACATGCCATCAATTTTGATTTAAAATCACCCGGTAACAGTCTCTGTGAAAACAGAGGAAATAAAACTTCAGTAAGACCGGCACCTCTGCTCTTCCACAGTATTTCAGAGTAACAGACAAAAACTTGCCTTCAAGATCTGCTGTTGTTCGTTAAATGTGTACCACCTCTTTGTCAAGACTTGTTGCACTTGCAAATCACCCCATCTTGAAACACCGCAGGGTTATACATTAACAGCTTCACTATCAGTTAAGAATTAGTGAATACAGCTGCTGCTCGCTTTGTTTGGAAGTCCCTTTAACTAATCACTTTGATTAAATTACAATCAAAGCACTAAATGCAAAGCTTTGCCAAGACTAGAGCCCAAGAGGAACCAATATATTATGTGGAATAGCAATACTTTTGTAATTGCATCTCTGGCACACAGGGAGACAGGAGAAAAAAGGAAGGGTACTGGGTATTTTAGTACTCACAAGAAGTCCCTCTCTGTTCTTAAATAATTATATTACACAGAAAATTAGCCACATCCAATGAATCATTATCATACTAACTCATCAGAAACTTTATATAGTAATTTCCTCCACCCTCAGGCCAATAAAAAGAAAAAAAAAAAAACAAAACCAACAGGAGCTAATCAGCTCTGAATACAAGACAAAAAGAGATGGAAATGTTTTTACATGACGGCAGAGTGGGGAAAACATTCTAATTTTCTACCGCGTTGGAGCTTTGGGGTTTTTTGGTTTTATTAATTAGCATTATGAAACCATAGTCACCAAAATTGTAGATTCCCTGCGGACTTTGTCCCTAACCAAACAATAATGACTTACAAGCTAAAACTGAAATAAATCGAAATTTACCCTCTATCACATATATAATTTAAGAATGTCTTGGATAAAAGTAAATCCTATACATATTTCGCTCTATAATATTTCATTGTTCAGTCTCGGTGTAAAAAGTGCCAAGCCAGGGTTATAAATAAAATTCTTTCCTTCCCAAGGAGCTCTACACGGATCAGATGTATACTGACTCAAAGCAAAAAAAACCTGCTTGCTCCTAGAAAAGTCCAAAGGCAGCATCTTTCTATTTTCCCAGCAGTGCAAAAAGACGTCCCAAAGCAAATAAGGAACAAACCACAAGTTAACATATACAGCCATTAAATAAGTGATCTACTGAAGGCAACAAAGAGAAACATATACTGAGCCCATTACAGGAAAAAAGGAAATGTCTCAATAAAAAATGAAACAAAACATACCCCATAAACCACACAACCACACAAACATCCAAGCAGAGCTTGTCCATGCATGGAACTGCCCTAATCAACTCTTGCAGATTGCTGTTCCTCCCTCTACTGAACCCTGCTTCTCACTTTACAGTGCCTTGCTCCTGCTCAGCTGAAACCATGGCTTCTAAAAGAAAACTCTCCTGAAATTGATGATACCTTTTTTTTTTTTTCTCAAGAAAAACATAATTTCTAAGCTCATATTCACTTAAAGTTCAATTCAACTTCTTTCAAGGATGTCAGATCTCTATTTTGTCAGTTTTATTGCATGGGGGGGAAAAAGCGCATTCCTTAAGTAGAATTAGATATTACTGCACTTTCTTGAGTAATGGTAGCTCTGCAGATAGCAATGACAAGAATTTATGAGTTTTGGGAGCCCATGAGTTTTTAAGAACTCTGAGGAACCAAAAAACTTATCTGCAGAGATTTCACATTTTCAGAAGTTTTCCAATTAAAAAAAAAATATTCCAAAATGGAAATTTACTTCTAAACACTTTTTTTTTTTAAAGTATCCTTTCAAAAAGATATATGTATCTAACTCTTAAATTACCTAGTCTTCACGTTAGAGCATTACGCTGAGTGTACTAAGTTTGAACATAGCAGAGCTGCCTGGCACTCCCCACCTGGGAGTGACATTGTCACTTACAGCCTTTTGGTTCACTCCGCCATTTATGGGTTGCAGGAACAAGCATGATGGAAACTAGGGGAAAGGGTGAGAGTTACTCCCTTCTACAAGTTCTCCAAACTTTTAGGATGTGAACAGCTCACCAGGGGTTAGAACAACAAAACATCATGGCTTCTGGACAGAAGCACTCGGTATCACAGAATTAGTGGGCTGCAACAACATCTAAGTTAGAAGCAAACTGAGGTCAATTTCCAGGACTGTGAAGTAAAACGATGGAGGGACATTGTCAAACAAGGAAAATGCACTTTCCTGCTTAAGATAAAAAGCAAAATCTTGCTTAGTTTCCTAAATCTACATAAGGATATTGAATTTATTCTACACTAAAAGCAGTGGAATAAGTCATTACCTGGCTGGATATAAAGCCTTCTTGTCCTTGAAAAGTTCACTTGCTTCCAGTTTTTCTTCATATATAAGCTTCTGCTGATCTGTGAACTGGTCTCTGTACTTTTTACACTACAAAACATAATATATTAAACAAACCAAAAAATTATCATTCCCAATCTGATTTGAAGCAGCAGCACCACAGACTAGTGTTTGCTTATTGCTCAAGATGCACATTCTTTGTATACTTCTGAAGTGACTCAGCTCCATCCTACATGCCACTGCAGCACAGTAACAAACAGCAGAGGTGTTTTTCTCCCGAGCCATTCCAGATACTTCTGAATTACACCAAAACCAATCTCTTAAGCATATCATTTAAGCATGCTGCATTTGAACACAAGCTTAATCTGTCAGATAAAAAGACTGTGCTAAAAAGGTTCACAGACACTTAGATAGTTCCACAATTGCAGAAGTTTACATAAAGAGACAGAAAAAAACAAAACATAGCTGAGAGGATGAATTTTGCAGAAAGGAAAACTGTTCCTTGACAATTCACAGAAACCATAGCCCACAAGATCAGTAAAACGTCTCATCAGCACTTACACAGATTCTTGCTGTTCTCTCCATCCAAAGATCCAAAACAAATTTCAGCTAACCACAGTTCATAAGTAAAAAATTCCAGACGATACTTCCAATGCTGGTCTAAGAGCCAGTCCCAGTCCTGGCCATGGACACAAGTATTCTAAGCTGCCAATTAACAGGCAACAGGCATACTGCTTTACTATTAAGTGAAAAGCTGAGGGAA
>NW_009260410.1:4685585-4688333 GCF_000687185.1 Egretta garzetta
GGCCAAAGACAATGATCAAAAGAAAACACTTCTTCCAAAGTAATAAAATATCCTGTCTGAACGGGAAGAAATACATCCTAAAAATAGGCTCTTCATGAACAACACAAAACTAGTGAAAATCATGTGATGAAGTTCTGTACAGACTGGCCCAGAATGTGTCCTACCCTCCACAAATGGAAGATCCGCTTTAGTTCCTTGTGAGTTGAATCCAAGAAAAGGTAAGGTCTCGCTGGCCAGTTTTTATCTATCGGTGATAAAGAAGGCATCTTATTCTTCATTTCCAGGAAGTATTTTTGCATCTGTGATAAAATTGAAGCAAGATGTTTTATTAATGTTCAAGTACCAGAGCTATTGAAATAAGCAAGGAAAAGCAGATGCTCTGTGACTAAAAGCACAGTTACCAAACTGCAACTCTCAGCTTTCATAAACCTGAATATGGATTTAAAAAGCCAGGTACATTGAGAAATGCAGATTTAGGTATCGTACAAGCGTGGCAAATGCTTAGTTAGTACCATTCCCACACCTTTAAAACACTATCACTACCTTTAAAACACTATTGCTATCCTTTCTTTACAACATCAGAATATTTAAGTTGTCAGTTTTCCATATGCTTATCTTGGACATTTCCTTACAAAGACTATTAAGGCCATAATACAGCTGTTACTTCTGCTAGAAAACAAAAAATTGACACACAGAAAATGTACATGTGCTTTTTACGGATATATACATACAAGTCTCTGAAGGGTAAATTCATAAATTTTTCTTCCAGCATTGGCTCTGAAGAATTTCCTGTACTCTCTACGGACCTGAAAAGTTAAACAAACCCTCAAAGTGAATACAGAGAATGAATTTGCTTGCACAGGTACTTTTTGATAAAGCTTTATGGTAGAAAATGCTAAAAAAGCATACAAACATGCAAAGAGCTCCCTGAAACAGGAACAGTAACTGAGTACACTTAAAATATATGAACCAGACCATGGACCAAGAGGTCAGAAAGTTACCTTGGATGACCTGAACACAGTCATTTGCAAATTTAACAGATAATTTGAAATACTTTCCTCTGAAAAGGGAAGCTATTCAAATACTGTTGAATTCACAGCATGAATCTCTTTTCATAGGCTTTTGCATAAAGGTGAACTGGAAAAAGTGAGGTATCATCAGTGACACATATTTTACTGCGTCTGAACTGACACTAAACTGATGTTAATTATACAGTTAACTGATGAACTCTTTCTGATTTTCCTCCTTTAAGATTCTTAATATACAGAGTTTTCTATAATAAAAAAGTGAGTGATTTTTTTTCCAGAGCGGATTTATGCATGAAAAAAGCTCTTTTCACACAAGCAGTCTTCATTCCAAAAGGAAAACAAGGATTTGGTGCTTGATAAGAGCAGAGAATCAACACAAAGTGTGTGTAATGTCAGCAAGCTTGATATTTGCTCCTAAAATGTATTTAAAAAAAAAAAATCAAAAAAGTGATCGTTGATAACCATTTTTGCAGGCAATACTAACTTTTTATATCTGCTTGTAAATGCAAGTTTCAGAGTACTTGTTTTGCCCTTGGTATTTCTATCAATGCTAATTATTGTAGCATCTAAATTCCCCACCCCTCAGAAAACCCAATCTGAGAGAGTGCACAACTGGTCTGCAGTTTTATGAGCAGCCCAGGCTCACACCAAGTTAGCTGAAACATCCCCTAATTTTTTTTCAAACTTTGGCATAGCCTGCAACACACCTGTTAAAAGTTTTGAGCAAAAACCAGAGAAAACATCGTGGCTTTGCATAATTTACCCCAGAGCAAATTCAGTGGTTTTAGCTAACTTGTTATGTGTTGCTGAGTTCTGTAACCAGAAAATGAAGGGAAACTCATAGAGGAAAAACCCATATCAACTTATAAGAAAACGTTTGCCTGGCTTCCCCTGGTACACCTTCTGCCCCACACTGAGTGTCACGCATTTTAAAATAAGACAGTATTTTGAAAGCAAGAATCTGTCACCATTCTGGCATTAAAAAACCCCCACAGATAAATGGGGTTTGCTTAATTACACATGAAGATGCATCCACAAAACCGACAGCATTCAGCTGTCTTCATTCCATGCAAATCCAGCACATAATTTTTTTATCCTCACTTTATATGAAAAATTATTAGAGTTCTTATTCACTGATTTTCTGTAAGGTTTAGTGCTCTGTAATTAGCGTACATCCTTTATTTATTATTCAGGGATGGAAATTAACACACTCAAAGCCACTCCAACCACAATCATCCCAAATCTCACCATGTTCTCATAGACTCTCTTTAATGATGTTGCTTTATATTATTCTTCATGAGCTGCAAGGTGTGCAAATTAATTTGGAACAAAGGGACTACTATACACCCACACATCCTATTGGCACTGCAGGGAAGCTGCAAAGCAAGCACTGAGAAATGCAAGCCGTTCCAGAAAAGCCTAAACTGGGAAAATACCACAAATGCTAATAAAATCTACTTATCATACTATCAAAAAAAAAAAGTACTCAAGAATTAATGGTTTCATCTTGATCACTTGTATCAACTTTAAATCTTCACCTCCATATGTCATGGGTGAAAATACATTGCCATCAGACAACTGAGAATTGCCTGTGGTAACAGTGGTATATCAGAACTACAGACTATGTTTTTACTCAGAAAAATCTGCATCTTTCAGGTGAGACAGAAGTGCTGCTTACACTATTTAAAAAACACTCAGAAAAAAACACACCATAGACAGG
>NW_009260410.1:4688371-4760806 GCF_000687185.1 Egretta garzetta
ATTTAAATGCCACTGTTTGATATAAAATAGCCTCTGAGTTTTCAGGAGGGACATATTCTTGTTTTAAAATCATAAAAACAAACCCATTTTGGCAGTAGTACCTCAAGTGTGATTCTGATCTGCAGAACGACCTCTTAAAATGGCTCCTTTGTATTTCCAGCTCTGGTTTCCATGCATGTATTGTAATGAATTTTTTATATACATGTATTATCTATAATTATATGTTTTGTAACTATTTTTCCCATTTCATCATTGTTAGACTAAGTATGAGAATATAAGAGCTGGACTTCATTCACTCTGCATTATCAAGTAAATTGTTTCCTTTTATACTTCTGTAGTCTACAATATCCCTATTGGCAAACGGGATACCCAGCCAAACAAAACTGATTTAGATTTCCGCAGTTCTTCAGGACTGCATCTGTAAAACTACGTTAGAAAACTGTATTATGTAAATCATTTGGGCACAGACCTGAAACATCTCAAGATGCCATTTTCATAGTTTATTTACAGAGCAGAACTACATTTTTCCAGATTACGAATGTGTTTTCTTTTGCCAACCAGTCCTTGGAAAGCAAGGGACAGAAAACAAAAGACTCTTGTACATCTCAATTTTTCTGGGAATTCATAGCTGCCACAAGCCATAGGTAACCGCATGCAATGCCATGCCCTAAAAAGGCTGATGGAAGCAACAGGACATCATCATTAGCTTTACACCATGCCCTTGACACTGGGGTCAGGGGTCTAACTTGAGCAGCAGTGAGAGTCCGACAGCTCCACCCTACTTCCCATTCAAACAAGCAGAGGTCACAAGAAGAAAATACATCCTTGTAATCTTTCTGGATAGGACCTTTGCCAATGTAGGTCAGGTTTTTAAGTCGAGAACCATCAGTAATGAGTCCTTTTAATCTGACATTTGTCTTTCACTTGAAAACTGAAATTTCTGACAGGACAAAAACCACCTGATGCCTAAATACGGCTGTAA
Source organism: Egretta garzetta (assembly GCF_000687185.1). Taxonomy (NCBI): domain Eukaryota; kingdom Metazoa; phylum Chordata; class Aves; order Pelecaniformes; family Ardeidae; genus Egretta; species Egretta garzetta. The sequence goes on from NW_009260410.1 coordinate 4,689,354, forward strand.
ATGAGGCATTTTCAGCTTATGAATTTTTCAGTAAAGTCCATGACAAAATTAAGCAATGTAGTTCTCTGTAAAAATCATCCCTATCAGTGAGCCCACATAAAAGCTTGTTTATTAAGTGTTAGTAAGATGCCACGCTTTATTGAGATCATGTTGACAGACGGGAGTGTTTGAGAAAGTACCTTCAGTCCAAGCCAGTAAGCCCAAATGACTGCAACAGCATGCTTACGCCTAGCCTCCTCCTTCAAGCGTTTCAATTCCCTTCGAGCCTAAAAGGTTTAGATAGTGAACAAAAGAGACAGCCCGATGCAGATAGCACAACGACCAGGAAAAGGCTTCTCCCAAACAGAACAGCCAACTTACAATCAAGATATAGAAAGATGGAAGAACAGCGTTTAACCTTTAAAACCCAACATGTGTGAATTGGTGTGAAGCCACATAGGAGATCAAAAGCCTCTGCTGCTGCTGAAGTGGCACGTAGAGATAAGAATTTTGTCAGCCCCATTATTCGCAACCAGTGTTTCCATCTTCTCTTCCGTGCACACCTCGCAGTCAGTGGTATCTCGTAACGTGATTCTAATGGAGCACTTTGCCTGCAGTTGCATGATCAAAACGATGCGTATGAAAATCAAGACTTACTAAAATCTCTTGATCTAGTCACTTCTTCCACTGCCAAGTGCCTGGGCAGAATAGAATCAACTCTGAAACTATGTGCACAATGATGAATTACCAGCACTATATTGAGGGCTTTTATTCTGGAGGTTATTTTTCATTTTGATCTTTATGTACTTAAAAAAAAAATTCTCCAGCCTGGTAAATTATGTCTGTCTTTATGGAATGAAGGGCTAAACCCCCCAAACATAGTGCCTTCCTCCTGTACAGAGAGATAGGCACCTACTTACATTTAATCATTCCCATTTTAGGAAAGCAATTTGCAAAGTGTTCTAAACACACAGGCACGTGTGGGCAACTTTAACAGAATCTCACATTTTAGGAGATACCAGTACATTTGTTTTTCAGTTATCTGATGATAAAACTCAAGCGAAATTAAGAGTTCCAGTACTACAGGATCAGTGACAGCAGCTCCAGCCATGTATCTGCAGATGTCAAGTTATGTGTTGTCAGACAGACTTGTGCAAGAGCAGTTCCAGCCTGCGCTGATTACACTTCTCTGACGCAGCTAGAAAGGTGAATTTGCATTAGATGCAGGCTCTCAGAAAGACTATGTTTTCACGCATGAGCTTGGAACAAAAGCTCCTACTATACAGCACTGTGGAAACAAGGACTCTGCAAAGCTAAGTGTTTGTCTTGTGAAAAGGAAGGAAACTGAGTACTTGAGGTCTATAACTTTTTTTTTTTTTTGTGGTAAAGCAAGTGATCTCTGAGGATAACTTTCAGAAATTTTGTTTTAAGCATTCCCCTGAGAAAAGATAAAACATCACACCAATAACAAGTTTTATCTTTTATCGGATGCTGTAATTCTTTTTCTAATCTTAATTCAATTTAGATTATTATCTTTAGATATACACATATTTAGATTATTTATATTTAAGGAATAAGGAGGCAATTTTTCATGGAATTCCTGTGAGCCAATTGATAAAAAAAACTACTCAAACATGTTAAAAATTATCCAAATCTACTAATATTTAATGAGGAGCTCTAACACAGTTAACACTATTGCATTGCTTTCTGGATGTGTTCTTTTTAATTCTAAAGAACACCTTAAACCTAGGAAAGTAAATATCACTTCTGCAGTGAATTTTTTTTGGTGAAAGGAACTCTGGTTAAAAATAAACTATCAACGTATTGCATTTAAACAAATGTAGAGGAAGCAGTGTGTCTATCACGTTACAGAGGTACCTAAATATGAAGCTAGATCTGAAAAGATGCAAGTCTCTCTAGTATGAGGGAAATTCTGTACGTGTGTGTTTGGATTCCCAGGGCTGCCATTTTATTAGAAATCTAATATATTTATATCAACATAGCAAGGGTCAAACTCAGCATTATACTCCAGATGTAATTTGAGCACATTTCTCCATCTAGTTGGCAAGGTGTTCTGACAACACCCCCCCCAACCCTCCAACCTAAATAATAACTGGAAGATATTTTAAACTTAATGCATTTACTGAATGTGGTTTTCAACTAAGTTATGAATTTATTAATTGAAACCAATAAATTTTTGACCTCTAGTGAACAGCATTTCAAATGTTCACATAACCCACAACTGCAGGCTGGGGATTAGCAAGAATCTTTCAGTGGGACTTTGCTTCTGAAAACAAACAGCTGATGCTGGAATTCCTGGGATTTTTCTAGGGCTGTAAGTTTAGAATTGCAAACCAACATAATTTTCTGCTAAAAGATCAGGTCATAAAACTGTGCTTTACTTGTACTTACTGAAATTTTCTTACTGATTCAAATCACAGCCAGGGAATCAATCAAACCAATTAAAACGAAAATTTAATAAAACTTAATAGCGTTGGTTTGAACTTGTAAATGAAGGCTGTCCAGGGTGCAGAACATACAGCCTGGTGAAAAATCTCAATTGGATCACTAAACAGTGTCACTGAAAGCACTTTGCATATTTACATGTAGTTAAATGCATTTCCTAAATTGAGAATACTGTAGTCTAGTCATTTTTAATCTAGTCTAATGACTTGTTAGTGCAAATCACTGCTTGGCTGCCATGCAAAGAATTTCGTACTCTACAAAAAACTGACATACAGAACGTTGTCAGATTTATTAAGTGTGGCATGAATGGAAATGGAAGGAATCAATGATCATGCTCTATTATTTTAAAGTCAATTGTATTAGTCATTAATTCTCACTATTTACTACTGATTAAATGTTGATATTGTTGGGTAATGAAGGGGGGCACGTGACATGTGCACAAAGTACCTTATATCCAAGCCAGTAAGCCCAAATAACAGCAATAGCATGTTTATTTCTAGCCTCCTCCTTCAGTCGTCTCAGTTCCCTTCGCGCCTGTGATGCATTTGAAAATGGGATATAGAAAAGCTTAGAAAAGAAAAGGTTCAAGTGCAAGTTCACAATGGTGCAAGAAAGAAAGGAAGAAACCATTCGCTAAAACCAGCAAATATTAAAGCATGTCCCAGCTTCCCAGATTGCACCAGCTAAAACATGTTAGCAGCAAAGAGAAACATAAAAATCAGTAGTTTAAGCCACTGAAAATATTCCCAGATAACTTTATCCTGAAGGGCCTTCTATGTAGGGACAATAAAGTGCACAATTTGTTGCCATTTTCTTACCTGGGTACCATGCCAATAAGCGGCAATTATTGTGGCAGCCTCATTACAACGCTTCTGATGCTTAAGTTCCCGAAGAAGTTTCCGAGCCTGTAAACAAATGAAAACATTATTTTATTCAAATAAATAACTATAATGTCTTAATGATTTCACTCCAAGGCACTGCAACCTGTAAACCTAGGCAAAACCAAACCACAATGCCTCCAAGTCTCCAAATTAATAAATGCTATGCAGCCTAACATTTGCTGTTCCAGGGATGATTCTGTGCACAGGTGAGAGTCTGGGACTGGCAGTTCAGGGGATCTTAGTTCCGTGTTTAGTTTTCTCCCAGATTTGCTGCATCACCTGAGATATCTACATGCCTGTCTGTATGATGGCAATAATACTTTTCCTCCACACAGTATATGTCTTACCCATTTAGACTGCAATAAAGAATAAATCACAAGTAAATTGCCTGGCATTAGGTCACACTTAAGGCTGCTGTCAAACCAGGCTTTTATCCATGGCAGTGTTTCTGCAAAAGAGCGTGTTCTCCAATGACAAACAGAAAACCACAACTCAAGATGAGATGATGCTTTTACCCAATTTTCTCCAAATAATGCTCATGGGAAAAGACAGCACGTGAACAGGGTATTTTTAACTCATTTAAACAAAATAATAAAGACAAAGTAAAAAGCAAGAAAAACAGTAAAATCAAATTATAGTAGCTTATTACTGGCAAACTTTAAAACCTTCTGGGTAGGAGAGGGCTGTTAACACCTATGGCTAATAACTGCAGCCCCTTCCTTCCCTGTCTGACAGGAAGGGAACTGACTCCAGAATTGAAGGCAGTTCTCTCTTCCCTAAATAGAGGAGAAAGCCATATTTAGTGGGGTGGAGGAAGGTTAATAAGAAGACAGAGGAGCCCAGGGACATTTTTTCTGAAGCTGGACAGCAGCAGTTCCTTTAAGCACTGTGTCTGCTTCCATGTGAGCTGTTAACCTCATTTTTATCTCTTATGACAGCATCACACCTTAAGTGTCTACTATGGCTGCAGGATTATCCCTTCATGAAGTACAAACCTGTCAAAGAAGAAGCAAAGTTGTGGCAAATTGAGGCAGAGGACAAGCAAACAGCGATAAAGTACTTGCTTAACACAAGTTGAGCACAGCACACTTTCACCCCCTCGCTTAGCACACAGAGGAGAATTGAAGACAACCCAAGTAACATACTGCCCAGGTGACCCAGCCTCTCTATTTTAAGCCTGCTTCCAATTTTGTTCATTCTTTGAGAATCCTGTTAACCGTAAAATAACTGCCAACCACAACTTATTTCTTCCAAATCAGTCCAACATTACAGTTGTCATAAACCCAGTGGCAGAGTCCCGGACCGTCTCGTTCTGGAGCTGCTGGGCTGCCTGGTCAGTGCGTACCTAGATCTGCTCTGAACACCAGTCTCACTCATTCACACTCCAGTCCTGAAGCCCATGTAAAGAGGGCACGTGTCTCCAAATTCTCTGGCAGAAGATGTCCCAAGGATAACCCGGTAGTATAGTGCGGCCCCAACCTTCTACTCACACCGTTTGCAGGGATTTAGAATGCAGGCTACCAGCAGATATCCCAAACTTGCCTCTTCAATGGCAAGCACAAGTGTTTAACAATGGCTACGGCACAGCCACAGCTCAGGGGACAGAAGGCATGTGTTTTCTGACCTGCTCCTTACCTCACCATGCAGACATAGGCACAGTATCGGGAAACTCACCTTCCATCCTCTGATGTAAGACTGTACTATAATAGCTGAACTCTTTATCTTCTGATACTTTTTTTGTTGCTGTATTGGAAATAAATATGTGGCGCTTAGAACAGAATATTGCAATTGTAAAATATTGTATCATAAAACTTTCATTACTAACATTTGAAAACATTATTAAGGATGCAAGCACTAAGTGTAAAAAGTGAGCAATTTGTGACCAAGCAGATCAGAGCATAGGTTCTGTGTTCAGCAATGCTGCATGGACAATGTCACTCTCTGTTTACAGAAACACTAAGTTCATGGTCAGCAGCACAAAAGTGACATGGATTAAATACTAACAGTAACAGCTTTATTTGTCTTTCCCACCAACAGTGTAGCATACAAACCATCACAAATGCTCAGGTTTGTTGGCTAAGCTTTTTACCATCTTTTCATAAGTGCTGTTCCTATTACCCGACGTCCCTTTATAATACCGAATGCTGATGATAAATTAGGAACAGGAAAAAAGAAAACCCATGGATTCCTGAATGACATGCTGGAATATTAACCAAGTATGCTAGTTTGAACAATAAATTTCCTAGACAGTCAAGCATTTTCCTTCTAAAAAGCTCAGTTCTCCAGGATCAGTGGTGAGAAGAATACTAAGTGAACAACAGTTGAAAGACTTTGCAACAAGGCTTTTAGACTTCACACTTAGCCCACTCAATTACAGTGAACATCTCTGTGAGCAAGCTAGAAAGACTCCCCTCTAGGCCACATTCATTTCATGACTGACGTCTGTCATTCCTTGCAAGGGAACAGACAGGCGAGTGTCTGCAAATCCTTTAGCCAAGCCTCCAGCACAAGGAGTTGTCAAAAAGCTTTGTTCATGCAAGGGATTCCTTATGAAACCTTCCAAATCACAGTGCCTAACAGTCATGTTGGGTGAGGAGAATGGTGCCCTCCATCTACATGAAGAGGCTGAGGAAATACCGCTATCGTCACCCGTAACTAATTCTGATGATCTTGCTATGACTTCATCCTGCATTCAAAGGCAATTGCTGCCATGTTTCACCAGTGAACCAATAAAGGTCTACAAGTTAAGAAACAGGCAATGATGTGAACTTGGTCACATATTTTTTTTCATTTATTTATATTAAAAGTCATGCCAATCTAGCTGTGGTAACTCATTTTTAATTCATTAAGATCGTATGAGATCATAATGAAGCCATATGGGCACAATGCAATTCTGTCATGATGCTGTTTGTAGAAACAGTGCATTCAATCACAGAAGTTCAGAGAGAAGAATTTTTACAGTGAAAAAGCATTTATTCATACTTTTTCTGAATTATCCATACTTTTCTCTAATTATCCAAGATAACTGCACCGAACACTAATGGCTTTCAGGGTGATGAGCAGAAGTGCTCGACTGAAAAACAGTGATTGTCAATTCTGCAACTAGCAGTTTAAGAAGATGCTTTCTTTCCATATCATATATTTTATCAAGCTTTCCGATGTGCAGACAATAACAAAATGCAGCTGTTTAAAAATTGTTTTAAAGTTTAAAAACAATAAATCTTTTTTTATCACATAAGTCAATGTTATATGCTAACTGAATAAAAGACATGGAAGAGTCATAGAATATAGAACAGTACTGTTCAGTTCATGACATAGAATACCCAGTCTACAAACAGATTTGAAACTGGTTTAGAACTGCATCAATAACAACTACTGAACCACAAGTTTTATGAGCTATAATTAAAATAAATCCCCGGTGTCCTCCCAAGCAGCATTCTTGAGCCTCAGATGCAAAGGTTCCAAGTAAGGCAAAAATACAAAAAGCCTTAGGAATGATTGAATTCCACAGAATTGCACATGTACATTACCGAACATATTTACACATTAACCATATGTTTTGAGAGCACTCTAAGTGCTAGGCAGCACAGCATTTTAGCTGAATGAAAAAAACTCTTCCCAGCTGGGCCACAAAATCCTGCTCTCCCAGTCCTAAAGGACTCTGGTGAGCTTCTTAATTATTTAAGTGCAAGCACAAAGTAAATACTCAATAGTGGTCTCTAGAAACTAATTTTTTTTAATTTACATTTTTGGTACTTAAATAATAACATAAAATTGAATTCTGTCAACACTTCTCCATACATATCATGGAAAAATATAATGAGGGTTATATGAAATATCATATCAAGGTTATACGAAAAAACATATTAAACAATAAAAAGAACCCCCCACTTAGTAAGGATATTATCTTACTGCATATCTCCTGTACCAGGAAGCAATGACAATCTGGCTCTTTTTCATTAACAAGAAGCGTGTGCGGCACTTCCAACCTCTATAAATCTTCTCAATTAGTGTCGCCAAGTCCTCCAACCGCTGCTTTCTCAGATCTTCTAGTTTGAAGAGCTGGGTGTGGCGTTTTTTAGGGTTTTGACGTTGGAAAAAAAACAATAGGGGAGAAAAGACCAAAAAACCCATAAGCACAGCCATTGTAAGAGAAACCTCTCCTTTATTCAAGTCCCCCTTCACCTTTCGGTTTATTCATCTTCAGAGCTGTAGGCAGATACATCAACAGGGTTTGTGGCAGGTACATTGCCACAAGTCAGTGCACAAAAGTTATGTTAAATTCAGGCTAACAGCTATTGTAGAGTCTGGATTCACACCAATTTTAATGGGTCCAACATTAAAAAGTGCCTTTTTTAATGTTACAGTCCACAACAACATATCAAAGCACCATATCTAGAAAAATCTGTAGTAACCAGCTAGTGAATTATGCAGTTCGTAACAGGCTATCCTCATGAAAGATGGTTTGATTTTGCAGGGGAAGACATTTTTCACTTACCGTTCTTGGGTTGCGGATGAATATCTTTGATCTACCAAATGAAAATTCTTCTTCAGGGATTTCCAATTCATTAAACAGTACCTCTACTCCAGCCCTAAGCAGAAGTAAATGAGCTTAACAAACATGACCGCCAGCTCTAAAACTTCTTAGTTTACATATTCAGAGGTTAATTTATGGAAAGTATATGAAAGTATATTTTAAATTCTTAAATAGTGCTTGACATAAGAAGATTGAAAACCTAACTCATTTACTCACTGGTGATTTAGCTAAAGGCAAGAATAATCACTGTAAAGATTCAGAATAATTTGATGAAAAAGCGCAATTTTTGTTTAACATCATCAGCAATGGCCTAATTTTTCCTCTTACATCTATAATGATTTTACTTAAAAAAAAAAAAGGAGAAAAAAGGAAGAGTTCTCACACTAATGTCAAAATGTGAAATAAAGACTGATGAGTTTGACAAATGCTAATGTTTCACACTCTACCAACTGCATTTTATAAATGTCAACAAAAAAGAAAAGAGAGGACAGAACTTTGTGAGGATTGTAACAATACTATTGTTATCAATACTGCTCTTCCACCATGATCTTGAGAACCTGAAGATTTGAATTGTAGCTAAAGATATTAATCTATTATGAAAGAAATTTAAATCATGCCATTGGTGGCCATGTGTAAAAAGAATTAAGAGACACTCATTTGCTTATGCAAGACATCATCTGGTAAAATGCATGTGAATACTATGCAATTTAAAATTACATATTTAATACAGTGTTATCTGAACTAATACAGATACATAATTAATAGATATTTATATTTAATACAGGTATTATCTCAGAGTTGTTCACCAATCATTATGTAAAATTATTCTTGAAAGGACGGAGGAAGGTTGCATGACTGTCTTCAAAGAAATGAGTGTTCCTACACTTTGAAAGTTGGTTATTAAAAGGTAAGAGTCCTTCTGATCATTCCAGACTTCCTCGTCATTTTTATTCCATTCCAGTATCTCTCTCTCCCCTCTGCCCTTTCTTTCAGGCCCAATATATTCTAAAAACAACGTGCTCTCCTTGCTCACATGCAAAATCTTTTCCATTAGATTAGTTCATCACTAAAATAATTTCCTTTGTCAAGGAACTGTAATTTTTAGCCTACTGAAAAACATAGGTTTCCCAGTGACAGAACAACATACAAATAAAACAATTGAGTCACACTGACTTCCTGTTTAGTTTACTTTTAAAATACTTGAAAGATTCTTAAATTTAAAAAAAATAAATCAGAACATGTGGAAGATAGTAATTTCAATCACTGGAACAGGACAGGTAAGAATACTAATGTTTTCATACCTGGCTGGCCCTCTCCAGTGGGGCCATGTTTGCTTACACAGCATTTTGTACCTTTCCAGACAAGGCTCGTACGCCTGCCTGAATGCATAACCTGCCCTTCTGACGCGGACGTTCTCCAGAAGACCAAGGTAGCGGATCTGGTGGCACACCAGGGCGTCATTGAAAATGTGTGCAGCCTTTTTGTCATTGGGTTTGATGCACCTGGAAAGGGAAATGAACAGGGACACTTGTTTGCAGCACTGTACATGTCAACAACTATTATTGTGAGTTTAAACCATAGATTTCAATAGTTTATCCTTGGATATCAAGAGGGTTTTTTTGTTTGGGGTTTTTTTTTTTTTTAACTTCACCAAACATAAATTTACCAAAGCTTTGCCACAGGGTAATTTACCTAATGTAGTTTGGATTTTTTGTCTGAAGATTTTTCATCAGGGTAGCAACTGAAGCCTTGAACTGTGAACCTGCCGTCGGTGGTCTCTTTAGATTGATCTTAGCGGGGTTACCTTCTGGGAACAACGCTTTGATAAGGGAGTGACTGGCCTTCCACATGGCCTGGGAGAGGTCACGGTACAGAAGATCATTGTTTTTGTCAACAAATCCTTCCACCTGGTACATAACCTGAAGAATACAGAAGAGTCTCATCAGAGCATGTTTTGAACTGTAACGCAGGCCAGTTCAAAATTGAACCAAGAAATGGATTTCTCTTTCTTTCTCACTATCCAAAACAAACGAAAAACATTTCAGCTTTCATTTTAAATTTGACATTTGGAAGATTGTTTTGTTGGATAAAATTTCTGTTAACACATTTCCTGGGAAAGATGCATTTTCTCACACTGCTAACAATTCCTTGTGCTGATCAATTTTGGTTTCTGAAATGGAAAAACCCCTTCTTCCATAATAACTCTGATACATCACCACTTGCCAATACTCCAAACCAATCTTTTTTGGCCGACAAAAGGTTTTCTCCCTCTCTCGAATCACAACAGCAAAAATACCCTTTCCTTCAAAGTACCAATGCTTACATTATTCGCCTAACTAACACAAGATAGGAAATATCACCTCTTGATATCGCAACAGCAAGCATCTATCTGTGCAGTCCTCAGGGCCTGTTATTTTTAAAGGACTTTTACCAGGAAAACAGTCCAACGCCAACAAGAATGAATGCAAAGCTCTGACCTGCAGCTGGAGACCCAGGAGGTGTCAGGGGAAATTCATGTAGATCTCTGATTGCTACTGTCTCTTTTAATTTTTGAGGGTAGGGAATTTAGCTTGATTAATTGTGACAAGTCACCTGGCTGCTAATATAGATTCTTCAGCTTCATGATTTCTCAGTTCTATGTAGGTATGTACTATGTAGACAGAATGCTGAATAAAACTAATACTGACATAGCTGTATTTTACACCACAGCAAGTGATTGGGAACTCAGGTAGCATTTTTATTTGGAGTACACATTTCTGTTTCTGACAGGTGTGGTAAATGCCACTACTGAAAAAACCCAAAACTGTTCATATGAACTTGTTTATATTTCATAAAAGGAGAATCAAACTTTTGTTGCCCAGTGACTAGATCAAAATGTTCCCAGTTGAGGATGGAAAAACAACATTCCTCCCAAAATAGGAGGAATTTATTGTCTGCTCCACTGAGTAAGGGAATGCCAATAACAATTGAAGACCCTCACTGCCTTCTAAGACACAGCCTGTTTGCCGTCCTTCTCAAAGCACTGCAGTATTTTCAGTTCACTTTGAATTTGGACAACCAACAAATTCTCCAAGTATTAATCCCTAATAGATTATATGCAAATACAAAATATTCTTAGCAAATACATAACAATGTTAATGAACGGCTGCCTCAGAGGCTGAAAGTATGACATTTCCAACACTATTCTGAATGAGCACGTTATCAAGCTATTCAAAATTGTAAGACTGAGAAAATGTTAAAAAATAGGGAAGTATTAAACAGTTCTAGCAAAATGAAACACTTTGCAAATATTCATTACTCTCTAAAACTAACAGTTCAGCAGATTCAAATAAGGTACAGTTTCACCCCCTATGTTTACTTTTACATTTAAATAAGTTATCTTCTTTTTACAAATTTAATGATTTTGATTTTCATTAATAACAAGTCATACTGAATTATACATCAAAAACTGTCAGACTTGTATTTATTCATACTGCTTGTGTTGTAAAAAGCAAATACACTTGCAAGCCCTCTGTATAGCTTTCTTTTCCATCTGTTTAAACACACAGGCTGTGAAAATAAACTCGGTTCCTTCAAATGTACCAAAACTCCACTTTCTCATCAACATGACTAAGGACTTCAACTAGTTCAGTGACAAAGAGCATGTTTTCCAAAATATCTTGCCTTCAGATGTGTGTGAATTCTTGTCATTCTAAACAACATTTTTATTTCCAGAGACCTAGCAGCCTGAGCAGTTGGCCACCAAATCACATGGGACATCTTTCTCCTTTGCTGAAAGTAGTACTGCGCTTGATTTCTACTAGAGCAGCATGAAAACCTTCCAGCCCCAACCATGCATTTTAGGCTTAAGATGGAAAAGATTAAGACAGGTCTGGATTTTTTGATTGACTATTGACTCAAGCAATTCTCCTTCATTACTGTAACATCATTTAATGGTCAAAGACCCTCCCCATTGTACCAAACGTTGGCTTCACAGGTGCAACACCCTCCAAACACCGCGTACTTCCCACTTCACTGGGTACCTTGCCAGCGTAATGCTGAATCCTGAAGCAGCTGTGAGGCAAGGAGGTGTCATTGAGGAACCGGGAGCACTTGCTCATCCTGCTCTCAAAATGCTGGTGAGTGGCACAGACTTGGTTCAGTTTTTCTAAAAAGGTTTCATCGGTAACAGTTCCTGGTCTAAGGCATTCTTCGTCTAGCATGGCCAGGATTCCAGTTTGGTTCTGAAGTTTCAAGACAAGAGCTTTAGTATTTGTTTCCATCACATTTCCATCAAGGCATAAAAAGGAGACCACTCTCTCCTGTTTATCTTCTGCTACACAGAAAAATGTTCTTCAAGCCATCTCAAAGTTTGGTTCTTTTCCTCATCCCCATTTCCAACAGACTTCAGTATCTCTGTTTTTGAAAGACTGCTTCCAAGATCTGAATCTTGAATTTCACATTGGAATTTCGTTTCATTTACTCAGACTACAGAAACTCCAACTTAACTGAAAGTAGCCAGTTTATGGGTAAAACCAGCATAGGTTTTATGTTAAAGGTTAAAAGCTGTTATTTTCTGATTGTTAAGGAATTTTATCTTTCTTGCTGTACTAAATCCATAGGAAGTCCTCTTATTAGATACAAGTACTTTCTATATCTAAAGCACTCAGTAACAAGTCATTGAGTTTTCTAGTTTCCATATAAAAACAAATGTTATTTACAATGCAGCATGTGATATCTGCTCTTGAAAACAGCACTAAACATAAACATTTAAGTGTTGTTTGGGTTTTTGGGTGGGGTGGGGTTTTTTTGCGTAGGTGCTGCTGAATATTTCTAACAAAGTAACATACTTCTAAAATTTTTTTTTTTTTTTTTGCAAAATAAACTTTTATCATACAAAATAAGATGACTAATACAATGAGTGGCTTGTTTTATAAAATTGAAGTGCATGAGGATGCGTACAGACTTTACAGCTAAATTCAATCCATGCATTAAAAAATTATTCAGAGAGATTCTTGAATATAACTTACATTTTCTATTAGGTCACAAATTATAGCATTGTTGAAATACTCAATATGAGTCCATTCAATCCCCTGTAAGAAAAAAAATAAATAAATGTATGAACAGGAAAATAATCGAGGGAGCTTTTCCTCTAGGCAATTTAAATTATAATCCAGTTAACTAAGATAACTACTTTCAAATTTAATTCTCTATCCTTACCAACATTTTATTTATTAAGAAATAAATGCAATCATCTACTACTACCATTATCTGCGCAAAACGACTGTCCTTGAGTGGCTGCCAAACCCGCTCTCCATTCCTTTCCCCCACCCGTGTCAGCTTCCCATGCACTCCCCTGGCACCCTGCCAGGCTCCTCCCGCCCCCTGCCCGCCCCAGCACCGCTCTGCCCACGCTCCCACTCGCTGTAAGGAAATAAGCCCATTTCACTGCAAGCATCTAAGATCAAAATTTCTAAGCTCTTAGTTGTTGGGGCTTTTTTTAATGGGAGGAAGAAAGGGCTAAATTTAGATGAGACCATCTGAAAAATCCAGAGTCTGGCTGGTGTTCAGAAATTGCTAATATCCCAACTTTTTCAAATATCAGCAATAGAATTTCCAGGAGGAGATGCCAATGCATCAGGGGATAGCACTGGCAGGGCAAAGGACTGGAAAAAGAAAATATTAATTTTGTTCTTAATTTGCATTCTGTGGTACTTCTTACAGTTTAGTTTTTTCAGAGCATTTGAAATATCATTCAAGAACCAAACTGCAGTAACAATGTTTCAAGAGTTTCACCACTGAATGCAAAAAGAAAAAAGACATGCCCAAACTGCATATTATCCTCAGGGTTAAAAGGCAGGAACTTTTTTTAACTTTTAAAACTGTTTATACAGGAAAATGGTATCATCCAATTCAAGTACAGTGTATTCTGTGAGCTGGTATTTTGTCTGAGCTCTGCATATCATGGGGAGTACTGCGAAAACCTATTAAAACTTCAACTCGATGTTCACTCACTGAATAAAATCAAACACCAGAGTCTGGGCTCCAAAGCACATCTTAAGTTTACCCATAGCACTCACAGAGCGCCCTTCAATACTTAACTGAAAGAAAACTAGAACCAAAAATCTATTTTCGGCTTCTTTCATCTTGCATGCTATTGTTTTACCCACCCAATTCTCTTTTGAAACAGGATTAGCTGTGGCTGCTCTTGGGTTGTATCCCAGACGCTACTGTGTAATCCAAAACACAGGCTGTAGGGTAATGGCACTAATACCAGAAAGCAATATTAGTCTTCTAATAAATTAATTAGCCCTTGTTCAGAACTTCCAGTCGTTGTTGCCAATGAATGAGAGTTGGGTCTGGTTTATACCTGGACAACTCACATTGTGAAACAAAACCAACACTGACTTTTTTTTCCTTAATGTAACTACAACGCAGTCCTACACAAACATGCTCCATGCCAGGCCTGTGGTCAAAAAGTGACTCTGTTCCCTGAAAAGAGGAGCCAGTATGCGTGCCAAAGTATCTTTACAGGGACAATGGGAAGTGGAGAGGATAAGGAAAGATCCATTCAAGTATTACCTCTCGGATGTATTCCTCCTGCTCTTCTTTGAGGGTAAGTTCAATGAAGATCTGCTGCAACTTCTCATTACAGTAGTTGATGATGAATTGCTCAAAGCTGTTGTCCTGTCAGATAAAGCATGTTTGTATTTGCTGTTGTGTAAAGACCCTGGAACCCAGCTGGAGTAAGTTATTGCAGCAGCTGCAAGTCAACAAGCTGCTTTATTAACTACTCTTTCTTACTCCAGTTTTGCGATATGATGGTTTGAGTAATATTTTATTGAGAATGAGATTAGTTTGGAAATTTTAGACCAAATCCTTGCCTGAGGCTTCCTCCATGGGGAGGGACAAAAACTGTAGGCTTATACTCATGATGCCTCTGTATCGATTCCTCAGGATAACTCATGAGGAGGCCTGCGATGTCAGGGAATAAACAATAGTTTTGCCTGCACTAATCTGTTCCTGTGTCTAAAATGTAGTCTCCTGCAGGTTCTGATAAACAAAATTATGATGGTAGCATTAACTCTTTTTCAACCAGGATCACTCAGTAGCAAATAAAGTATCCTATTTCACTACAGACCGAGGCCCAAACTGCTATTCTGGTTGCAGCTGAGCCTGGGTTAAGGGATTACTGGCTCCAGAGGTCAACCCACCTCCTCCCTGCCAACAAACTGCTCATGGAATTGCCCCCTGAAAAGATGGGAATTAAAAGAACTTTATCAACCAAAAAAATCGTTTAAAAGGCTAATTCATATAAAACTGGGTTAGGGAGCAAGCACACGTGTGACCCTTTTCAGAAGGGACCGGGGAATGGAGCAGATCCTGGACAGAGGGGTGGGCAGGGGAAAGGCTGCTCAGCGGCTGCAGCCATGGTAGCCTACCCCATCACAGCTGTATGGCTGGGACATTACAGCAGCATCGGAAACGATGGCCCCTGCAAGCCCCTAAATACCACAGGTAAAGCCCTGGCACTCAGGTGAACTGGAGCTTTACTACTGACATCCCCAGGGCCAGGACTGCAGCACAAAAGCTGTCGTTCACCGCTTCATCTCCGTTATCATCAATGAGCGAGTGCAGTGTGGAGGCCAGGTGCCCATTCTGAGGACAAGTTTAAAACACCACTTTCAAAGAAAAGGGGAACAGCAGCTTCACTGGTTTTTTTCCAGTGCTTGAAAGTCATTAATATTGCAAGACTTCCATACATGTATATGCAGAAATAATTGCAATCAAGAGTAATTTTAGATATCTGCTGCTGGTCTTCTTGGCTTTGTGGTTGTGGGGTTCCCTCCCTCTTGTCTTTTTTTTTTTTTTTTCTTTTTTTTTTAAATCTTTCTTAATTACTAGTCATGAAGAACACTTTGGTTATTTAGGAGGTCTGAAAATTTGCAGAATAAACCACTATGGCTTTTTACACTTATCAAATAAATCTGCTATATAATACCAGTGAAACTCAAGTTATGGTGATACAATTGTTATGACTAAGGGCAACTGCAATCATGTAAATGTTTTAAATTAAGGATCTGGTTGCTAAAACGAGATTAAGAACACACAAGCAGATTAGACAATATTGAGGTAGCACAGATTACTTTTACCATTTTAGTTTTACGTAAAGCAAAATCATAGCTGATCACCAAACTTTTTCAGCCACATCAAACTCTGCCCCTCACACCAACTGCAATTATCAATCAGAGATTGCAAAACTTGCATAGCTCTAGATAGGAAAGTTAAAATTCGGCATGCATCAAAATCAGCACTGCAAACAAGTCATACTTACTGCATTCTGTTGCAAAAAGAAATTACATAAACTGCAGTCAGTACTTATATTACTTCCATAACAACACAGAATATAATATATTTATTATTATTTATTTGGTGTACCACATAGATCAGTCTTTCTATCAGACTCATTTGTATGTCACTGAAAATGTGTAGTACTACATAAATGTTACATATTACTTCTTTGCAGCTAAGTGTATCTTTAGGTACTATCCAAAGATTATCAAGTAAACCACGGGATTGAGGCACATCAGTGTGTAACACAGAACAGCATTCTTGCATTGTCACATCTTTAAATCACCACGTATCTTTTGTCTCAAAAAGCCATATACACAACCTTTGGTAGACACATCTCAGTAAAAGGAAGGGGGAGTGGGGGAGGGAAGAGAGAGTATTGGAGGAAGGATGAGTAAAAGTTTATTTGACACATTCAGATAAGGCCATCATTTTAGATATACTGAGTTAGAAGTAAAAGGAAGCCAACAGACACATCACCTTGGCAAAGAGGAACATTCTGCGTCCTCCTGCCAGGCACATGCCACCCAATGCAGAAAGATTGTTTCTCCAAAAGACCATGTTATTCCGATTACAAGGACTGCAGGACTTTTTGCTCACATATTATACACAGTCTTCGTCTTCAAAAGAGGATGGAAACTGAACTGCAAATCCAGCTAAACCATATAACTAAGAGGTCATTAACAAGATATTAAAGTAATTGCTAGATGCTTTCCTGATTTGCTATGTATCTGTGATATTTATGGTTTGCCAAAGAAAGGCAAACCAAAATCCACAGAGTTCTTCACAAACCACTCACTTTAAGCCATGAAATTCTATTTGACATTGCCAAGCCACTGAAAATTGCTATTCCAGGAAAAAAGTAATTGAAGAGCAGTGGCGATTTTGTTCTTTATGTACGATACAGAGCAAAAGGCTAATAGTTAATTACAGCAAATGAGGAAAAATGTTCAGATTTACCAAAATTCTCAAAACACAACTCTGAGCAGACCAGAAGGCATTCAGCAAATTAAATACACTTCAGAAAGCAGCATTTTTATTTTACAGGTTTTAAGAAACACTGTATGAAAAACCAGTTAGAACGTGTATCTGTGGGCAAATCTGAGTAAGGCAACAGAGATTGTCAGTTTATTACCCCTCACTGTTATCTCTAATTTTTAATTATGTGAGGGCTTCACAAAGCATAGATAAATGCTCACAAATGAATTGTCCCCCAATATTTTAATGAAGGCTCCTAGAAGTTAATGACAGAACCAGAAGGGATCTAAAGGACTTCTGACATTGTTTTTTTAGAAGGCAACAGAGAATGTTTAATATTGGTGATGGCACATCACTAAATCCGTTCAGGAGAACTGGACTGTACTTGCTCTTTATGCTGACCATTTGCACTAAATGACAGAAAGGGTTTTGACCAACACAGAAACAGCATGGTCAGGCCCGAAATTTCAGGAAGAGTTAGCAAATTCAAATATTTTTAGGAAATGTTAGAAAAAAAAAAAAAAATTAAGAACAGCACTTCTCAAAGTGTCAGCTTCTCTTCCAGGCTGTAATTCTGTTACTTTAATGTTGAGAGTATCACTTCAATCCTTGCATTTTTATAGCAGCATTTCAAGCTATCCCTTTGAAATCACTGAGGAATACAAAATATAACCTTTGCAGAAGAAAAAAAGGACTCTTTCAAATTAAATTAAAGATGCTGGGAAACAGAACGTCAATTGAGATAGGCTTAAAGCCATGTCAAATTTATAGATACAGATCAAACAACCACTGTCAGCTTATCCTCTCAATCTTTTATCAGGTGCAACAATAAATTTAGACAAGTAGAAAAATGTACTGACAAAAATCAAAGCCTACTTCACCATGTTTTTCATTTCATAAATAACGGTGTCTTGCTCATACAGCTTTATTCTTTATCAACCTACAAACTACTGGGCACCAGGGTTGCAGTTCATCAATAGCAAGTTTTTGAAGTCTTTAAATTCTGCTCTATTCAAAACCATCATGCTTATATACACAAGCAGGTCACGATGTTGTACTCGCTCAGGTTGTTAGTCAACCATTAAAAGATAAAAAGTTCTAGTTTTGAACCACAGCTATTACATGACTTACATACAGGTGCTTGAAAGTCTAAAGAAAATATTTTTTGTTCCTTAATATTTTAACTAATTGCTTCTTTGGAAGATTCCAGTCATGCATATTATGGAATCATCTGAAAAAACATATATAGATGTTTCTGACCTTTTACATTGTTATACCAGTAAAATACCAACAGCAAACAGACAAAATAAAAATATTTTTGTCGGAAAAAAAAAAAAATTATGCTACAAGTCTCTTACTGGTCTCAGGCAGCAACGTCTCCATATGCTGATGCTGAGTGCCATTCCTTGCATTAGATTTACAAACACAAAATATCTAAACCAGAGCATTTTCCTATGAAAATCAGCTACCTTCTAACCTTCTCACCCCACAGAGAGTTCAAATTCACTTTTGAGTACTCAGATTCCAGTGATTTCTAGAGATACTGAGGCAACTAAGATACCTACCTAAAACTGAAACTAGGTACTTTTCCATATAAGTAGGTAGGAATAAATTCTTGTCTTCCCCTGCCTAATAAAGTCCTAGTTTAAGTGTTCCATTTTCTTGTGTCCCCTCCACTGTTTTCCCCAAATCAAGCATATGTTATTGGTCCAGATCTACAGACTCGGCTATATCAACAGTATCACACCTATACCAGGTGTTTTTCAGTATTTCCTCTTCCTTCTTAACCTTTCATCCCACCAGTTCTTCCTGAGAGCCATTTCAAAAATCTACTTATTGCTCAGTCTACAACCACACTGACAAAAAGGTGTTTGACGACACCTTTTCAAATACTTTATATGACCACGTACAGCTAAAAAATACATGACAAGTATTGAAAGGAAAAGCATAATTCAAAACAAAACCTAAACGCTTCAGGTCATGAGACTGTCTGTTGAAATCAACAGTACTAATGCCATTAAAATGAACTTTTTGATCAATATGGTGGGGGAGAAAGACACACAGACTGATGCTTTTGCTGTAACACATACAGCTCCAGAAAGTAACTTTTTTCCTACATCAACGCAGCTCCTAGCATCAAAAGTCTCTGACCTCCTCCTAACACAGGCAGCTGATCCCAGGTAGTTCCATCAGGCCCCTAGACTACTACTGAGGCTCCTAGAAAAAAAGCCAGATGGCAAAAGTAATGATGATAGAAGACTAACATACTCACTTCACTGAGATGAATGGTGGAATGAATGATGAAACCAACCAGCAAATTTAATTTATATCCTACTGCGGTGTCTGGGGATAGGGATTGTTATGTATGACCACAGAAGCATACGGGTTTATGAGATGGAACTAAGAAATATAAATGCTAGAAAATGAAAAATCAGCAAAATGGGGAAAGTGCATTTAAAGAAAATGAAAGAGGCACTCTTTTCATCTTAGAAAGCAATGAGCTACGAGTGACACAGTTATAACAATTTTTAAAAATTTTTTGCAAAGTTAGTGAAGATGTTATCAATATTTATCCCTTACTTTCTGTTTACATATACAAACATTCGAGTAATCAAACTTAATGGAAAAATCTCTCATGTAAACTAGAATAAGCTCTGTGCTTTTGTGTAAATCCCTCTATAGGCAAAGAACCAGAGAAGCATATCATTTAACTATAAATATTCCACACATATGTAATCAAACTATGTTTCAGTGTATCTAATGGAAGCAAGGAAGATATATGCCGAAGCTTCAGGGATTATCCATTTTCCATATTCGCGGAGCACAACCAACTTCAGCCCTTATTGATGCTACTGGCACTGGTAGAGAACCAAGAACTCTGAAATCCATCTTGCTCTCAGCTGTGGTGTCCAAACACACAAGGCTAAACCAAATTTGGAGATGAAAGGGCAAAAAACTACAGTGAATCCAGTGCACAGAATGCACATGCGATCCACGGGGAAACCCAGGCACAATGACTTCAACAAACTCAAACTGCTAATTACAGTCCTGGAACAACAGGAATTGCAAATAGGCAAGAACCTACCATATAATTATATCCATTCCTCTACTAAGACAGAATAGCTGCTGTAAAAAAATGTTATTCTCACAACCTGAAGCAAAGCATTTGTGTATATTTGCTCCAGCATTTCAAATATTTTTTCTGTTGGAAACAGCCAGCCAACGGGATTTACTTCATAAACTGCGTTTTGCAAAATAAGCTTCTCTTACTTAAATTATAATGTGATTAATCAAATGGTGATTAACTTCCTAGGCTGCACCTCTGCTTCTGAGCATTCTAGCACTTACGGAAATAATTTCTTTAACTGTATTTTAAAATTTCCATAGCACCTAGGAGTCCAACCAAGGGTCCCTTTCTGTAAAGCTCCCCTCTTCCATAACACTTGCCAGCAGATGTAGTTGATCAATTATAGATTAAAAATTCAATTCTCTTTCACACTAGACTGGGCTTTGCCCTGTGCCATCAGATTGAATAGGGGGCCCAGTACACGCATTTTGGCACTGCTGCTTGCCAATACATGATATGTAGATGGGCATCAGAAAAGGGTGGAACAATTTCAAAAAGGCAATCTGTTGCAGGTAGAGTGCCTAAAAAAGGTGGCCAGAAATTATGGTCTGGGATTAAGGCAAATACTAAAACAACAGATATCAGTGGCTGAGTTAGAGCCAAAGTCAAGACATGAAGAAAGGGTCCCCCAGAGCCTAATAAAAAAAAAAAAAAAAAAAAGAAAATATTAAGAGAAAAGAAGATCCTGATAAGCCACTTTTCTCCATAGGCTTTTTTTCTCTCTAATAAGTCACCTTTCTAGCAAATAACTAGACCCTTGTCCAGTAAAATCATCCTTGCAGGGAGGTGGGGGAAGACTCTGGGCCAGCAGCAATGTCTCAGAGCTCACCATGCTCTGCAACTGCAATTTTCTTCATGTAATAAACAGGATAGAAGGCAAAGCATCTATTCAGCAACTGGACTAAGATGTCATATAGGTTTATGGTAAAAGTGGAAATACCTCCCCATTTTTTTCATGCCATAAACATCTCAGAAAGGTATTTTCAATGTTTACCCCCCTCCTTATTTGGTTACCTTCCTCTAAAAACAGATAATTAGCACAACTATGAATATGTTAATGTAATGAAACTGCATTCTTCATATTTCTCACAGATTCCCTCAATAAAGATATTGGCATTTTATCAATGTCCAGATGACAGTTTACATAGTACATGCATAATGACCAAGCTTCTTTCCATCACCACAAGGGACTTTTACACACAAGAAATGAGCTAATAGCCATAAATAAATAGAAGCACTATCAAAGTGCATCACAGACTGCAAGAAATAGACCTGGTTTTACCGCTGGGGGGCTTGTTTGGCTCTTTTGTTGGTGATGTTTTTATTTACCACTGTGTTTTATGCAGAATGTGATGGATGCTGCCATGTCTTTGCAAGTTCTTGTGTACCTGGAGCAAAAGGAGTTGGTCAGATGCCGTCCCCAAAGACAAGGCATCCGCATCACTTCAGGTCAATCCTTAGCAGATGTGTGAGGGCCAAATGGAAACAGACCCTCTCTTTCTGCAGCCTTTGCTTTTACAGCTCTAGCCCCAGTGCATCCCCGCTTCTTGTCAGGCTAAAATACGTGGAATAAAATGCTTCGCCAAGGGGTTGAGGACAAAGCATTCACGCTCTCAAACTGTCTTCTCAGGGCTTGGCATATTTCAAGAATAAGCCTTGTTTGGCAGCCTTAACTTTCATAAAACTGCACTCCAAATCATTAGCTTCATCACATGGACCAGCTACATAGTGGAGCCTGAAAATTCAGAATAAAGCCTTTAAGCCAACTAGCACAGACAGACATTTTTATCTCTGAAGGCTAGGCAGGATGAAATATTCACACTTGCTCTATGACATTCATTTTTACATACCTTAACCCTCATCTACACAGGAAATGTACATGACATAAAATTAAACACCCAAACTGATCAGAATGAGTCTTCTGCTCGTCTCTGTTGAAACCTGCCAGGCCCTCAGTCGTCTGCCTTCTACAGCCTACATTTCTTTATCATAAACCCCACCCTTTCCACAACCCTGCCCCAACATTTTGTAGAGATGCAGAAACTGCCTCTGCCCAAAATTACAGAATCAAACACGGAATAAAACAAGACCAGCCCTAAACCTACCCCAGGAAGTCTGCAATCGAGCTGGCTCTGAAATTCCCAGCGCCACCAACCACCATATCCCTACCCCATCTCAAATCACAGTCTAGACTGCAGACTGACTATGCACACAGCCATTCAAAAATGTGGACAAACATACTTGGAGCAATTAATGTCAGGCTTCAATTCATTGCTCAAGCTTCAGCAGCAGTACACAACCAACCCCAGTCCTGTAGCCTGCATTTTCACACTAATCCTGGTCCCTAAATCCTTGTCCATAGACAATTCACAGACACCCCCAAAATTTCAGCATTTCGCTTTCAAAACATTCAGTCCTAGCATACAGCTTACCACAAAGGGCATGGCAGGATTCAAAAATAAACACCGCTTTACAGTACCTATTTTGTGGATTGTTTAGCCAAGCTTGCTGTTGACATCTGCCAAACCCACAGAGGCTGAGGATTATTGATAGATTCAAATTCCCTAATCTGACGTTTTGGACAACCAAGTCCTTAAATCTGCTTTCTTGGATAGCTTTTGGGTTTGTCTGGAAAAAAATGGGGTTTGTGCTTGATGAAAACTCTAGGGAAACAAAATGCCAAAGAGTATATGCTGGCATTATCAATACTCCAGTATTTTTCCTTTGTTAAGTTTCAAGAAACCTCCAGATAGTTTGGAAGTTAACTTCATCTTAAATTACAGAAAATTGTAGAAATTAGAGTGGAGAGTAAATAAAGTAATCTTGCAAAACCAGATTAAAAAAAATCTCATTTATATAAGCTTCAATTTGCATAAAATAGAACAAGACTGCTATTGTCATCTGCTGGGTCTTTCAGAATGATAAATCTGAATTTCTGTACTCTTCTTACAGGATGAGTTGTAGGATGACCTAAGGAATTATCCTAAAGAGGAATATGGCCCAATAAATACTGTCTGCCCTGCCCATTATGAAACAAAACAAAACAATCAAAAATCTGTAGCAAACTAATGTTTTGCAGTGGAAGCCGACTATTCTATAATAAATTCCAGTAACTTTTAGGTGAGAATCTCAGGACAAAACAGGTAAACTAGAATAGCATTAGTTTATTCTTTCAGCAATCCTAATGGGTAAGTTTAATACTAAAGAAAAAAAAAAAATCACCCTTCAGTAAACACGTATCTTGCTACTTATTTCAATGTTGTTAAGCTTCCTGTGTAAATATTTAACACATATATAAAAAACTCCTACCACACCTTCTGTGGTTTTTGATACATTCTGTCTCCAAGGTACAAGGACACTTTAAGTCGAAGAACATGCACTAATGATAAACCTATCTGCTTCCTGAGGATACACATGATTGAAGTAGGCCTTTTTATCTTCAGCTTATCAAATAGCTCACAGGTTTAAAATGCACAAGTTTACAGTAGATTTTCAAAATACATTTTTTACAAAAAACATTCTTTATAGAGATGATGTTAGTTCTAACCTTCAAGAACAGACACAAAATTCAAAATCTGACTTAAGAATTAGATTCAAAAGGAACTGCACATTTTTAGTCTGAGGTTTTAAGGAATTTATAATTAGATGTATATAGTTACTGCCATTAGCTACACCTCAGCTAATACTTTGAATGTTTAGCTGTCGTGTTTACAAACATACCACACAGCAAACCACTCCAAATTCCACTATACATTTTATGCAATAAATCTTAGCACATTATTGGATTTTTCTTGAGTTACGGTATTGTACAGTGTTAAAATTTCATTCATTTATTGATTGTTTTAATATAATTAAAGAATATTTTTTTCTGTGAAGTGGCTACTTAAATTCTCAACAATAATTGTTTTTGGTAAGCATTTTCTCAAGATCATTTGTTACAAAACTTGACATAAAAATATTTGGCAGGCATCCTCTTAATTGACCTGACTACATGATATTAATTCAAGCAACCACAAGATCAGTTACACTTTGCCTATACAGAGTTCATTACAGAATTATTTTACTCAGTTTAAGGATTAGGACATACATCCTCTTTTGTTCCAACTAAAGCTGCATAGAAAATTATTTTTGTTTTGCCTTGAAAGAATATCTTTGCCTTTGATTCAATTCAGAGTAAGTCAGAAGTTTCTGATTATAAAATTAACCTGCCTGGAAATACAGGGATGGCTAAGTGGGTGGTACTGGAAATACAGCTGACTCGGGATTTTTTTTAATGGATTGGGTTTTCTATCATTCAGCCTTTGAATTAGAGTACTGCCATGCAGTCCCAATACCAGTAACTGTACTAGTTACCTCTAGAAACCTAAACCAATGAAGTTTCTTTTTCAAACATCTTTAAACATAGCACAAGCCATGTATGTTTCTGGCATACTACCTGACTCCCATTTTAAATGTTCAGAAATAATTCCACTGTTTCTGTGATGCTGCCCCAAGCTGCTTGGCTCATGCTCTCACCACGGGCCTTAACTCATGAGAGGAAAAGTCCTGTCTTGTATGAATGTACTGCTGAATTTGATCCTCAAGTCACATGGCAAACCTTCCCCACCTTTTCCAGTAGAACCAATGCTTGTCATTTAAAGGAGTGAACAATAACTACCCGTACTATTTTAAAGCTTTTGAGTTTGTACGAATTGGGAAAGCTACACTGTAATTCAGTCTGAAAGGTAAGTGAAGAAAGCCTTGTTTTTTCATTTTTCTTGTGCAAAACTACATCTCCTGTACTTAACTACTTACTTATGACCTTCTAAGATGTTGAACTCCTACAAAAGAAGAAAATTACACGCAAGAAACAACATTGTCTCTGGAACACCATCCCATAAACACAATTACTTAGTTGGCTTGTGTGCTAGTGCAAGCTTCTGTCTCCCCCCTCACCCTACATGTTTATCCTTAATGAAACATAAAAGAAAGAGCTAGTGAAAACAAGAGTCCTGCCCGAAGATGCCAGCAGTACCATTCCAGTGTCCAGCTTCCTAAAGGTATGCCAAGGACCAGCTCCAAAGAGATCTGGCACAGAGATCTCCATTCAGCCACCTGACCGCTTGAAATAAATTTTCATAAATATCCTCCTATGTTTAATGCAAACAATAGAACCTAGCTTAGTAAATCCTGGAAGCAAGTTGTCAGCTTTGTTTTTCCTCTTGATAAAGGTATTTAAATTTGCACATAGTTTGATGTTATGCTTCTGAAATAGAACTTACACCTCCCTGCCATGTCTAATTATGCTTTGCTGCATTATTCCCATCTTCTACACAGTTTAAACACACTCCCTGCATTTTCAGGAGGGATGTAGGGAAGTGGGTAAGGATTGAATGTTTTCTGCTGATTTTTCTCCCCAGTTTAGTTTCTAGTTTAAACACTATACAGATTCCAACCAAGATCTATAAATCTCTTAAAATAAACTGTCAGAATAAGATTTATGAAAACTCCCTATCCCTGGTGTTCTCTAACCCAATTAAAAAATCCTTGTTGATTGTTTTTGTTTCAAAATACCACCAGTCTAAAAATACTATCGCAAACAAACAGCAGTAAGCCACAGATTGTTAGCTAGGAATCAGTACAGAATATTTATCTAAATGTATCGATATGAAATGGAATATAATTCCTTGTTTAATTTTGACAGGAAAAAAAAATATATAGTTTTTGGTGTGTTTTTTAAAGGATACAAAGCTTGTTCAAAGACATCCACAAAATGCCTCAGGGCAGAAATGACACTGCCAGAGTTTCACTTATGCTCAGAATGTATGTCACAACAAAACATATTTAGCTTACCCATCATAAATATTTATTTACCTATGGTGTAAAAACACAAGTTTGACTTTCATAAATTTTTGTTTCAATTGCCAGACATGCTAAGACATCTCTCTTTGGCTTACTTTTCCAGTGTTTTTTTGTCAGGAATGACATACTTGATTCAAATTACATGTATTCCGATTACAAATTCATGAATTACTCTATTAAGCTTTAATAACAGCTCTCACATTAAATGTTTACCATTATAAAGGTCTTACCTCAAAAATTTCAAAGCCATAGATGTCCAGCACTCCCATTACCTTCTTTCTCACTTTTGTTTGTGCCTTAAAAAAAATTAAATGAGTCAATCATCTGTACATTTCATATTTGGGAATCAAGAAAACTAATGTATCTCATATGTAGGCTGTCAATTCTGTAAACTAAAATGTTAAGTATGGTTACCCAAAATACACTTAACATGAATATTTTCATAAGCTTAAAAACAGAGATGACAGCAATTTATTGAGCTGTGATACAGTTATCCACCTGTACCATGTGTAACAGCGTAAAAGCAGGAAAAATTAAATTGGCAAATACAGTTTCACTGTCCACTTTAATTTAAAGGATTTTTATTGATTTTTATTTTTTTTTAAAGGCACAAAACAGCAATACCTTAATGCTCTCATTGATTCTGGTAACAAGCCAAGAGAACAGCCGACTGTATAAATTCTTAGCCAGAGCATCACGGGCGTAATAAGCCTAAACAGAAGAAAGAAGAAAAATGTTATAAATGCTGGCCTAATCCCAAACTTTTTACATTACTGATGTTTCTTAAAGATGCTATGAACAGAGTGGGAACAGCTCAGGCAGAAGTGCCTCTTGCCTAAGCAGCCACTGGAGCCAGGCCAGGGGTGCCAGGACACTTTGGCAGCATCGGCAGCTTGCTGGAGCACCCCCCTGCCTTCCTGGCCGCAGGCTGGCTGGAACAGCAGCCAGGAGCAGGGCCCTTCGACTCCCTTCCTGCTCCTCCGGATATCCTTGGAAGGCTCACATGCTCCATCTTAATCCTAAGCAAAGGGACTTGAGCAGCTGCGGTTAGGGACATTCCTGCAAGCCTGAGCTGATGAGACACAGGTGGCAGTCACACTGGCTCTGCAGCGTTAGAGAGACAAATGCACACCGGAAGCAAGAGTTTTTCTGCAGCCCAGGGCATACAACTCACATGAAGTTACACCAGTTGCTCTAAACAAAACCAGTCTGCCACAAGACTTTCAGCATGCGTTTTGTGCAGAACTGTTTCATTTTTTCATTCTCTGCAACATTTTCCTCATCTTTTTCAGGTAATTCACACATAAAAACAAAATATCCAGTATTTTCGAACACTTAGAAACGGCCAAAGAAAAAACACACTTATGCTAGTGATATGTTTTATTCAGTACAGCCTATTAGTTGTAGTTTTTATTTGGGCAGTTATGGTTTAGTCATGTAGAATAAATTGACATTTAAAACTATTCTTTCCTTTAAAATCAGGACCTCTTTTTACCTGAGCCACATTTAGTGTTGTTGAAACTTTCTCTTGCTTGGCTTCAACCGTCCGGAAGCTGAAAGCTCTTTCCAATACAGACTGGTCTATACCCGTCAACTCGCAGATTTCCTTGAGTTCTAGCATGAAAAAGGAGAGTGTAAATATAACAAATCCTTTCGTATTATTGCTGCTTCTTCCTCGAAACTATTAGCTTTAAAGTAGTTCAGTATTTTCCCAAAACAGGTTTTCTTCAACAGAAGTGGGTGTTATCCACACTCTCTCCCCCCTGCCCTGCCAAGCAAAGTTTTCAAAAACATGAACAGCATGAGGAAACAGAGTTATTGGTTTTGAAAACACTTTCTATCTGATTATTTTTGTGAAAAAAAACCCTTTTCTTCCATTTATCACAGACTATTTTTCATTATGAAAAACTTTTAAATGAAAATAAATGAATTTTCAAAATGTATCAACTGCAAAAGCATGACCAAATGAATCTGACATTACAGGCAGAGATGCCCTACTACAAAAGAACATAAAAGCCTCCACTGCAGAATAACCAAGCAGTTACAGAAATGCATAGCACCATTTAACATTTTGGAAGAAAGTGTTAATAAAGTGGGGAAAAAAGAAAGTACAAGTTTTTTTGGAATTTCAAACGGGGCAATTGAAATTGCACAGAATTCAACCCATATTTGCCTGTGGGTGAGTTTTGGAAACAATGTAATTTAATACATCTGTAAGGATACTGTATGTCTACAGAAACTACAAAATTAATAATAACTTCAGACAAATTAGTGTTTTTCCTCCCATCACTAATCTCATCTTACCATTTTTATCTTTGATTTTACTTTCATCTAGGCCATTCACACGAGATTCAGGCTTAAATTCAATATTTCCCAATTTCAGAACGGCTGCCACCACTTCAAAAACAGACTGTGTTTCATGATCCATAAAACCAACAATCTGCATTGCGTTCTGGAAAGGGAACAGATAAAAATATGAGATAAAAGAATCTACATTTAAACAGATTATACTTGCAAAATTCACCGTTTATCTGTATTAGCGTAAATTAGAAGTATTTTATGATCACTTTTGCTACAAAAAGAACATGATATAATTACTATGCTTAGATAAGTAAGTTTTTTCATATGAAAGACATGTTAAAGAAGATCTGGCAATTGAACTGGCATGTCAGTCCAGTCCACTTCTAGGATTCGTTCAGTTTATGGGTTTCTAAAATGCAGAACCCATTTTTTCACAGTCAGATGAACAGGTACTGCTGTCTGCTCAGTCCACTCTTGCTCTAAAAGCCGGTAGCTTGCAGAATCTAAATTTGCATACACTGGGTAACAGGGTCCTGTATTCTTCTTGTCCCTGAGTACAATCAAGCAAAAACATCACAATAAATCATCTTGAGAACCATCCCAGCCCTGTTTTTCTTTCAACTTGGTCAGCATCACCTGGTTCATGAAGCTCAGTCACTGCCATCATAAGCAAATACACAATATAGCCTTTTCCATGATCTGATCAAGGGGTCTGTTTTTTTTTTTTTTCCCTTCCTTTTTTTTCTTTCTTTTGGTCTTTTTTTGTATTCCCTCTAGAAAACTCCATAAACTTGGTTCTTTGTATTTTCTAGCTGTAGCTAAGCTTCCCTGTGCAAACACGTGATACCCTTGCCTGAAGAGGGCTAGCACTCAGAAAAGACAGCCCTCCAAGCCCAGCCCAGAGCGAACAGCCAGACCAAAGGCGTAAGAACTCTGCATTAGTGTTGAGCGCTTTGGGGTTACACCCAGCCCCTGTTACTTCTTACCCTAACTGTTCTGAAGTTTGCAGCATCATCCACTCCATTCACTTTGGCAGAATCAAGGCCCAGGTAGTTGTATCTGCTGAAGTCCCGCTCCAGTTTGAGTTTGCCTAGTAAATAAAACAAAAATATCATTAGCTACAGCATTCTTGTTAGTAGCTCTTTTATCCCATAACCAGTATTGTCAAGAACTGTTGTGACTGTTAGTAGGATTAAGTTTTCTTTACGTATCTTTTAATTACAAGCCTTCTGAACAAGAACAGCCTTTCTTCATTGTTTATAATACATCATAAAAACAGTTCTGACTCAGATATCTGGATAATAACAAACCATATTTTTACTTCAGGTATTACTATTGCCACTACCACCAATAATTTGAAAAATGAATCAATATCACATTTCCCACAAAAGAAGACATGTGTGGAACAGCACATTAAGTATAAAGAAGGCTCATATCTGAAAATGGCACAAGGGCAACACTTACAGAGGAAGTCTTCTGATGCACCAGACAGTATCTGATAGAAAATGTGGAAGTTTCTTTCACCTCTTGGCTGCTTAACAACACGAGACTTCTCTAGCAGATCTAAACAAGCAAACAAAATCTCACAGGTCAGGGAAAGATTGTTGGAGCAAAAACCTTTAATATGAGTATAATCCCCCATTGTTTTCTACCTCATTGCTTTATATCATCATCATCAAATTAGAAGATGATAAATGGTAGGCACAAACCTTATCACAGTGTATCACATTAATACATATTTCTCAAATAAGCTCACTACACTTCTAAATGCTGCAGCCTATGAGCTGCAAAGAAAACTCAGTTCAGGGCAGCAATGCGCTCAAAAGACATCAACCAATTTATAGTACCACCACAAAATTAAGATTTGGTGAGAATGATTGTATGGGTGAAGGTTTGAAAAGAGCTGAAATGTTAACAGGCTAAGCACATGAAAGATGGGTACATGAAAGGGGGAAGCCAAATAAAGAAAGATTTTAAACTGAGTAATCGTGTAGCACTTCGTGATCCTCAGGTGCATCAGACCATGAAAAAATTCCCAGTGGGACTGACAGAAGCTCCATCATAAGACACTTAAAAGCGAAATGGAAAAGTGGCACTTTGAAAAGCATCGCTGCACTGACTGAGCAGTATGACAAGAAGATTGCTTCGTCCACTGCCATTAGTGACGGGCGCATTTCTAAGCCTTACCAACAAGGGTAGGAATCCAGGCAGCCAGCAGAAGCGGACTGACTTGTAACACATTGCAAACACTTCAGACTTTACATCATATTTACCATGGAGGTGACAATACAAAGGTTGCTCAGCCTGTACTGCACTGAGAGGCTGTGGTCCTCAGTGCACCAGGAGAGGGATGCAGTAAGAGAACAGGTATCGGTGTCGTTCACTGGTTTTGTACAAAAGAAAAAGTTTTTCCTTCTTTTCTCACTGGCACATGAGGGCTCCACACCATTTTTCCAGGTAGCAAACCCACAGTTCCCACTATACAGTTTCTCTTAAGCTACACATATTCAGCAACATAAAGACATTAGGTGCCTCATTCCAAGTGCACAGCAAAGGAGTTCCTCCATGCACCTACCACCAGTCCGTACCCACCACAGCTCGCTTTGACTGGGGTTAAGTTCTCTCTAAGCTGCGCCCATGCGAGAAGAAAGCCCCCAAAAGGGAAATTACCACAGCTTAGATGTCACTGTTCAGAAGAGCTTCCACAAAGTTGAGATGAGGTTTTACGAAGGTAAAACTCAGGGAACATCAATTCATTTAAGGACACGTGGGGTTGCTAAACACTTCCCCTGCCTGGCTACTATAATATCTGATGGAGATGCTACTACACCTTTCCTCGGATTTCCATTCCTCCTGAAACTGAGCCTGCTTAGTCTTCGCAATCCGGAAAGTTGGAGGTGGTGCTCAGTGCAGCCATCTTAGTGCTGCAACCCCCCCTCCAGCCCCATCATGGAGGAGCAGTTGGGGAGCGGATGCCTCTGTGCCGGGCTGCAGCCCCTGGACTCCGCCGGCTTTCTGGCACACCAGGGCTTAGCCTGAGAGGGAGCATCTGCCCTGGAGCTTGCTCCGTGAATGGAGAAGCAAGGAGGAGTGCAAAAGGGTGTATTTGTATTTCACAATGTTGCGCCTGTGTTGCCTGCTGTAATTACCTCAGCTTACACCCTTTCTTGTGGAATAGGAACCAAAGACCAAACTTTAACCCACAAAATTATACAAGCCTCAGCAGGCCCTCCTCCAAATAAACTACAGCAAGACATTCAAAAACCAATTTCTGCTCCAATAATTAGCCAGTGACAACAATGACAAAACTCAGACAGTATTATGAATCTTCTAGTTGGCTTACAGTAGGATGAGTTTCAAGTATTTTACAGACCAGCTGAACTACGTTATTCCATAAGCATGCAATTGCTCAAGAGAAGAAGTACAGCCACTGTAGTAGGAAACAGTGAATATAGCTCCCAACAGCCAGAGCATCTGACTGTATGAAGACGAATACCTCTTCACCACTTCAGAACTTTAGCCTTGTTTGAACAAACATTTGTGTTTTTAATAACTCAATAACCCTACAGTCTCTTTCCTTCCAAAGGTGGCCCTGTTTCAGCACCTGGAAGTTTTGCGCATTCTGATGACAAAGTACACCCAAGATACACCCAAACAAGTGACTGTCCCATATTGCCAGCAGCTCATCTTTACATTAGGATGGGGCAGGTTACAGATTTCCACTTTTGCTTTTTTTTTTCTTTTTTTTTTTTTTTTAAATCACAGATGACTAACATCTGATGGCTGATGCTATGTTGGAAAGGCACAGATTAGAAGGTGTAGTTCTCACCAGCAGCCTAGTGTACAACCTCAATACCTCTGACCTCACCTAAGGTTGGGGCTCCCCTCCTCGACTATCCAGTTAGTTAGCCTAAATATTGGTTACCTGATCCTCTCTAGTTTTTAATTCATAACTAAAAGGGAGAGGCTGGCCCACCATCCAAGCGTTAATACTTGGGCTGAGAAAGGCAAGGTGAGCGCCAGGCAGTTCAGAGTCACGCTGGCTGTGAAGGTTCTCCAGTGAAGTGTTGGAACGGATTGCAGCTGAATTTAATCTCAAAGAAATAAACAACTTCAGCTCCTGCGGTGGCTACACACACTTCAGGAAACAGCTGTATTTTCAAAGGATGTTGAAGCAATGAAGTTTGTGAAGTGGTTTGGCTTATTTGGATTTAAAAACATTCTATATATAAATTTACTCAAACGTTGTCATAAAAGCTTAGCTACATATCTTGGCAAAATATTATATGTAAGCCTTCTAATTACATGCATGCCTTCAGCAGATTTAACAAACAGTTTCTTGAGCATATGTCAAATGAGTTATGTTAGAAGGATAACTCTTAGCTTTTTCACCACAGTTTATCTTACTTATATCTTTTTAGAAGCAAGGAGGTTAACTAATTAACAGTCAGTTTTCCGAAGTCCCAATATTCCATATTCTGTCAGCCTTCGTAATAGAGGAAAAAGGCTCCAGAAAGCAGTTACTGGCAAAAAACCCCGGTATTTACCTTAAAAAAGCAGTTGTTACCAATTCGTTTTAAAGCTGTATTCATTCTCTGCTTTTTTTCTTTTATGCCCTCATGCAGAATGAAATCAGAATGGTAGAAAAGATCCAGACCATCTGCCCTACTCCTAAGAAAACTTCTTCCCTTTGTTTGCCCTAATTTGGACTTTAATAAATCAACCAAATACATTTTCCTTAAAGCAACCACTGCACAACAAGTAACTTTTGTGTTAATTCTTACGCAATTACAAATTCTGTGGACTGAAGAGTCAAAAGAGAAGAGACAAAGATGCACATCAGATTTCTGCATGCATCCACTTGGTAATTCTGTTTACAGTGGCATGTGTGGACAAATAGTGCTTATCTATATAAAAACACACACAAGCAAAACCCCCAAAACTCTATGCATATTGCATTTTGTTATATGTTCTATGTAAATTATGTATAAAGACTACACAGAATTATCTAGAGAGAAGATACAAAACTGAATATGGCGTATTTATGGATTAGGTATTCTTCCTGCACTATCTAACACTGCTTCTGCTTGAACTGAAACATTTAACATTTTATGTGCATCAAAGCAACTGTAAAAATTAAATTGTTTTGGAAAGGTCCATATTGTCTGAATATCCATTGATTCAGATGACTCGATCCAGCTACATCCCTCAGGTTCTGAAGATTATTTGTTATTCCTAGATAACACTGGTGTGAATGCAAGGAATCTGTGTAAGCATCCTGCTAAACCATTCGACCAAACTCAACATGAAAGAAAAAAAGAAATAGATGCTGATTACCTCTGGAAACTCTAATGTACAAATTTACATTATTTCTTTTCAGTTACTTGAGACATGAACTTGAGTGATGCAGAAAAAAATTAGGATATTTGTATTTCTCTAAATATACTAGAAATTGAACCAACATTCAAGAAAGGAATAAGTAAACACTACAAAAAAAAAAAAAAAAAAAAAAAAAAAGGCAACACTACCTTGTTACATTCTGAATAATCCAGAAAAAGTTTGGTTTAGTCATATTCTCTTCAGCTGGCCATGACCAAGGACCTTTTTAGCTATTCAGCCAAAGTTACAGAACATTTTCTAGTCACGGAAGCTTATCTCTATACCCACCTTATGTTAAATTATGTTTTCTGTTTTTCTACCTCGATTCTTCAGCAGTGATCAAAAAAAGTCACTGAATAAAAAGAAAATACAGTAGTGGTTTCTCAGGAACTTTTTCACATTCCCACCAAGTAATAATAATGTTCTCTTGAATGAAATGATCCATAATTGTATCAAACAAAACCTACTATCTGGGCAGTATGTGCAGTGAAAAAACAACTATTGCACAATTATAGGAGTCTTAAATCCCGATTACTCAAGTGATAAGTGATGTTTAAAAATGAGCTAGTCAAAATGGTTAGTGTAGTTTGTTGGGTCTTTTTTTAAAAAACACTTCCTAATTTAGGCAAGGCAATTGCCTAAAAGGGGCAGTTGTGCTAACTGAAACACCATGGCAGATGTTGGAGCAAGTTAAGATTAAAAAGTCGTAACAAGAATGAGTATCTCCTTCCAAAATATCTAGCTGTAAAATTTGAATTGTATTTCCCTGAGCAAAGGAGATTACTAACAGCAATCACATAATTAAAATCAACAGCCTGAGTTGTTGGTTTCTCACTAAGTGGGTAATTGCTTTTGTCTTTTAAAACGAACGAACAAGTTGTAAAGAAGAGTAAGTTGTAAAGTTATCACTCCCACTTTGCTAACGTAAAAAAGTTATTGCTTTAGATAAATACGGGTTTCTTTCATGTTGTTGTTGGAAAAATGGCTAAACAGGGCACTTTCTTAACCAGTTATTATTTAGACTTTAAGTACACTGTGCTGGTTAAAAATGGTGTTTCAAAAGCAGGCATTCCTTATACTGTACTTCATCTGCACCACTATTATCTTCTAGTTAATCATTAAATCACTGAAGGCCTTAGGCGGATTAGGAAAGATCACCTAAAACTAAAAAACCATGTATCTTGCAGCAGGAAATCCCAGATGAAATGTGAAAATTTAAGACTTACAAATATTCTGGGAAAGATATCACAAGATCCCTACTTTTCAAAAAGGCTACACAACTGCAAGTGTAAAACATTTCAGACTGTACCATGAAGAACTATTTCAACCATAAAATTAAGTGTACACAAAACTAATGAACCAAGTGCACACACAAACATCTCCTTGAGCACAAGTCAGACTGAGCATCTGTGGATGGAGTCATATTCTAGAGCTTGAATAAGCTATTGCCATTAGCACCTATTACTTTGAAAGCAAACATACCCACTTTACATAAAATATATTTTATTCTGTAATTACAGGTGGAAAAGAAACTACTGTTTTCCTTTCTCCTGCTTCCATCGCCACTAACGTGGTAGTTACAATAAATGGAAAACTAAGAATAGTATTGATGGTGTCTGTAATTTACTTCCACAGTATTACACTCAGGTGAAAGCAAGTTACTTACCCAGCACTCCAACTGCCTTTCTTCACAAGTGCTCTGGAAAAAACCCTCTGAGCACATAAGCACTGACAAGAGCGTTCACTGCAACAGCAGCAACCATAAACTTCCCACAGGAGGACAGGAAGAGCAGATGCAACTCATACTCAGTTCAGTGAGAGAAAATGCAAATGCAATTCACCTGTTTGTAAATGCATTTTAGGGCACAGCATACCTTTAGGCAGGGACTGGTGTTTGTTACAAAACAGAGATGGGATATCTCCAGCCACAGGTGACACAGGTACAGCAAGGGTTTAGCATTCAGGAGAGCTCACAGATGTGAAACAGGTCAGCCCGTGAATGGATGGGCTGGCTGTTAGCTTGCACTAGGGCTGCACACCTCACCTTACACAGATCCCAGCATCTCCCACCCATTAGGAAAACAAGCCAGGACCTTCACAGAAAAATAACAAAAAGGGAGGATTCAACTGACTCAGGCTTACTACGTGCCTCAGCTTACTCAGCCTTCTTCACCCTTCTGCTCACCCCCATGCCCCAGCTGCTGCCGACATAGGATCAAACAAGTGCAGCACATGCTACCTGAAATCATTTTTCTTTTTCAGTCTAAGGGGAAAGATTTCCTGACTGAAGTAATACTCTTAAAGATTGCATAAATCACGTTAATCTCAAATTTTCCACTCTCAGTTTCTTTTCATGGCTGTACACCATGATATAGCAATATGTCGGATGCCTTACAAATCAGTGCGCTCAGAAGCTCTGAGCAGCCACATAATGTACATGTAATGAGTCTATATGTATTTTATGCTGTTCAAACATAAAATTATCTTAAGTTTGGGAACATACTAGTTCTGACTTAAGAGATGTTACAAGCCTCTTCCATTACAATCCCTTCTATTTTATTATTCCCATTCTAATTTTACTCAAAATATTTACCTTTCAATTTACAGCACATTAAACATTTCAGATTTCTCAGCTCTTGCTAAAGCCCATGGACTTTTCCATTCACTGCAAACCAGACAGCACCGGCACTGCAGTATGCACCGTCATGATAATTTTACCCTCTAGCTCCATCCCCCAAAAGGTTCACTCATAGGTGAACCCCTGTCATTAAGAAGGAAGAGGTCACTGAAGGGCACCAAGAGAATGGCCCAAGGGGAGGTCACAATAGCATCAGTCGTGACATGGAGGGTTCGCGGGCAGATTGACTGGCCTTTCATAGAGCTCCACAGCACTTTGGAGTAGGAAAGACCAGACCATTTCAAACAAGACCTTTTAGCCTAATGGGTCTCTGCTTATCTTTACCAGTCTGATAAAATTAGTAGCTTATCTTCATTACCCTTCTTGCCACCAAAATATACTAGGTGTTCACTGTGCCTGCTTCCAGGCTCTCACAGTATGAAGTACAGCTTGGTGACGCAGGCTGCGATCCAAAAAGCCCACTAACTTCATTGATGTTTGGAAATCAGGCTCATCAACTATTAAAGTTTAATCAAAATATTATGGTATCATCTTCACATCATGTTAACACCAAACCAACAGATGGTCAGAAAGCAAAGAATATTTATGAACAAACTAATCATACTTTCCCTTTTAAGGATAGGAAACTTCAGCACTACTTGACTTCTACTTAATGAATTAAGACAACAAATTCTAAATTTGACTAAAACCAGAGAAAATTGTGAGTAGTTTAAAAGAATTTAAGCCCCCGATATCTCCAGAATGGTGACATCTCACAACAGAAACATTTCTGTTGCAATGCAATGCTGCAGACGTGTGGAAAAGATCTAAGGCAGGACAACAAACTTGCTTTAAGACTGCATAGAATTCAAACTCTCTTTTAAAGAGAGATGGATGCACTACCAAATTTTGCGAACATTAAATCAAAGATGAGATATTAGCACACAGCAACAGGAAGTCAGTATTTACCTGTGACATACCCTGTCAACCATGGGGTCTTTCATAGTTCAACAAGTAACCTCTTTTCCACAACAGGGCTTACACGTCTTTATTTTAAAATTTAAATTCCACTTCTTGCTATTACATATTTCTTACATGTGAGAAGACAGGGAGAATGCCTAAAATAGAAAACTTTTAGGAAGATCTAAAAATATGTCTCCCCATGATTACGTATGTCATAACATCATTACAATTACATGTAAAATTATAATTACAACATGCAAAGATTTATAAGGTAGATAAACTACAGAGTAGCTATTTCGATTGCCTTTTGATATGATGCAATATTTTAATTAGGTGACTCTGCACGGTACTTTCAAAGACAAACCGGTGAATGTCCACTCTACAAAGGAGGGTTCATTTTTATGTATCTATTTTGAATATGAAATAAAAAGAAACAAACACCACAGCTAGCCTGCCAGAACCTTTTCGTTCACATTTAATTATCAATGAATACACTGAATATGTTTGGCCTCTAATTTCATTGACTGCCAAATGTCAAAGTTAATAGATAGCCATAAACACTTAAACAGTGATTGCTTTGAGTTTCAAGATGTACTCTGTTGCAAAAATCATGCTCTTTCAGGCACAGTTCCAAAAGGTGACGTGGTCCAGAAAAAATGTTTGCCCTATGAAAAAAACTCAAACCCTATGTTTATGCGTAGAATTCTTCACAACGTTTTAAAATGTTTATATTATATATGGAGAGTTCAGTTCACCTTGGATGATTGTCATTATTTCACAACCAGTAAAATTCCAATGGAGTCAAAAGTCAGTCTTTAGAAACAGCGATGAATTTGGCTGAGTGGGAAGAGAGGTCAAGGCTAGGTCAGTGACACCTAGTATAGTCACTCACTGCCCTCCTCCATCCCCTTTCAAAAATAAGAAAAACAAACAAATGTAGCTTTATATAGCACAGAAAAGCAATTTCTTTTCAAAGCTGCATTTAAACTCTTGAAAGGAAAGCAAGTCAAAGCATCCTGGGCTGGCATTTGGTTCCCAGCCTCTTTCTTCCCAAGAGAGCTGGTTAAAATTTCTGAATCGCTATAGATTTCGTAGCAGCATCCTCACGTCAGGTAACAACCTCCAAGGCCACCTTTCTCCTGCCTGAACGCAACAGCTGTTCATCCTCTTTCATGATAAGCCTACTTTTAACTTCTTTTAATCATGAGGTGTGTTAAAAGTAGTACAGAATGCTTTGATTTCAAATAAACATACCCACCTCGTGGTGTTCTCCAGCATACTTTGTATCGCTCTTACAAATTACAAATCAGTGTAACTCAGACATCATCTGCCATAAACACATGACCCATCACATCAAGTAACACAACTGATCCCAGGGATTCAAGTACAAAAAGAGCCTCAGATACCCTTATCCATCTGCTACCAGCTTCAGAGACAATATACAAACCCACGCACATTACTCCGCATCTTTTAAACAATACAGTACATTCATTATTCATGCTTACTTCAAGTCTGTTTTCACTTACTCTAAGGTACACTATTCAGTAGAAAACAATAAAATAAAAAAGCAGAATTTATCACATAATGGATTAGAAAAATGCAGCTGATCTTTTCAATAATTTAACCATCTTTCTTCTCAAACAAAACATTTCAAGCTGTTAATATGCTGATACCAAGTGTAATACTCACAGTTGCTTATAACTCCTCCAAGTGGGTCACCCTTGAAATCAAACTCAATATCCATGTACTTTCCCTGTGAAAGCAACATATTTGAAGACTGTAAGTTCTGTTTAAGAAAAACTGCTCAAGTCATTTTTTACGTTAGTCGGTCATT
This sequence comes from Egretta garzetta, assembly GCF_000687185.1. NCBI lineage: Eukaryota > Metazoa > Chordata > Aves > Pelecaniformes > Ardeidae > Egretta > Egretta garzetta. The sequence continues at coordinate 4,728,588 of NW_009260410.1, forward strand.
TTACAGGCTAAAAGAGCAATCTGGCAACCTCCTGTACACTCCGTCAAATTCTGAAAAATAGAAAACAATTCAAAGCTTCTAAGAGAATTGCATTATCACAGCCAGAGATTTTCATGAGAATAGCTTTAATCAGGTTTGTAATGCAACCCAGTAATTTGCTCAGTTTCTAAAGTTATGGGAAGAAAAAGCACGTTACACAAACTTTCACCAGAACGCCAGGAACACTAAACAATACTTGTGACCATGTAGGTATTACCATGCTTATTAACAGAAGAATGATGGGAAAAATTATCTTCCACACAGACTTATTTTCTCAGTGTAAAATCTTCTCTGAGTGTGGATCAAGGCCGTTGAAGGACAGCTGCTCGGTTTGGATTTGAAGGACTGGCTGGCAATGATTACTGTTAGTAATCGTGGGGTGTCTGTCCCTAAGCGTGTGCCTGCCTTGTAAAAGTGATGGATTTTTCCGACTGAACTCTTTGCCTCGTAACTCAGGAGACTGGCGGCAACAATTAACAGGCTGTCACCGCAAAAGCGATTTCATTTTCAGCTGTACTGGCGCAGTGCATTTCCTTGACTTCTGTTTGACTTTTCTGAAGATCGCTCTGGTCCTTGCATCAGTTTAATTTACATGACAAGTGTTTAATGTAGTAACAGCTATGTTTAACAGCGACAAAATGGACAGACCCATACTGTGTAGAAAAGGCAAAAGCAGCGCAGCTCACATTGGTGAGGAAGTTTAGAAATAAAAATTGCTGGTAGTAATTCAACCAAATTCCACGAGCCATGCACAGAAATGATCTCATCACCCTCCGGTGCTTACTTAACAGAGGACAAAAGCGACCTATTGAAAAGAGAAGCCTGGTGTTTGTACTTCCTTATTCACTGCATTTAGGAAGAGCTTTCTTTTTTTCTTTCTCTTTTGGTTTTAATTACAGAATATAAAACCCAAGCACTTTACATTGACTCCCTCAAAGACATTTTCTAATTTACTGGGTATTTTGTCAAGATTGTCTTGACTCTACTTCAACTCTATTCTTCTCCTTGCTGGCAGCTGAGGCAGGCTAGACAGGACAGTACTTGTACTGTCTTGTTTGAAGTTAACTCTGAGCCGATTCAAATTTCTGAGATAAAGAATTAAATCAGATAATTAAATTTTAATTTCCCAAGGACTGGGCCAGCTGGATGTTTCCAAAAGTATTTTTAGCTTTGTGTTTATAAGCAAGGACTTGAAAAGCAAAATACTAGTTGGTTGCACTTTGTCCTGGAAAGACTTCTGTTTGCAAACGGCACCTCTTCTCCTCTTCGCTGTCTCCTCCTCCTTTCTGTAGTACGTCAACTCTGATAGCTGCAGTTTTTCTACACTTTCTATCAAAAGACATTTTCTACATTGCCTCAAAGTTTGGCCCTGACCTTGCTTGCGTGGACACTTGTGGAGCCTGCAAGGCCTGCGATGAAGACCTTTTGCTCTGTTCACAAGCAGGGTCAATGGCAGCTGCAGAAGCAGCGTTTGTAGCTGTGTGGAAACAGTACCATCAACCCTTGAGAATCAGAAGGGAGAGGGACAGAAGTCTCCCATGCGGGAAAAAAGCCACTCTCCAGTGTCACCATATCCCAGGCTTTTATCCATGTGCTTTTACTTGCAATGCACCATTTTTCCACTGTACTAATTGTCTTCTGTTGTCTGCTTCCCACATTCCACTCTATATTATTATTCTGCACACAAGTGAGCAAATTACAAAGTTGCATTCAGTCTTCTGACTTTAGCAGGAGAAACTGTGATGAATACTCACACTTCTGTCCCTCCCAGCTCTAGTTTCAACCTTTAACACACACACAGTTGTCAATGGCTATAATTCCACATTCAGTCTCATGCTAACCCCCCCCAAATTCAATCAGTTGACTATAAAGAATACAAGCAAAAAAGTAACTTTACAAATGTTTGTATTAAAAGTAAAGTTGTAAACACAGGTTGAAACACCACAGAGAGAAAATAAGAACCTGAAGTAGAAATTTTAACAAAAAATTATATACATATAGATGGAAAATGAGATCATGCAGAAAGACTACTTGCTAGGCATATGGTCACTGACATTAAAGCCACCAGTGCCAGAAAATTAAATAATCCAGTTGCGCTGTAATTATGTTTATATCTGCTTGCAGATTGTCATTTCCTACATTTTTTTTTAACCTCTGCTTTGATTCTCCATAGAACTCTATGCCCACATCAGAAAACATGATTTCTAACAAGGAGGTGAACCAGGGGTGACTGCTAACAACGCACTACTACCACACTGGGGAAGAACATGCTTGAATGTACCAAACAAAACACTGATTACTACTGGAGGTGTTTGCCTTCTCCAAATATCACAGTCCTCAGACAACTACAAGAAAGTTCTCTCTCCAAATTATTCATTCCCTCCTCATAGATGCCTTGATGGCTGATAAAAGGTAAAATAGAAAGAGCCAACAACGTAACATGCTCCCCAAAAAGAATTTAAAATTCAGCCTTGAAGAAAATACTTACAAATCTAGACGAGTTGTCATTCCTCACAGTTTTGGCATTTCCAAAAGCTGGAGAAAGAGAAAAACAAATATGACAACCAAATCTATCAGTAAAAAAAATAATTAAATGCTTAATTATCTCTGACTGTTTATATATTTAAAGGAATTGTGGTCTTCTGAGAAACACTACCCTGTTCATTGCATGGGTATCAGTCACTGCGGATAGACAGAGTGTGACAGACAAGATCAGAAATTAGAAAACACCTATGGAAGTCCAAAGCAGTTTTGTCTCAACACTTCTTTTATTTAAAAAAATGAAAGAAAAACATACAAGGGGAAAATCTTCCAAGACAAAACTGCACCTGGATTGAGCATATATCCTTGGGGGTCCAAATAATAAAATTTAAATTTTTAATACCCCAATAACTTTTAAAATAGGAAATACTTCTTTCTTTTCAGTTCAGAAAAAGAAAAGTATCTCTGTTCCCAGAACTGAAGACAGTAAAGGATGGGGTCTGGAACTGAAGGAACTACAGAATGACACTTAAAAATTGTTTGCATGGGACAGTTTAATCAATGGTTTGAAACTGATTTACTTACACTATTCCAACACATTCACCCTCACTTAAGCTGAATGTTAATCAGCTGAAATAAGTCTGATTTACAAAGAAAGTTTAGAACACTCTCTTCAGCTTGACCTAAACTAGTTTTTTGAGTTTTAATTTCTTTTGCTAAAGTTTTCTGACAATGAAAACTCTCCAAGAAAGGACTTCCCAGAACCATGTTTAGATGAGCAGCCACCAGCTTAGAACATAGGCAGGCCAAGAACTCAGACTGGAGGACAATTCAAGCTCTTAACATCACACAATGTCAAAGCACCCCGAGTCAAACAGGAGTGTCCCCTGCATTGCTAAGTATAGCACTCCTACTCCAACAGAAGACTTTATTTATCCCAGTATTTATTTATATAGCGTATATATTTTCAAAGATCAAGTCAAGTCAATGTTTTTTGGACAGAAATAAGTACATGCTTTTAGGCTTCAACAAACTTGCATGAGTAGGCTTATTCTTGATCAAAGAACTGAAGCCAAAGGGAAAAGTTTGTTGCTCCTGAAGGCCAAGGATAAGTGAAAGAATTGTTTTAAAATCTTTATGCCCTGCAATAAATCATCTTTTCAACAACCAAATCTCTGAGCTGCATTTTCTTAAACACAGTGTGGAACAGTAGAGTCATTTATAACTGCACAGAATCAAGCACAAATGTCCCATTATAAAGCATGAGACACATTCCTCAGTTTTCCCTTAAGTTCATTGTTTCTAAAAGTTAATTTACAGTAGCAACTGTACTTAAAAAAAAAAAAAGAATTCCCATAAGATAAATTATGCATATGTAACATTTATGTCATTTTCTTGCACTGCAGCTCAACTGAAACTGAACTGCATAACCAAAGAAAAACAAATCTAACCACAAATTCTTAATTTCTGTCTAAAATGTATATAAGCAGCCAGGCTTGCTCAGCAGCCTCATGGAATAATCCAGTGTCCTACCTTCCAAAAAGCTAAATAGGCAGTTACCGCTGCACCAAGTAGAACAAATAATACCTTAAAATGATAAGACCCTCTTTCGTAAGCTTACTGTATTCCTCTTGTATTAAAACAAAGATTCACAAACCAAAAAGAAATCCAACAAATTTGGCAGTCGCCAAGGAGAAATCTGGCTTTGGTAAGAAAAGTCTCTGTCCTTCCCATCATACTTCTGTCTACATCTGAAATCCACCTTCCAGGACAGTGATAAAAGCAACACAGCTCTTTGCTGTGAATCCAAAGGAATGGAAGATTGCAATACCCACTTCAGCTTGAAGTGGAACATCTCTGATCATCAAAGAAAGGCTTATCCAGCATTTTTATTATTCATAAATTTTAACATTTCATCCTTTCTTTACAAATCTTTGCTCACAATTTTTGGTTTGTGTACAGTCAATGACCACATTTTACCCATCCAAGTTCACCACTGCTCTCAGCCCACTTTTACATTCCCTTCCCTTTTTTTATCCCCCCTACCCCTTCTCACTTGTATAATACATAGAGTGCTTCCTCCCTATAGACTCCAAACCCTTGCATATACATATAGATAGCTAGGCAATAAATAAAATGTTGACACTCAACAGTCTTACACACACTGCATATCATCTGGCCATAATACAAATACATAATACAAAATTATTCTACAGCAGTCATGAGAATTTGTCTCGGCATCACAATAGCTTAGAGAACTGTGGGAAAGACCGAGCCAGGAATCAACACAATAGACCTAAGTAAGTCAGTGCTAACCAAGGCACTTCTGAAGGCAATTATTAGACAATGGGAGAAAACTGCAAGCTTTGAGGATCATATATCCTATCTCCAGGAAAAAATGAAGATCCTGTTTCTGGCAGCCAACATCTTTAAATTAAAATGACTAATTAAAATATAAAAAGTCTTTCATGGGAGAGCAGGAAAGGCAGTTGTCAGGAAGACGGGCCAACAGTCACCAGACCCAGGGAACAATAAGTCTCAGGGAACAACAGGCATGCATATGGATTGGCTTAGTTTTTCTAAGATCCATTCCTTCACTTTTTTCTAAAAGTTTGGAAGGAAATGAATCATAGGGACTGAACTGAAGTTAAGTCTTTCGATACAGCCAAGCACCATCAAGGCAGGGTTAAGAAAGGGTACGCCCTCAGAGAGCAGCAGGAGGAGTCTAGGAAATATGACCTAACTTCCTAAGCTCTCACTTCATGAGGCAAACAATTTTCTTCTCATAGAATCTAGGTTGGAAAAGACCTTTAAGATCACCAAGTCCAACTGTAAAACTAACACTGCCAATTCCACCACTAAACTGTCCCTAAGTACCAGGGATGGTGACTCCACCACCTCTCTAGGCAGTCTGTTCCAATGCTTGACAACCCTTTCAGTGAAGAAATTTTTCCTAATGTACAACCTAAACCTCCCCTGGTGCAATTTGAGGCCATTTCCTCTCATCCTATCACTTGTTACTTGCAGAAGAGACCAACAGCCACCTTGCTACACCCTCCTTTCAGGGAGTTGTAGAGGGTGATAAGGTCTCCCTTCAGCCTCCTCCAGGCTAAACAACCCCAGTTCCCTCAGCTGCTCCTCATAAGACTTGTGCTCCAGACCCCTCACCAGCTTCATTGACCTTCTCTGAACATGCTCCAGCACCTCAATATCCTTCTTGAACTGAGGGACCCAAAACAGAACCCTATATTTGAGGTGCAGCCCCACCAGTGCCAAGTACAGGGGGACAATCACTTCCCTGATCCTGCTGGCCACACTATTTCACATACCAGCCAGGATGCTGTTGGCCACCTTGGCCACCTAGGCACACTGATGGCTCATAATCAGCTGCCTTGACCAACAGCCATTTTCCACCAGGCAGTTTTCCAGCCACTCTTCCCCAAGCCTGTAGCATTGCATGGGGTTGTTGTGACCCAAGTGCAGGACCCAACACTTGGCCTTGTCCAACCTCATACAATTGGCCACGGCCCATCAATTCAGACTGTCCAGGTCCCTGTGTAGAACCTTCCTACCTTCCAGCAGATCAACACTTCCACTCAGCTTGGTGTCATCTGCAAACTTACTGAGGGTGCACTCGATCCCCTCGTCCAGATCATTGATAAAGATATCAAACAGAACTGGCCCCAGTACCGAGCCTTGGGGAACGCTACTTGTGACCGGTCACCAACTGGATTTAACTCCATTCAGCACCACCCTTTGGGCCCTGCCATCCAGCCAGTTTTTTACCCAGCAAAGAGTACGCCTTGTCCAGGCCATGGGCATCCAGTTTCTCAAGCAGAATGCAGTGGGAAATGGTGTCAAAGGCTTTACTGTAAGTCTACGTAGACAACATCCACAGCCTTTCCCTCATCCACTAAGTGGGTCACCTTGTCATAGAGGTAGATCAGGTTGGTCAAGCAGGATTTGCCTTTCATAAACCCATGTTGTCTGGGCCTGACTACCTGGTTGTCCTGAACGTGCCGCGTGATGGCACTCAGGATGATCTGCTCCATAACCATCTCTGGCACTGAGGTCAGACTGACAGGCCTGTAGTTCCCTGGATTCTCAGGAAAACCCCCCTATAACTGAATAAAATCTTGTAGCTGTCTTTACAGAAAGCATCTCCTATGCTTTTGGACACCAAATAACAATGAAACAACAGATACAGTTTTGCAAACCAGCTCAGCCGGAAAGCTGACACACACAATAGGTAATACACTCATACACGCTCTATGAGATTCTCACCTTCAAGAACTGGATTTGACTGCAAAAGTTGTTCTTTTACTTGATTAACCTCCGCCCCTTTTCCACACACAGCAGCGACATATGACATGACAAGTTTGCTTGCCTCTGGGGGGGGAAAGCAAAATAAAACAGTGATAAGTATTGGCTAATAGGCCATAGAATGATTTGCAGACTTGATCGCCATCACATTTTCACCATGCCAAACAGGAACTGTAAGTACATTTCATTTCAGTTTTCTTCTGCATTGTTGTACCATCCAGAATTGAGGAAGGACCATATCCTGCTATGAGACCCCCGCCATCACATCAGCAGTCTTGTCGACTTAAATACCTAGAGCCCTCCCAAGCTAAAAAAGCCGCCAGTGCATATGGCGCATTACCCGCTACTTTTTCATTTAGCCTCAGTAAGAGGCATTCAGCAAGGAAAAAACATTATATGTAGCTGAGACGTTGCAAATGTTTTAATCTAGCCTGAAAAAATAGGCCCAAGCAGTTTCAAGATACAAAAGTCAACCAGTTTCGATCAGCAGATTCACAATAACACAAGCGTAAACAGACACCACTACACACATGTAATTACAACTGTAAAGTACACTATGAGTAAATGAGTAATTGCAATTCACCATCACATAACATGCAGTCTGTTTCAAAGTATAATGAACACAGAAAGTGAAGCATCCATTTAAACAATGAAACTAATTTGAAGTTACAAACTTTTAACAAAGTCTGGAGCAATTTTCAGACTCTCAAAGCTGGGTTCATATGGGTGTCAATCACCCATATACAACAGAAACAAATATTAAATAATCCACTAAATCCAGTAAAACCCTTATGTTTTTGCTGGTCAGGACAAAGAGCAACTGAAAGAGAATTCTGTTTATAAACAGAGTCTGTGATGTTTAGTATGATGCAAGATAGTGAAATTTGAGGCAGTATCAGCTGACATACAATGTAATTACTAACAGCTGGAATCCCTGTCAACTCAACACCGTGGTCACAAAAAACCCATTACTTGTTCTTCTGAGATCTGTTACAAATGTAAGGGTTTAATTTCAGGAAAGAACTGACAAACAAGAAGTTATCCCTTGGATTTTGACTCTTTCCTGTTTAATCAAATTTGTTTGCTAGTATTAAATTACTATCCCATATTGTAGAGAAAACTGAGCAAACCTGCAACACAGGAAGCAAGCAAGAAGCAAGAACGATGGGGTTGTCCATAAGGCCTCCCATCTCCTTTAATCGCACCTCGAACCCAGCTCTCATTTTTAAGAATCCATTCCCTTCAGAGCTTGGAACTACCAAATTATTTGATTTGATACATTCCTTAAAACAGTCAACATCTTTAAGTAGAGCTACTCAATTACTGAGAGAAGAAAGCACTGAAGGAGCAAAAAAAAGGTGTTATAAAATAATATGCTTTAAGATAACACATAATGACTTCGAGACAGGCTTTGAACACCGCTGAAAGAAAATAAAGACCCTTTCTTTTATTAGGAACTCTGGTCCAATAAAGACACCAGGAAGGGAAACATCACCTTAACATCTAAAAACATCTAAATACACCATTCATTCTGGTAATGGACCATGTTTTCTTGCACAATGTTACTATCGATTAGAAATATAAACATGCAGTGAAACAAGAACAAAATTTGAAGTAAATTAAAAAACCCAACTGATGACAGTTCAGTTTCCATTCTTCTAGCCCAAACAATGTCAAATGTTCTGGCTACCAAAAATCTAAGCCAGAGTTACATAGGATCTGTACTAACAAGTTTGTTTCCTCCCCTGTTCCCCTTTTATTTTTTTGAAATGAAAACTTAACTTCTCAGCTAATAGCCCCATTTCGGCAACAGTAGTTACATCAAATGTTAGACAGAACAGCACAGATTCCAAGTTGATTACTGACTTGAATTTCAAACTCTATATAATTCTGTACTTACCTTTATAAAGGAGTAATTCATATTATGTCCCATATGGCTACGAAAATTACAGAACAGTAAAAATCTCTATACAAATCTGAATCTACCAGAATATTCTCTACAAATAGAGAAGTTCAGAAACTCAACCGCTGCTACACTTTTCAACTGAGTAAATGAATTAATAAAAGGTGGATCTCAGTTGTATGAGGTGCTTGATAATTCACAGTTCCTGAGGAAATTAAGACATTAAACAATACCAGTGCAGAACTCCTTTCTAAAGTTTGAACTCCTAGACAGAATCCCTAACAATCATATTAATAAGGACTTGATTATTTTAATATACACTTTTACTGAACACACACATGTTTTCATGTTATTGAACTGAAATAAATGATATATTACAAGGTTTCAAGACCTCTCAATTGGATGCCACTAATCAGACAAAGAAGAACAAAGATAAGGGCTGCACTTTACATTTTCACAAAAGGCTTGGAAAGCAACTTCTTGTTACCCACTTTAAGTCTTGTTCAGTATAAGCATACAAAGCTCCACATTTTCTCAGATTCAAAGGAAAAATTTTTTAAATTACACGGAAACAGATGTATGCGTTCCTACCCGCTGTGTCTTTTGCAAGTCACCTCAGTTTTAAATTGCTATTTCAGAAAATAACTGGCTTCTTTCTTTTTTAAGGTCTTCCTAAAACGTGCTGCAGTTATGCAATCCTTGCTTGATTTCTACCATTCCAGTCTAAAAATTAGCAGTCATTTTCAAGGCAATTGCAGCTTTGCCTGAGAAACACAGTGTTCTGGTACACAAGCCAATCTTAGAATTGCAGCTGAGCACAGCATGCAAAAGACTGATGAAATATCCAAAGTAATCAGCTACTATTATTTATTTTGTTGGATAAATGGCATAATCCAGTTTAAATGTATATACAAAGGATTGTCTTCCAGCCTAGAAGACCAAGAGCATCCAGTTTTCTCCGTCTTCATGTTTCCCACGGGGAGAGCCTAAAAGTTTTCTGGCCCTTGCAATACTCTGTCACAAACCAGTGTTACCTTAGTATGACTTGCATACTGATGAGGATGTTGTATTAACACAACAGGACTGCATCATGGCGACAATGTGAAAAAACACTAGTTTATGTAAGTTCACACCTACAGCAACAAGTGTGAGAGCACTCATTTTCTGCAATCACCAGACACAAAAATATACCGGTATCTCTCAACTCTTATAAATTCTAGCATCCCTTTGCAAGACTCTGAATAAAGTCTGAATTTTTTTGAATAAGATCGAAACTGCTTATTACCTGTTTTTCCAGCTCCACTCTCTCCTGTAATAAGGATACACTGGTCTTTGTCCTGGTCCCGTAAAGATCTGTATGCTTCATCTGACAGAGCAAAGCTGCAAAGTAAGAAAGAGTCAACTGAGAATTAGATAAGACAAATACCAACAATAATTACAATCTGTCCTTCACATTCAGCCAGGGGAAAAAAAAAGATAAAACCATGAACAAAAAAAGAACCCCAAGTCCTAATGTTCTGAAAGTGGTGAAGCATTCACTTTTCAGAATATAAAGACCCACAGAAGCAAAATGGATACTTTTTCTCAGTGGCTTATTTAGACTTCCTCCAGGAACAAGCAAACATAATCTCTAAGTTTTTCTAAAGACAGCAAGCTCAAAACAAGTTCAAAATTTCAGGGAAATTTAGGTAGCATTCTTCATTAAACAAAATGTCCTATTCTTCATTGTTCTGTCCGAAGGCATTTAAGAAAAAGGAAACAGGAGAATCCTGAGCACTAACAATACCATAAAGTGCAATTTCTACTCTGAAAAGTATGAGGAAATCTCAGAACCTTACAAAATATTGAGCACTTTAAGCATTTGGGTATTGCTGGACTTTTGCATAATTATGCAGAAGTACTTCCCAAGAACCGTGTTCTTAACTCAGTAAGGGTGATGTCATGTAGTGACATTAAAGAATATAGTAAGAATCAACAGCTTTCTTGTACCAAAAATGTCTTTCCATGCAGCTCAGAACATCATGACCCTGAAAATACTGTGCTGCAATTTGAAGCCAGAGGTGCTCTGTTGCCATGCAGCAATATGTATTTTGGAGAAATGCAGATGTGTTACTTATATTTAGGTTTTTTTTCAGTAGTAATTTTGAGACAGTAATATCGATTTTGTTTCAACTACATTTTTCAGTTCATGGAATGAAGGACTCTAGAAACTGAGCGTCAGAACCCCTTGGAAAAACTTAAGCAAGTAGTATCTGAAAAAGGACATAAAAGCAAAATCCAAACAAAAAGGCACACTTGTGTTACACAACTCAAAGAAAAAATCTGATAGCCAAACATGATGTATTTTTACATGAAATAAACTTCCATTCAAGAGACCAAGAGCTCAGTTAGATTACTGCACCTAGTAAAATATTTAGTGTTTGTGTGGACTTAAAAGGGGATATTGCTTATAATTTACAGTAAACAAACTATGTATGCAAAATAGAAATGAGCTCTCAGGTCAACATAAAACGCATAATCATTGCAGGTTCAATGCACCTTTTAGAAACTTGATTCTTTATTCGATGACAGCTCATGAGCTTGGCATTCAGCTGATAACAACAAACAGATCGAGTATTTGAATAACGCAGCCATACAGTGTTTTCACAGGCAACCACAGCCCCCTTACAGATAAGCAAGCTCTATGTCATGAAACTAGTTAGGGGTAGCATGGACAACACAATGCAAGTAGTGAGAGCCACACAGAGCCTTTTCTAGAGGCTCCTATTGCCACAGCTTGAAAGCTTCAGATATTAAACCTACATATACTCAAATTAGTTCATCTTTATTTCTTTTTTGCCAACATTGCCCCTTAGGCCAGGCAGTTCTTCCTTCTGGCTTCTCTCTCCCCAAAAGTTTATGGAGAGCATGTCATATTGTCCCTAGTTTAATCATCACATGCTTGTGCAACACCATTTATACTTCCTCATCCCTAATCAGTATTGGATTCATCTGATGTTTGCTTATTTGGGCTTTGGTTTTGTTTGCTTCTTTGTTTTTATGGTTGCATCATGTTATCAGCTCAGCCATCCTGCAAGAGACCAGCATACCAAGTTAGTGGTATTCTGAAAACGTTGGAAAACAGGTGAATGAAACACCTTACCGCTCCTTTACTATAAAACAATCACACCTTCCCATCTCCTGTCCTTTTCTCTCCTGCAGCACATCCGCCCATCTAGTTACATGACCAACCCAGGGCTCTGTGTCTCTCACAGCTTTTCTCACCAACTTAGATTGTCTAAGGCACTAAATTACAGTTCTTCCCCCTGCACAGATGCTTGGGCGATCCACCTAACCACCATCAAAGGCCATCAACTTCTTTTGATACCATACCATTGAACCCAAATTAAGACTGAACTCTCAAAACTTAATACTGCTACGGTGATTGAAGCATTTGAACTCAGTAGTTCAACTGGAGGTAAAAATGTGTTTACGAGAAAGTAACAGGCTGTAATGGTTTTAGCATTACAACAAAGTCAATTTCTGATGTGGCCAACATGCCGGAGAACAAGTAAAATAAAACATACTCTGCTGCTGCTGAGAGACCATGACACAATTTCTGGCATCCACTTTACTGTCCGGAATCCAAACTACAGTAGCAATAACACTTTACCAGACTCTCTTACAGGACATATTTAGGAAATGAATAATATTTGTTGAACGCTGCTGCTGATATACTTGTAAATTAAAGAGTACAATGTGTAGCACTCCGAAAAGCTTATTCCAGCACACATTACATTCCTTTTTGGCAGGCAAAAAAAAAAAAAAAGCAGTAGGATGAAAAGGAAAGAAATCAAACTGCTCTGAGCATTCATGGGCCACGTGGGAGAACATTGATAATAAATGCCGTGGTTTCCATGGGTTTTTTTCAGGAAACGCCTTTCAAACTTACAGACTGGATGGCTCATTCTGTGCCTGCTGTCCTTCAGACAATCTCAGTCATCAACTAGTATTTCACCGTAGAAACAACTTTCTTGGCAGTAGTTTCACGCCGGAAAATGAAGTCAGCACCAAGCACAGAGAAAGTATTCTCTCTGTTGATACACTGAGTTATTACTTAATCAGCTTAGTAACCATTCATCTTTTCTAATACACTGAATTTTAGTTCCCCAACAGCCCCTGTCAAAATGTATTTTACTGCTTGATGTATTTATTAACTCTGCCTGCACTGCACAGTTAAAAACACCAAATCATGCTTTTTCTCCAGCCTCAGCAAAGAAACTGAGAGTCTAATACTGCAATGAGATGTCTGAAGTTGTAGGAGAGAGTGGGATTTCATCCAGTTCTGGTTTTATCCAATCTAGTCAGAGACACTTAGCACACATTATCTTTTCCTCCAATCTTCTACACAATCCAGCAAAGCTTAACGCTTCACGAGTATATCAATTGTCATCTTCTACAGACAAAAGAAAAAATAAGTTGACTCATTTCAACAGAAGTTTTGCATACATACTTACCAAAAGTTACCTAGCAGAAGTGTTCTAAAATTTACCTCTGACATTTCAACCACTGCTCCAACAATTCAACTGGAGGAGGCATAACCAAGAGTGTATTTAAATAACTAAGATTTCTTTGTCTTTCTGGCATTGCATAAACAGCATTAGACACATTTATGTCAGAGCCTGAACAAAGATCTTTAACTCAAAGAAAAAGACAGATCTATTCATTTGTCATGTTGACTTTCATGGCACACCATTACACCTCGCAGTCCTTCCTATCTATTATTGCCTTTTATCTTTGCAATAAAACAAAAAAACAACTTTTGAGCCTTTTGGTTCAAACTCTATTTGTTCCAAAAATGTGATCTCATGCTATTCCCTATTTGTTACAACCATATAAAATAATTACATTTAAAGTCATTTGTTTAACACATTTTAATGATCCATAGACCACAAAGAATTCTTCTATTCTTTTTCTTTTAGCAACATTAAGAAATACGGCTCTGTAAAGTCAACATTTGCAACTATAGGTTTAAACCACATACCACTCTTTGAGCCACCTCACAATTACAGAGCCTAAGTAAAATTTTAGAATAGTTTGTAGTTTAAAAAGCAGTTATAAACCATGTGTTTTGAATTAGCTGGTGAGTGTGTCAGCAGTGTCATTTACCATACCTTATAATAAGCTCTCCTTTGATTTTTAGGTTTTCATAAAAGAAGACGACATTTTCCTACCACAACAGACACAGAAATATTTACTGGAGTTCTCTTTTAGCTAAGATGTAAGTATAGAAGCAATCTGAAATCCAAGTGCCACCCACACCTAGCTCAGTAATAAGGCTCTGCTTTTTTATAGCATGGCTTTTTCAGCCACATAGCTCCAGATGGCCAGATCTGTCACAAAGTCTTAGCCCAGAACTTCTAACAAAAGGAAACAGCAAATAGGCCTCCAAGGGGGATTTCCAAAGGGCTCCGGCAATTTTCAGCAGCACAACAGCATCTCTATGCTCTAACAAAACACCGGCGTCAGGAAGAGACTGGCGCAAGGTTCCCACCCGCTCACCCCAAACCGAGCATCAACAGCCAGCACTTCAACTGAACGCTCAAGATTGCACCTGCAATTACACTAGGGGTAAAAACCTTACTCCTGTTGTCATAAATTCAGCTCACAGGAGCAGCTCTGCTCTTCTACCATCTTTTTCCTTTAAGCCAAAATCACAAGGATCGGTATTTGCCAGCTATCGGTACTTCTTTCCTACTCTCATTTCCCTTAGCATTCTCAATTAACAGTAAGAAGTTAACACCATCTTAAACTCCCTCTGATTGCTCTTCTCGTGCACTAATAGAGCCAATTCCTTTCATCCCATCTTCACTGGCTGTTGCTTTGATTCCAAGAATCTCAGTCCCCATTTTAAAACATCTGTTGCTTAATCTTGGCTTGCAACTGCCAACTCATTTGCTACATTTAAAGAAAATTAAGAAAACCTCTCTTCTTGACCGTTCCAATTCCACATGAAGCAGAGCCCCGGTACCACTTCATTTCTGCTCAACTGTGTCTAAACACACTGGCGGGATACTAGAAGTCAGTGCTTATCAAAGACTATATACTATGCTAGACTAAAAAGAACAGCAGTAAAATGTAAATTGTACCTACAGTTTTAATGTAAATTTTACATAAAATGTAATTTATATTAATTCTTTCACATTTAAGAGCATCATTTAAGTTCCTTTTCATTCTGAATGCATAGAAGTGCTCAGTAACAGGGTAACTGCAAAAAAATTATTTCTTCTTCTCACAACATGCAGTGGCAAAACATCAGAATCACAGCTTTTGGGTATAAAAATTCCTAATAAGCTGATCTAGGAATAAAAATTCCTAATAACCTGAGCTAGGAACAGTGGAAGCACATTTTATACAGTATTTTGAGGCTTTACATTGTAAATCATCTCTATTTGCTATATATGTTCCCCCCGCCCATTGAAGCTCAGTGGAAAATTCACCATTCAGGAAAAACAACCATAAGAGATTATTTATAGTATTAGCTCATAGTGCAGAATCATTTAATCTAATTGCCCTAAGAATAAAAAGTGTACTCCCGTTTTCCATAATTACAAACTGTCTCATGTTCAGCACTTTGACACACTTGAAAAGAAAAGGTTGATTAGCCTGCCATTGGAGTGAATAAAGTAACAGCTAAATTAATGGAACATCAGCTAGGATAGACCTTCACAGGCAAGCAGCTGCTCTTTGAAAAACGCCAATCAGGAAAAAAAAATGAAACGAGTTCAAAAACCAAGATAAAGAGGTGTGCTAGCACAGATGGAAAGCCCTTTCTCCTATTCATATTCTCCAGTTTTATTTTCCTGGTTAGCACAGAAACCTGTTTTATCAACAATACTATGTAGCTAATATACACAGTAGAAGGGTACCTTCTGCGTATGCTTCCCCACTTTGTTATTCACTTTAGCAACTGGGATGCAGAATAAAGCCCAAAGCTGTGTAAATCAGCTCATCTGATTTGTAAGAAGCAGACATAATTTATGGAAGGAAAGGGAGAGAGGGGAAGGGAGGGCAAAGAGGACTGACAGAGACACTCTTGATTTTTCAAGAGTAAAACACTTCAAAACACAGCCTAATATTAAGCCAGAGATATTTTTTTTCTGTTCCAGTAGGCTAGAAATATAATATACCCTCTGATGGTCACATACACACTGCAGGTTTAGAAGAGTTGATTCAGGCTGATATTCTGAGGTCCGGACAAAAAGAAGAAAATGTTCTTCCTGAAAATCTTGTCTTCCTCGGGATGAAGCAGATTTCAGATGTGTCCAATGGACTTCACCTCAAATCCTCCCTGCACAGAGACCCAGCCAATGCTTCTTCCCCGAACACTGTGCCTGCACAACCTCTCAGCTCACCACAGCCCAGACAGTCCCCGATCCTTTTACCTCTTGCAGGATGGCACACATTTTCCCTCCAAGGAAGCAGGAGGCTTTATCAATTTTGATCACTTCCTTTTTACTGACTGACAGTCAAAAAAAAAAATGTAATTTTTTGAAAACCAACAGTGGTCTTCCCCCAGCACTGTACACAAAAGCCAAAAATGCAGCCTATGATTTTCTGCCTGTTTCAACATCTAAAGCATCTCTTTAGAGCTGCACATTAGTAAGATGGAAAAGAAGAAACGCCTTTTACCAGGAGCCTGTGACGCAGCTGTTGCATTATTTTCCTTCAGCCAGAGGAAAACAGGATCTCTGAAGCTGAGGATGACCATGCCACTTTCCAATCCAGACTACAACATAAATTGTCCCTCTAAATTTTAGGAAATACTATCAACCCCAGTAAGTCTGTCCACATCACATTCAACAGCTCCATCCTGTAAGATGGCAGTGAAATACGCCCAGTGGACTGTCAGGAGACTGACCTGGGCATGGGTCCAAAGTAATGTAATATGATGGCAGAATGGAGCAGCGGGCAGAGATTTGGTGCTGCAGATAACCAAGCCGACAGGTCCGTCTCCTTTCCTGGTAACACGTTAACTATGGAGAGCCCACTAGGGCATACCAGATTGAGCTAACATGGACCAGTGCCAGCTGTATACACAGATGCAGGTATAACTCGTGACTTGGCTTGCCTAAAGAAGGGGATTAAAATAGTGACCTCCTATTTGGAGCTGTTGTCAGCTGAAGTAAATATACACATAAACCAAGGCAGAGGGGGCAGGGATCTCCAAGTCATGAGCTATTGAGAAGAGCAGCTTGGCTTGGATTCCCCCATTCCTTGAAACTACATCAGCCAGCTGGGTGCCACGTAACCATCACCTCCTCATCCATACAAATACTCAGCCCACGGGTCTAGCATGAACGAGTAACTCCTATTTCCAAGGCACAGCATTAACCAGAGGAGTTTGTAACCCATTCTCTCACCCCACATACCAGGCTGCGTTACCCACAGCAGCCAACCAGCTCCTACACGATCACACAGGAGGACACAGCTTAGCCTGTTACAGACCTACAGCAAGACATTTGCTGTAACATGCACTGCAAGGATTTTACATTTTTTTGGGGCAAAAGGCATTCCCGTCTACAAAAATTAATAATTTTACTGAGCCATAATATCCTCGAAGGGAAGTACAGGAAGTGTTTTCTATTGTTTTATTAAAAAAACTTGTTTAATTAGATGTAGCTCATTTTATAAGATAAACCAGCATTTGAATGTTTGACTTAATGACTGCCTAAAACAGCCAATTCCTTACACTCAGTGGTTTTCCTGCAAAGGTACATGCTGAACCTTTTCAGTAACCATATTGTCTGTAAGAAGCTGCAGACTTTTCCTTGAACTGCCAGCTTGACTGCACTAAAAAAGCATGCGGTCACCTGCGAGGGAAGCAGTTTCGTGGCACGCCAGAAATGCTGGTGGCAAGAGACTCACGTTTCTCCACGGATCTTCTGAAACTTTGCAGCCCCTGAGGCTGGGTTTGTACAACTGGGGATTTATTCCATTAAAAGCCCATTCTCCAGTTCAAATGGAGTCTCAAGGGGTCAGACAGCTGAACAGGACGGAAGGAAAGAGAGGTGCAAACTGATTTTCCATGCTTGGCTTCTGTCTGTCAGAGTTTAACTAGAAAATGCAATTTTTTTGTAAAATCCCAGTTTACTATTACATCTACATACTAACAGATTTGAATTGCACCTCTGAACTCTTGTATATATTTGGAAATGAAGGGCTGGTGCGACAGGGAGGAAAAGGGAGAACAGGGGAAAACAGTCATTCCCATTCTGCGCTGAAGTATCCAGACTCTCAATATTTTACAGAAAATTGAATTAGTTTCTGTACCTAATACAGCATGTGTCTGAAAATCAGGGAAGTTTACTGGTCGAACACACGTGTTCAGTTCATGTCAGCTTTGACCAGATTCTACATGAGAGAAATCTTTGTCTGCAGAACAAGACATGCTTTGAGTATGCTGCTGCACCATGTGAATAGCACGCTAAAAGTAAAATCCTCCAATAAAACTGTAATTTGTCTTGACTTAGGTGGCTAAGCATCATACACATTCCATCAAAATAAAACACTGAGAAATAATTATTCTTCATTTTTAAAACACCATTCATGGCTAAACACAGGTCCTTACAATTATCCATAGCTATTTCAGATAAAACAGGCCCAGAGTACAGTTAAGTGAAATACTTAGAAGACAAGACTCCATAATCCTATTAGAGGAGCAATGATCATTATAGCTTGGCTTTTCCTGTACAGATTGGAATATACTATTAGTTGCTTTTTTTCCTTTTCTTTTTTAATTTATTTTTTAAATAGGATGTATCTTTGGGCCTTATAGTTTGAGCTCATCCAAATCAGCAGCAAAGCACAGATGCTCCGTGTAAAAATGCCAGTGACTTCTTGATCTAGCAAATGAAACCACAATAGGGCTGTGCTGGGTGCAGGGTTTTCCTGAAGCAGAGACGGGAGTGCTGCTCTGATGATCTCACATGGAAAAATGTTTAGCGAACAGGCAGTGTTCCATATTGCTGCCTCAAAAAATGTACTCCTGCTTAGCAAAAAGAAAACCCTGCTTTTGTCTGCAGTCCTAAGAAGCATGACCCTGAAGTCAGAAGGTAGAAATAAGTAATTTCCTCCTGATGCAGTGAGAGCAGAGAGATAGCAAGTCAAGTTTTGGCTTCCACAGTAAGTCTGCATTGCTACCACGTGCTCATGCAGGGACTTCTCTTGCAATTTATTGCATTAGTAGCAATGCTCTCAGACAAGCTTGCTCCAATCTGCTAACTGGAGAATGAAAAATAAATGTATTCCTTTATTCTAAAGTAATTAAACATGTTCCACTACTCAGGGGAAGACGAGCAGTGACATGAGGTGCCCAGTTTCACACACTAACTTCATAGAAAGGGACATGCTTTCAAAGGACGATAGCATACTGTAGCACAACTGAACTCCAGTATGCTGCACGTACCTATGAGCTACAGCATCTCACATAAAAAGATGCATCTTGGAGTGACTTCATAGCTCTGCCTGGTGATATGGGTAAAGAAACATCAGCCATGTGTTAGTGCAATAGACCGCAATGGAAGGTGACAGTTTGCCGTCAGAAAAAATGCTGAGTATTCCACCAAATTCGTATTACAATACTGGAGAAATAGGAGTATTATCACATCCTCATAGCTATTTGTAAGCTAAACTAAGTTGCTAATCATCAGATTTGAAATCTAGGCTCTGTAACGCAAAAGCTGGTGTGCAGCTGCCTGCAAGTTCATCAGAGACAACAGTGACAAAACTGCAAATAAAAGTAATTCAGTTATCAGGAAAACATCTGACGGGCAATGTCAACACTATGTAATTACAATGGTATGTTGCTACTTTACTGGAGGAGTTACTGAATTTTTTAATTTTGCAAGTAACTCTTAAGTCCTCTTAACAAACAGAGTAGTTTGTTAAGAAGTTAAGAAGCCTTACACAACTTATTTTTTTGTCTCCCAGCTCTCTTTTCCAAATGAAGTACCTCTCATGGTAACCCCTGGACAAAGTAGGCACTAAAGCTTATCTCTGCTTCTGAGAGCTTGTTAACTCAGGTACAACATCAAGCTAGCCTGTCTATTCAGCCTATAAAATGGCATTTGCTCAAGTCTGTGTGTGAGATTTGTGGATATACATCAAAAATTTTCTTTCCATGAATGGTCAAAGTAAGAAATGAAAAGTTGTCTTCAGATTGCTCAAACACTAGGCTTCAGTTCAACCCACGTGGACTATTTCCAGGGACAATGTATTTCATCCGCATCCTTGGTTGGTCTGCTGACACTCAAGGAGGATGTCAGCGGCACGTACCTTTTCTGGTCCTGTGGATACACCCTCACTAAGAATCATCTTGAAGTAATTATGATCAGTTGCAGCTTGAACTCCACAAGGTTTAGCAAGTAAAAATAATTTCTGTAGTATATAAAAGGAAACTGTGTATACATGAAAAATGCAGATTTGAACTAGTTTGCTGAAATGACCACAATTAAACTGTCTTTGTAGTTCAGACCTTTGTTTGTAAACCCCAGTCCCAGCTCTCTTATCTATTCAAAATATAAGTAAAAGATTATTCAGTGTGCTAGACAGTAAATATTAAGACTGTGTATTTCCTGATTCATAACATGAAAAGGTTTATCTTTAATAACCCAAACTAAATTAACCATGATGCACCCAGAGTTGAAGAAATCAGAGCCTTTTGCATAAGGCTGCCAATGAAAAGAAATTGAACGGAAAAGGTTCTGCCTCTAAAGGTGGTACAAGAGCTGGAATTTTACCGAAGTTTCTTTAAGGATTTAAACATTAGCCTTGTTTACGCCGTATCTAAAATCTTGACAAAGGCTTCTAGCATAGCAGATGGGCATTTCCTGGCATGTTATAAATCGCTAAAAAAAGAAAAAAAAAAAAAAAAGGATGACCATTAAACACAATGAGACAGTTCCAATGAAAGGATGACAGCTGTTCTTAATTGCAATTTGAAATCCCAGTTCTTAAGAGAGAACCATGCTGCCAACTGAGGAAAGGCCTAATGAAAATTCTGGTCCATGTACACACACTGCATAAAATGGGATTGCTGTCATTTCTGACAGGGCCTCTACCTGCCCTCCCTTTCCAGCCTGTGCTTAAGAAGCCTAACACAGCAGTGCCTCAATTTAAGTACTTTCCAGTGTGCAAAAAGTCCTAAAACTATAATGAAAAGAAAACGAGGCTACTGGATCCTTTTTTAAAAATCAAGTTATATTTAAAGACGCATGCAGTGTTTAAAAGTGCTTTTATTTCCAAGTCCTCTCATAATATCAGTCTATTTTCTAACGAGAAGAACCTCCCTTGGTTAAGCAGCACAGAAGAGGCTGGTCTTATTTCTAGCCTAGATGTACAAATGAAGAGCTGGAAGAACCATCTGAAACGTTGAGAAGGGACAAAGAGCAGTTATGTATTGACAAATTTGGAGAACTGCATTACAAAACTGAAAAATTACTGCAGGTCCTTTCCTTTATTTATGAAGTGCTCACTTCATTCACAAAATTTAGTCAGACATACTGAATGGATTTCCCAAGCCTTCTGTCTGAATTAGAGGGATTCTGCTTTATGTGGCAATATGCATTAAAAAAAAAAATCACAGCATTTTATGTCCTAAAAATACCAATGGCACAATATGAACACTAGCCAGAATGTTCCAGTTCCAGGAAAATGAGAGAAATGGGATCTGGCAAAAAAGTTACCATTAGTTTAGACTACTGGAACATTAACATACACCTCTAGCTATCCAACATATATTAAGCCTTTTTTTCCTTCTTTTTTAAATTATCTTTGCTCTAACAATCTAGCCAAACCCCAAACTTTTTTATGCTTACAAATAAACATAGACTGTAACAAATACACTCACATGCAAAAAAAAAAGGGGGGGGGGGGGGGGGAGTGGGGGGGGGGGGAGGGGGGGGCGGGGAGGGGGGGAAGAAGATAATTAAAACCATTTGACTCTCAATCCCCAACATGACTGAAGTCAAATGTGAAAGTATGCTGTGTACAGAGGTATGAGTAAATATTTGAAAACAGTTCTGAAAACAAAGTTATTCTGTTGAGGCTCTAAGCCAGCAGTTAATTCATGAAGGACGCCCCAAGATTATTTTCCTTCATACACCATGACGACAATTATAGAATTACAGAAGCATCTGGAACAGATCTCAAGTTAAGTGTTTCCCTTACAAACTCACTATGTTTTAGAAGGTACCCAGTTCTTGCATTTTTTTTCAAGCTGCTTCAAAAAGTCCACTGGATACGTGAATGTTTTCATTTTTTAATTGGCTAGGACCACACACGGCTCTCCAAATGAGAAACTGATGGATGAGCAGGCTCTACTGGAGCCAGGTGGGTCCTGCCCAGAGACGGGGGCCTCTGGCAGAGGGACTTCAGGAGCCCTGGCTGACTGTACTGCCAGCTGGGATGGCTGTGGAGACCAAAAACATTTGTGAGGCAGTGGATTTGGTGCTTTTGAATAATTTTGTCACGGCAGCATATGCTGCTGTAGCTTCTGAGAGACAGAGAGATGCTGGAGGCCGAGACCAGAGGCAGAGTCCTCGCTGCCTCCTGGGGTATTTGAGGAGGCAATTTTATCTTGATGCTTTTTATATCCCCTGTAGTCTATATATACTCCTTCCTAGCCTAGGAAGTGTTAAAACGCCACAACAGCACAAAAATCCGCCCGGACTCCACAGCGCCAGACCCCCTGATGTCTGGGCGAGCTCCACGTCTGCAGGCAGCTCCACCCCACCTGCGCTACAGCTCTGCGGCTAAACACAGCATCGTACATTTTCCTGTTGGCAGTACCATGTCCCAGACACTTGCAGAAGAATGACAACACCAGTGCCATACATGAAGAATTTAAAGGGCCTTTTCATTTCTTAATTTAGGCAGCACTACTTAGAGGATCAACAGAAAGGCTCATTCCAGTGGACTCTGGAATCCAATCTAAACGTCACTCCAGACCATTTTAAAAATTAAAATAAAGCACAGCATTCATCTATACACTGCTTTTCCACGCTGCTTATACTTCTTGGGTGTTGGGTGCATTTTTTGAGCCTCCTTACAACCATACATCCTGCTACAAATTAGTTCCTGTATTATTATGCATTATTACAAAATTTAATGCAATTGAATACTGGCAGCAAACAAGCAACTACTGTTCCTGTCAATAAGACTATATTCACTTCTGAAGCACTGGGGTGAGATGGCTGCATTATGTGCTATCCAAACCAACTAAAATAGCCCTGCTCAAATTTCAGGAAAAAGCTAAATTTATTGTTGCCTGCAAGAGAAACCTTGCTGTACAGCCTCAGCCTCCAAGTTCACAAATCACTTCTAAAATGCTCTTCAGAGAATCAGATGGTCATTTCATTATGGCCACAACACAACTGCCTTCCTCAAACCTCTGTTTTCTCAGAAGGACTTCTGAAGGTCTTCTACTAAGTGTAAAATTTAGGGAACTGTGTGTCCCGTGGGTGGTGTGCCAGCAGCCTGCAATAGAAGAGGCTCTTCTTTCTTCTCAGGCATGAAGTCCTTCTGACTCTTGAAGCCAGTGTGATGTTTCATCCGCTTTTTATCTATACGCTTGAGGGATTTACATTCAGGGACACACCATATCCAGTACTGCCTCACTACAGAGGTTAAGCGAGTAATAAGCCTGATGACTTCCAAAATAAGACTTCAATATTCTCTGTAGGGTTTCCCCCCTCCCCCCCCGCCTTCTTATTTTAACTCATTCCTAGCATGGGTTTAACAATTAGGTACTGGCAGTCCTCCCTAATTGCTATTTATGATTTCTGTCAGCCATAGGTATTCCCTCCCTGCCCAGCAGTTAATTTTGCCAACTAACCTCTGAAGTGATCATCTCCCCTTGACTGTAAATCTCTTCTGAAAGAGGCACTCTGCTGAGCCACATGAACAAGCCCAAAGACTGAGTCTGAAAAGTCAGGAATTACTAGGAATAAGAACGAAAGGTCTGTAAAAAGGTATTGCAAGGTGAACAGAAGCTGGTGGGGAGGGATTGAAAAAAAAAAAAAAAAAAAAAACCCACCACTAAAAAAACCCTCCAAAATGAAACCAAATTAAAATGAGGAAAGGACAAACTGAAAAGGAAATGTTAAAATAAACACACTGGGGCAATGAAGGACACTAAACTATGGCACAAGCTCTCACCCCACCATCCCCTTCTTCAACAAATAAAGATAGCCACTGTGTATCTTAAAATTCTGCTACCTATGGGGAAAAGCTTGGTTTACACATAGGCAAAAAATATCCTTCACAGCTGGGACTTCATCATGCCTTTAGCAAAAATATTTCCTTTAAATCAAGGAGGAAAAAGAATTACTGTAACCTTGGTGTTTCCGAAGACATGCAATCCTGGAATACCATGGAAAAAGCCAGAAGCAAAAATATAACTTCTATAACCACTGATTACATCGGCTCAAAACTTGAAAAGGAAACAGCAAATTGTATCTATTGTCAGAATAATTGCAGATATCCACAGGATAATGATTTGTCCCAACAATTATTAATAATGTTTATCACTGAAATGGGAAACATTAATTAGTTCCTCATTCTTGCATCTTAATATGCATCAGGTTGATATCTTTGTGCTTGTATCCTAAATAAAGGCAAGCTGGTTTTCAGGAGTTATCTCCAAAAGTTTAAGTCTCTCTAAATTTGAAAGCCAAAAGCCTTAATTAAAAATGCAAAATTCTCTCTTCAGGAATATTTGACTTAAAAGAACTAATAACAAGTAAATAAAATATACAGCAAAATTGCCTAAGTGGAACGCAATAGATGTCTGATAAAAGCCTTCTCTAGATATTTTCCTGCTGTCCCAGTTATTCACCATAAATACTCCAGTGCATAGTTAAAAAAAATGCACATTGACTCTGAACTCTTATTTGCTTGTAGCTTGTCATTAGCAGTACAGTTGCCACTTTCTACTTGTCCCTCAGTTTAAAATAATCCATGATTCTTCTAAAGCGAGCAGGTAAGGCATTTCAGAACATGAAGGAGAGCAAAAAGCCGTGTGCCTCCCTACTTCTCAAGAGATGGAGAGCTGCTAGTAGCCAGAAGCAGGTATTAAGATAGGAAATGCAAGAAAGCACATACTCTGCAGTCACTTAAAGCAAACCTGTTACTGATAGGAAGGTGACACGGCATTACGGTCACGAATAAATGGTACGAGAAGATATTTATTTCCTATTGCCTTCACTTCAAAGATGCCAGCAGCTGCCTTTGCCACTGGTGGAAGTCAATGTAAATTAGCAAGACAGACAGCTTGGTTCTCTCTCATGTCTAGCTTACCCACAAGGTAAGCAAAACAGCAATTACATCACTGGATAGAGTCATTACATCAACTGAAAGAGCAGAACAGAAGCGTAAGGACTGCACAAATCAAGCAGCAATTTGTTTAAACACTGAAATGTCATACTGTGCCCTCTCAAGTCAGAGACAAGTTTCATCCTGCCTTGCAGATAAAGACAAAACCAGCAACATTAAAAAATCATTGGGGAAAAAAATAAAAACCAAAACCATAAACAATTAAAAAGCTTGGTAAACTTCCTATTACAGCTATGCAAATTACAAGACTATGAAAACAACCATTCCAGGAGACCTAGAAAAGTAATGCTTTATTACATGGTGCCACAACAACAGTGGTGTATTTAGAGAGGAATGAACTATTAAAATAAAAATCTCTTTAATCACATTTTATCCGGTATAACACTATCCAAAATCATCTGACCAGAAACTTTCTCCCAGAAATTCAGTTTGGCTGACCATTGAAAATGTATCTGTGGCCTCACTCTAGTTTCCAAAGATCATTTAAAAAAAAAAAAAAACAAACAAAAAACCCCCACAAAAACAAACAAGAAAAGCCTGCCCAAATCCTGCAATTAAGTATTAACTGGCGTCACGGAAAGTGTCAGTCACTCACCGATGCTCTTGAGGAAACACAGAGCAGATGACTGACTACGTGTGCACTCCCCTCCTCTTTAAGATTAGGGCTAAGAAAACACGTGAACAGATTTTTCATTCCCATTAACATGTTTCCTTCAGTGACCATATATGGAAGAAACCTCTAGGTATGGATTTCCTTCATGCCATTATATACTTCTCTCTCCTTTTTTCTTCCATTTTAATTTGCTCACCAAGCTTGCTATTTTACTGGGACAGTTGGCATTCTCAAGCACATTCTTCCTATACCAATCCATGACATTGAAACTCTTGCACATACCTTGAGCATAGACAGAAGGTTATATGAAACTACTGGAAAATAACCAAACCATGATTTAGATTCCTCATTTCCCAGGAGCTCCCACACAGAGCTGGAGCTCTGGGAATGTCCCATGGCAGTCTGCTCTGGAGACAGAGACGCTTAAAACCTGGGACTCCCAAACCTGAAGGTTCTCTCCAAAATGACAGACCTTGGAGAATATGAGCTATCGTGCCAACAGGTAATAGCATGTTTATTTCTGATGGAAGAGTTTTGGTGCCATACAGACCTGGTTTCTATAGGAATCTCAATCCAACAGGTAATAGCATGTTTATTTGTGATGCCATACAGACCTGGTTTCTATAGGAATCTCAAAGCAAATCACTCCTAGAATTTTTTTGCAATAAATTGTTTGCATTTTTCTAGCCAGCATTAGTAACAAAATTAGATTGATTATTTGTACAAAGAAGATGCTGAAATAAGATATGCTATATATAAGTATATATATTATATAAACTATTTATAATAATATGATACACTATATATAATTTTATTTCTAGACACACTTTCTAGGTCATATGCATTAGTGTCCTTATAAACTGCCAAGAGTTTTGCTTTGCTCAGGATTATGCAATAGGAACCAAAAGCCTTTTCCCAAAGCACACTTAAATAGTACAGTAGGCTTACCCACAATTAATTCTTCTGAGGAGGCCATAACTCAACAAAGATTTACACATCAAAGAAAAATAAGTATGCACATCTCCACAAATCAATGTGGGGTTTTTTACCCTCACATCAGAAGAAATACCACAAATTGCAATTTGTCTCATAGCATCTCTTCATTAAAGTTCCTGAGCAGCTAAAAAAAACCACCTTGAAGACTGCAAGGTCTCTGTTGAAGTGTAGCAACCTCCCCAGATAATGACTGAACCCTGCTTTTAACAGCGGCCTGCTAGTCCCAAGATCAGTCAACCCTAGAATTAGCTGTGAGCACCAAGGCTGGGATGATGCCGGCTCTGTCCCAAACCCAGTTCTTGGCCTGTACTGACCAGCATGGTAGGCAAGCACCCTGTTGGTGATCAGCCTAGGCTTGGCTGCAGCAGGACTATATGGTCACCCTGTAAGCTCACCTCATGGTCTATTAATCAGCATTCAAGTATCAGCTCTATGTTCACAGACTGAACTGGACTGGTGTGAATCCTTAGGCTACAGCACAAGGCACTGTATATTAAAGGGGAAGAAAAGTTGTTTAGGCTTGTCAGAGATGACATAAGGCAGCCTACATAGCACTTACAATATTTTAAAAGTATCTTTTAAAGATGGTAAGAAGTTTACCAATTTTAGCAGAGACAAAAGTGACTCTCTTGATTCTGCAGTTCTCATAAGCATCTACTTAAGGCAAGAAGGAAAGCAAGGTCACCGTAAAGTAAGATCATTTTATATTTCTACAGTTTGAGAAGAAAACACTGTATCTGTAAAATAAACTATAACAAAGATTATGTTGTAATCCTGTATTTTTAACGGTATGTTGTCTATTCAGCATATGTCAGAAGACAAAATTTTCGTACAGAAGCAATACCAAATAAAGAAAACTTCTGGAGAGATCATATCTGTCCAAGACAAATCAGTCTTACACTTTTCATGACAATGCACTCAATCCATACTTGCAAGGAAAATCCATTACTATCACACAGTCAAGATCTCCCGACATAAGTTAAAATTCAACATTTTCTCATTTCAAACTACTGCTCTTAAAGTGGATTTCTAGTGTTTGGACTCCAGAAGTTCTTGCTCTGAGATGGCAGCCTAACCATGCAATTATTGTCATTAGTGATGAACGATGTTAATGAAACATTCTTCTACCAAGTTAAGACTCTTTGTGATACATACAAGAGTGACTGTTGACCATTTTTATTCTGGAAAACCATCTCTCAAGAGATATGGAAAAATGTGGAGATCAATATATTACTATGTATTTGATTCAACATTTAACCAAGTACCTAGTACTGACTTTCAGAATGTCAGATAAGCTGTAACTCCCACATTTTATTTTTAAAATCCTCCATCATATGACAGTAAATTTTATGCAGCTGAACAAAGTTAGCAGATCAGAAAGTTCTTTTAGAAAGCAACTGTGTTAATTTAGCAAGCAATTGTGCTTACTAAACAAAACTTTGAAGAAAGAAAACGTGAACATAGCCAGAGTTCAGATCCAAGAGGGCCAAGAACTACCAGAAGCTTACTCGATCTGATGAATTGCCTGTCTGCATTTCAGCCAATGTATCTGGAAAAGTTACAGATGAAGAGGAGAGGAACAGCTGGATTTAATCTTACCGCTACGATGTCTAACACAATAAAATGATTACTGCAACATACAGGCCTTGGAGACAAGGTACCTCATTTTCGGCCATACCACCTACACCTGTGATCAAAATCTTGTCATATCATGGACAGGGCTTAACCATGTTCCATTATGCTCAATAATTCTGACCAGGCCCAAATAATATGGGTCGTGTCAGTTCTCTATAACCACAAGGCAAGGCCTTTGACTTCTTTGCAATATGCAGAGGAATTACAGAAGACGAATGAAAGTCAGAATAAGAGATTATACCTACTTCCCAGCCTTCTATCCCTAAATTTAGACTTTGAATTTACATCACATGCAAATCATATTTTGCAATATTCTTTGTCTGTGTATATATGCTATATATTTTAGCCTTAATATTTGCATTATATATTTATGGCACTATGGCTGCCCTCTCAGAATGGGCTCCTTTCCACCCAGCACAGAGGAGAGGAGACCAAGCTATTTTCCTACAGTTACCATTCAGACATATCCAATATGCTTCTGCATTCATCATGAGGGTTTTTTTCATTTTTTGCATTGTGCAAAGAGAAATTAAGAGTTTCAGATATCAAAAATAACACTATATGACACAAACATTTTTAACACTTAAGAGTCTTTCACAAGGCAATCTGGACTTTGAAAGAAACAGGTTTCCTTGAAAACAGACTACTTATTTTACAATAAAGTAATAAAGGCTATAGCTAACAATTACAGTAAAATGTTCTGAAATGCACATACCAGGATCTAACTACATGAAACATTAAGAGTAACTCATCTTGACTTCTCTTTAAAATAAGGATGAACTAATAAAAATTCATTTCGGGGGGAGCAGTGGTGTGATTTTTGTTTTGTTTGCTTTAATCAACACAGACCTTTTAATGAGAGAGACAGCTGGTACCATCTGTTTCAGTTTTAGAAAACTAAAACTTCTTCACTGTACTTACATGTGAGGACTGAGTTCATAAAAGTTTCGGTTTCTGTATTCTTCCACTTTTTCTGGAGTATAAATGGGTAGAGATCTGTAGGGGTTTATTGATATCACCACGCTGCCAATGTATGTCTGTTGAGGGAAAACAAAAAAATTATCATGGATTTCTCTTTTTAACATACTTTTGCTGCTTATATATTATTCTCCCATTTAATACTTATGCAAAAACAAACAAACAAAAAGCCTAATTGTAGCAATGAATAAATATGTACATAAACTCCGAAATGCCTTTTAGATCTCTCTCAACAATCACTGTTCGATACCAAGCAACAATTTCTACATAACTGAAAGCCTCTTATGAACATTTTCTAAAAGAAAGCCCAATCGGACAATATTTCTGTGACTACTTCAGTTGGGGGAGGGAAAGGGAAAAGGACACAGATGTTCTCGAAGAACAACTCCATCTGCATCACAAATGTCACACGAGCTTTGCTGCAGCCCTTGGGCACTCATACAAAACCACGTAAAGGCAAGGCCGGAGCTGGACTGCACTCCTTGACCTGAGGAGGAGCTTCATGCCATCTCTTCAAAGCCTTGGGCAAAGAAGAGCTTCACAGGGAAGAAACCTGAAGGCTAATAGCTTCTGACAGGTTTCTGTCAAAGGAGGGATTTACTGTCAGGATTCAAGTCAGTCGAAGTCCTGCCGTGGTTCCTCAGCAGACGTGAATCGTAATTTTTATTTCCAGAGTCCAACACACTTGCCATTACCCTTAGAAAGCAGATGGAGTAATGTGTTGTTTCATTCTGTTAGGTACCATTCACCACCAAGCTCAGTGAAGATCAATACTGTACACTATGATTATTATGTCAGCACACGATGCAATTAACCTGCCTTCATCAAGCCTACTGCCAGGTGCCCCGCAGCTCTCTACGCCTCCCTCCAACTGCAAGGGCTGCATTCAAATACACCCGAGTGGCAAAAAATGCCAAAACCCCATTCCACCCTGCCTGCAAATACTGATCAAAGACTAATTAAACTCCAAGTATTTGGTATCTCTTTCCACAACCATGAAATAAATAAATAACACCTGGTGAAATACGATTTTCCAATAAGCAGGGACCCCCTGGGGGGTGTAAAGGCTGTACACAAAAGCCCCAGGTTCCCGTTATTTGGATTACACTTGCTAGTAACTACAGAAGAAAACCAATGGGTTTTACATAGATCTATGATTTTAAATGGCTTCTTTACAGTGATACCTTAGCACCTCACAAACACTGTTTAGATTTCTCCCCACAATTTTGCACAGGCAAGCTGTGAACCCACATGGCATTTTCTGTCCTATTTAAAACAGAGTTGAACAAACTAGACTGCAGCGATAAAACACATAGCGTGAGGCTTCCAGAGACTCTCGAAGTTCATCTTTGTAGTGTTTACTACCCGCAGGATGAAACAGAAGCAGCCGCTGCTGACAATTCATTGTACAACTGCTGCTCTGATGAAACACAATACTTCACTAATTGGGCTCAAGACTCATCATTTCTAAACAACACATACTTTCTCCTCTCCTTCGGAACTGGCCAGAAACCTTGTGCAAAACATCTCCCCCCATGCATTTGAGCCCAGAACAGACCAAATACATTGAGGACAACTTCTTAAGCCAGGTAATAGACACCCCTACCCGAGGGGATGCAATACTGGACCTGGTGGTCACCAATGCAAGCGAGCTCGTCGGAGATGTCAAGATCGGAGGCAGCCTGGGCTGCAGTGATCATGCGCTGGTAGAGCTCACGCTCCTGAGGGAAATGGGAAGAACAAAGAGTACGGTCAGGACTCTGAATTTTAGAAAAGCAAAATTCCAGCTCCTCAAGGACATAGTCAGAAGGACCCCCCTGGAAACGGGCCTCAGGGACAGGGGAACAGAACAGAGCTGGCAGATCTTTAAGGATGTGATCCACAGAGCGCAAGAGCTCTCGATCCCTAGGTGTAAGAAATCGGGCAAAGAAGGGAAGAGACCGGCGTGGTTGAGACAAGAGATGCTGGTCAAACTAAGGAGGAAGAGGGAACTGCACAGGCAGTGGAAGCAGGGACAGGCATCCTGGGAAGAGTATAGGGACGCGGACCGGTTGTGTAGGAATGGGGTCAGGAAGGCCAAGGCGCGGCTGGAGCTAAACTTGGCTAGGGATGCAAAGAATAATAAGAAGGGATTCTACAGGTATATCAGCTGGAAAAGGATGGTTAAAGAAAGCGTCCCCCCGCTGATGAGCGAGACTGGCAAGCTGGTAACAGCAGATGAGGAGAAGGCTGAGGTACTCAACAACTTTTTTGCCTCAGTCTTCACTGGCAGCCTCTCTCCTCACCCCTCCCGAGTTGATGGATGGCATGAGGGGGACCGGGAGGGCAAAACCCCTCCTGCTGTAGGAGAAGATCGGGTTTGTGACCTCCTGAGGAACCTGAATGCACATAAGTCCATGGGACCTGATGAGATGCATCCCAGAGTCCTGAGGGAATTGGCCGATGTAGTCGCCAAGCCCCTCTCCATGATATTTGAAAAGTCATGGCAGTCAAGTGAAGTCCCTGGCGATTTGAAAAAGGGAAACATTGTGCCCATTTTCAAAAAGGGTAGAAAGGAAGACCCTGGGAACTACCGACCTGTCAGCCTCACCTCTGTGCCTGGGAAGATCATGGAACAGATCCTCCTAGAAGCTATGCTAAAGCACATAGAGGCCAGGGAGATAATTCGAGATAGCCAGCATGGCTTCACCAAGGGCAAGTCCTGCCTGACTTTCTTCTTTCATAGTGGCTTTCTATGATGGTGTGACAGCATCAGTGGACAAGGGAAAACCAACAGACGTCATCTATCTGGACTTCCGCAAAGCCTTTGACACGGTCCCCCAAAACATCCTTCTCTCTAAATTGGAGAGCTATGGATTTGATGGGTGGACTGTTCGG
>NW_009260410.1:4761371-4789263 GCF_000687185.1 Egretta garzetta
CCTGGAGAAGAGAAGGCTGCGGGGAGACCTGATTGCGGCCTTTCAATACCTAAAGGGGGCCTATAGGAAAGACGGGGAAAATCTTTTTAGTAGGGCCAGCTGTGTCAGGACAAGGGGTAATGGTTTTAAACTAAACCAGGGTAGGTTTAGACTAGATATAAGGAAGAAATTCTTTACAATGAGGGTGGTGAAACACTGGAACAGGTTGCCCAGAGAGGTAGTGGAGGCCCCATCCCTGGAAGCATTCAAGGCCAGGTTGGATGGGGCTCTGAGCAACCTGATCTAGTTAGCGGTGTCCCTGCTCCTGCAGGGGGGTTAGACTAGATGACCTCTAGGGGTCCCTTCCAACCCAAAACATTCTATGATTCTATGATTCTATGAAATACCCCAGAAACAGGCTGGTTTCACACCAAGAGCCCATGCAGGGAGCAAGCCTGAAGGTGCCTCGCATCTCAGCAGCCAGGCTGCAACTCAGAAGGAGAACTCCAATCTGCCTCCCACCGCAACCTGGGAGGGAAGCGCCCCCAAAGGCAATCAGATTCAGACTGTTGAGAAAATCCAAAAATAATTAAGATTTTTTCTTCTTTCAAACACATGCCGCAGTGTGTGCTTACATGTATTTTCTTCAAATTGAAAAAATGTTCTAGTTTTCTGGTCATCCTCCTGCTAAGGAGGAAGATGTTTTCCATCTTTGTCTAATTTTATTTGAACAAGAAGAAAATGCAAAAATTGCCTTTCTACAGTGTTTACTTTGCTCTCTCAACACATGCGGCTTTGGCAATTTGTAAGCCTACAGATTCTTGGTGAGAATAGCAGATACCCAAGCGTAAGAAGCTTTCTAGTCTTCACAAGTGCAGGAAACCCCAGTTAGGACTCTTTCCTGATAAAACATTAATAAATTAACTTGTTTCCTCCCAAATCTTAAGAACTTGTGAATTCAGACTGTTGTGAAATCAGTGCTGGAAAGAGAGATTAAGGCCAGATCTTGAAGATTATGTTTTGCAACAGGAGTTCTTTGGAACTCGAAGACTTGCCCTTTTCAGATATTCCACTGCCATAATAGCATACAATTTAATTGCTAAGTTCCTCAAAGTACCCTGAGATGCCAAGGTAAAGAAAGATGGGTGAAAGTGAAAACTTTGATTTTTAATTTTGAACACAGGCATTCAAATGAGATTTATTTAGAACCATCTCTTCATAGCTAAGTATTGCTTAGATGATGTATTTTGGGAATACAAGTCAGCTGCTTATTGTCACACATGAACAAATACAGACCGTTTCTTAAAATACCAATATTTCAAAAGGTCAAATGACTATATAGAAACAAAGACATACTCATGTCCATTTTAAACACCAAGCCAAAGCATGCTGAGAAATCATTGGTTTTGCTGCAAAGCTGCTTACAAGAACTAATACATTTCCTCTTCTGAAAATGCCAATATCTCAAAGCTGATGCCTAATAGCTACTTGCTACTGGTGGTCTGTGAGATTCCACATAGCGGGGATAAATAGATCTGGAAAATAGCTTTCCCACATAACATCTGCCTTCCCACCAGAACTCTATTATAAACAAACAAAATAAATGGCTTAAATCCTTGAGCAAGCCACAAGCACAGGAACATTCCAGTGCTGAAAGCAGAACGCCCAAGAGTAGCGGGAGACCATACCGTGGCACCCTAGGGACTAAAGAAATCCTTCATTTTCCCTGTTAAAGGCAAAAAATGAAACTCCAGAGGAATGGTCTCATGATGATGAGCACGCAGAATGCCGTCAGGAGATTTGATTTCTTTCTTGGCTTTGACATAGTCATGTAATGCAAGTTTGGACAAGATCTGCTGTCTCCTCAAGTTTTGCTAACTAGAGACTCTTGGTAATATTCCTTCCTCCAAATTTCTAATTTATTGCAATAGCTCACAATGGCAAATTCTACCTCCTTGGTGTGTTTGTCCAGAATTCAAACCAAAAGGACTCTCACTCGTCGTTCATCAGTGTATCTGTCATGTAGCACGTCAACACAGTAATATGCTAACATTTCATCTGTGGAAGAGAGCATTCAAATTTCCATCAGGTCAAACACCAACACATTCTGTGTTCTCCACCAAAACAATGGAGACCACCCATTCCTGTTTGGTAAAGGGCTTAAGACCCCAAGTAGGAAGAAAATTCTAAATCACAACTTAACTGGAAAAGCCAATAATATTTGTCACATCACTTCTAAGTACTGTTGGAGATGCAACACCAAAGACACTTTGATGCCTCATTTTCTGCCCCTAGGACTGAAAGCAAACATAACCACTTGGGGCAAGATGTTACTACTACTTCAAGCTTGTATCCGCCTTGCAAGGCCTTCTGTGCCTTTCTAACCCAAGCAGCTTTAAGAATGACTTAAGAAGACGCCTGAAATAGCAAGATGATGCGAGGCTTCCACTGCTCAGGAGAAAGCTACAGGCAGCAGCCTCCTCCCAGCCAAGGGCTGGGGAAAGCTATTGCTAGAAACTGGCAAACTGCTTGAAACTCCTGTGGACCTTTTCAGCTGAGAGGTTGCAAAAACCTTATAGAGAGCCCAGCGAAAGGTCCCCAAACACCTCTGCAGCCAGGATGCACAGCACTGCAGTGAAATCTGATACACAGGGAAGAAGCAGTACAGGCCAACTCAGGAAAGGGAGCTTTTAGAAGACCACTAGTAGAGCTTACGGGAGAATATTTCACACCCTGGGATAGAGTATATTAATAAAGCTATTCTTCCTCCAGGCAAAGTTAGTCTTGCAATACCCCAAGGGCTCAGAAGAGAGAAGATTGCAGTTGCAGAAGCCAGGGAATGTTATCGACAGCAGTTGAAGTTGCACCACCAGAGCTGCAGAGCTGGGGCTCTTTCTGGATCTGTGGCATCCTCTGCAAAGCAATCTTCTGCAGAATTTAAAAGCATTAAGCAGCGACACAGATTTGCTGCAAGCCTTCTGGAATTGTATTCTACATTACTTTTGGCTGCTCTTTTAAAAACAAACCCACTGCTTCTTACACATGGTAGCCCGTGACAGTCCAGAAAAACTGTGGCTGCACACAAGTCACTCCTGCTGTAAAACGTTGAATTGCTTATGTACCCTGCAAATTGTGCTAAACTCCCAGGACTCAATAATGTTGCCCTATTTACTTAAACACTGGAGCATAAAAATAGAAAATAAATACATTCTAGTAAAAAAAGATCTCTTGTGTGGATACTGACTCTTCCATTTATGCAGACCAATTTTAATATTCCAGATTTGTGTAATGCTCATTTCTTTAGTATTGATAATGCTCGAGTATACTGGGTTCCTATCATTTTGAACAGTTTCAGATCACACCACTAAGACAATTCATTGAAATGAGAGACATTGAAGTAAGATCAAAGAGAAGTGTGACTAGATCTTACTGGAACAAATCCAGAACCAAGGCCTGGGCAGCACTGTTTTCTTTGCAGGGGGAAGGGCTGTGTTTTGGTTTTGTGGGTTTTTTTAATGTGACATGTGCAAAATTATATTTCTAATGTAACACTCATTTTCAGTTGGTTTTGCCTGAACTACTGCAATTCTGGCTTTTGCCAGCTCATAAGCACGTGTACCGCTGCATGCTCAGAATAGCTGAGGCCAAGGAGATGGCAGACGCAGAGGAAGCCTGTACTTACATGTTCTCAGTTTTCTGAACTGTCTCAAACTCAAGCAGAACCTGGTAAACTTAACACTGCAATGTTGCT
Source organism: Egretta garzetta (assembly GCF_000687185.1). NCBI lineage: Eukaryota > Metazoa > Chordata > Aves > Pelecaniformes > Ardeidae > Egretta > Egretta garzetta. Next base: position 4,765,102 of record NW_009260410.1, read on the forward strand.
CCATAATGAAGTTTCTCATTTTAATAAACACTAGCAACTAGATCAGTACCTTATTAAAATTATCATCTCTTATTTGAACAATCATGCTGTGTGCTCAAATTTGCTTTTCATTGTGGCTGGCCACAATAAAATAACCAAATGCACCCTGCTTCTAGTCCACTGTGTTTTTTCAGGTTGGAAACACTTGTGAAACTGCAAGACATTATGTTTGAAAAGAATAAGGAAAAGAGTAACATCAAGGCTAAAAACAAAACCACCTTAGAGCATTATTACTATTTCTGGGGCCTTGATTCACTGTATTACTGTGTAACGCAATGTAGATGTTTGTATTGTTTGGTGGAGAGGGACGGGCTGAGTATTTGAAAAAACCCATAAACAAACTAGGATTTCATCCTGTAATACTCCAGGGCTTGCCTGGACTGTTTCATGACAGCACATACAAAATAAACTTTACCTGTAATCCAAGCCATGCAGCTGCACTTTGCATTGAGCCAATGCCTTGTGCCTCAGTGAGCTCGGAGCATGAGCAGAGCCTTCAGGTATCATCTGCAAGCAACTATGCAGGCACAACCCCAAGATCCCAAAAAGCAACAATCAAGTGGAAAGAACAGGAACTAACAAAGCCTGATTTCCTCAAACAGGAGCTTCTGTGTGGATTTTCCCATATGCAGTAAGGGTTGGAGTAGTGCAGTACTCCTTAGCAAGCAAAAGAAAGTTCTATGCTTTGAGACCTCTCATTAGCATTTCCCAGCAAATATAGTATCTCTCCAAAGCTCCTGATCAGCTCTAAAGACGCCACAAAAATCTGTGAGATCCTATGGATAAGAAAGCCTGTTTCCACCTCCCTTACTGGAAGGGGAGCCAATGCTAAAAATTTACTTTTCCAAAGGCTAGTCTGCAGTAAACTGAAAATACAATCCAGACTCTCGGTTTTACTCTCTCTCTCTCAGAAGAAACCTCCCCTTCTCCTTGATCCTACCGAATATTTTTCACTGTAGTTTGGATGCAGTCCTTTCAAATTATGTTTGTAAAAGTGAAGAAATATAATACTGGATTTCTGAACAAACATGGCCTATTCCCCATAATGATTAAAACTCTCTTGCTCAAGACCACTTGACATTGCATTTTTGCCCCAGAAATATAGTGGACAAAGTCTGTATGTTGCAATAGAAAAAAAAAAACAAAACAAAAACAACAATCCTGGTAAGCTATTACATGAGCTTAATGCAGTTATTAATCATGATAGGCAGCCTTGTGTAACCTGGAAGGGACAGTAAAGACTTAACAGAAAAAAACTACACAGAAGAGCACAGGATGACTTCCTGAAATTGGGAAGGAAAAAAAAAAATCAGGCAAAAGAAGAAACTGAGACAACAGTATCCACAGTTCAAGCAAAACCATCTTATTGCTAAAGTAGACAAAATTCAGCATTAGTATGTATCACGGTCATGTACCAACTATGTTGATGGCTGATATAATGACTCAAGAAACAAAGCTCAAACAGGTAACACGAAGGCAGAAGAGCACATCTATATCCTCCCGAAGCAAACAATCATGACACAGACCACCTATGTCAAAAAGGATAACACTGCTATTTTAGCAATATTATTAGTCTTCAGTACAGGTTTGATCCTCCAAGTCACGGTGCAAAGAGAAGCAGCCTGAACAAGCTACAGGCAACCCACACCGATCAGGATCAAGCCCTTAATTGTATTGCAACCTGGTTTAGATCGGAGCCCCGAAGTAAGAGCAGAGCAGTTGCCAGAGGAAGACTCCCACACAGCAAGGTGAAGCAAGTACTTAAAGGGATGCATTTGCACAGATGATCAGGTTTCTCTTCTGAGTTTCTTGAGGGCACAGAAATCTCTCCACTGCTCAGTGAATATTGCTGCTAACCTCATGATCGTTATGACAGACTCCAATGTTATTACTAGTGAAGCAGATTAATCACCTCAGCCATCCGCCTCTCTGACTACATTGGGATGTTTTTATACAAACAAACAGAATTCCTACGCAGGATGCAATTATGGATGAAACCTGTGAAGTAAGCAATGAGGAAGTCAACTCAAAGCAGACATGAGAAATTTTAAGGAAAGCATTTAAATACCCCAGAACATCAATGCTTGCTTGCTTTTGAAAAAATAAAGATTTGTTTTCATAAGCAAACAGTAGCTGGAGATTGGATAGTGTCTGTGCCAAGAAACCATTGGTGAAAACATTAGCGAGAGCGCTCATTCCAAAATGTTTTAGTATTTCTTTACGAATAAAATGGGGAGGAGGCGGGTAATGGTGGTGGTGGAAGTCTCCTGCCATGCTGCAGCCCAGGCTAACCTAGGTTCTTCAGAGTGAAAATCGTGGTTTTACAGTACACAGACGCTTTTGCTTCTATTTCTGTTATTCGCCAATCTTTCATTAACCTTTCTTTTGTGTTTTTATTTCATATAACATGCACTGAAGCCACTAGTAAATGCCCAAAACATTATCATCACCTTAGTGAAGAAGTGCACAGCACTTCAGGGCAAAGCCAACACTGTAACAGTCCTGGGGCCCTACAGGAGGCATTTACTACACCACCTCCACTTCTTTCAAAGTGTCACATCAGACACAAAAAAGGAGGTCTGTCATCCTTATTAATGTTTTCTTACTCCTTTATGCAGATATTGCATACGGCCCTACAAAAAAGTGCCTCAAACACTATGTTCAGCATCGTGGGAGCTGTACAAAAAGGAAAGGAAACAAAGCACTGCCGTGAGATAAGTAAATCTCCTCCCAGGAAGCACTTTAAGGTAAAAAGCAACCAACCTGCCGGCTGCAAAAATCTTTACTCCTGACTCCAGGCAAGTCACAAAGTTTGTTTTACCAGAGTGGGCTGATGCGAAGGGCCAGAGGACCAACAGGACTTCTATCTAGATAACAAGCAAAGCAAGATTTACAGGAGGCAGAATACTACTACTTAGACCACAAGCTATCACAGGAAAAGATGTGCCTTGGGCACACAAACCCTTCTTCACATCTGAAGGAGAAGCAGCAGGCTTCAAGCTCCTAGCCTGTGGCAGCTGAGACAATATTATTACTACAACACAGTAGCTTCCCTCAAAGAAGGAAACGATTGAGGCACTGCTGGGAAGATCACTCAAACCGACGCAGGCATCCCCCGAGGGAGGAAGAGAAGGAGATCTGAGGAAACTCGGGTCCCCTGGGCTCCCACCACGGGCAGATGGACGGCTGCTCTGCTTCAGCTCTCAAACCATCCTGCCTTTAAGAAATGACTCAGTCACCACACCTGCCACTCCTCAAGCTCCCAAAGGGAGACCAGCAGTCCAGGTTGGACTCGCTGGATAAACGCAAGTAAATACATGGAGGTACAGGAGAGCAGGGTGGGGTCTGGCAGGGGGATAGACTCTTCTGCGTGTTGCTGCAGGAGCAGCAAAGGCACAGACCTGCTACCGACAGGCATGCACGCAGCTAGGACATACCCAAAACCACAGAGAACAACAACCCTCTTCGAAACCCAACAAAAGACTCCATCTGGCCTCAAAAGCAACGTACTGAAGACCAACATGAATATGCTGACATCACGTAGTGACATGGAGAATAAAACTGAACTTCAACAATCACTCAATCATATTACGGTGAAGATTTTCCCAGCAAGCTGCATTTACATATCCCAATACCACAAAACTCTGTTCTTCACAACAGAGTCACACAAGGCCAATGCAGACCAAGACAATTGGTCTCGTTCACATAATTCTGTCCTCCACTCCCTTCTTCCAAATGTAGCAGCTGGAATACCAGGTATGAATGCAGAAGGAACAAAGCCGCTATCCTTGACAGCAATTCTGTAAATTCCTAAATACTGTAAGGCAGCTGAAAAAGGAGTGAATCAATAATATAGCCAGACAGAGTGGAGTAAAGTCAAGTCAGAAATAAAAAGGCTGCCCCTAAAATGTCAACACAATAGAGATACACAGGAAGCAGCTCGGTCTGTGAAACAAGCATACCGCACTAGCCAAGCCACCAGAAGGCAGCCACAAGGATGCTATCTCAAACAGCTAACACTGAGTTATTACCCTGGAATGCCAAATATTTAATATTGCAGTGATAAAACAACATGTGCTCAGTACCATAAGACTGTTCTTGCCCAAAGCAGCCCACAAACTCCACGCACAGAAAGTACAAATTAAATGCTGACATCAGAGAAATTCTGTTTTGTTGTAAGAACAAAAAGCAAACAAACATTTTGTTGTAAGGAACAAAATGTTGACCTCTGCAAGTTTGGGAAGACTTCAAGAAACAAGAAAACTGCAAGGAAGAATGTGCAGGGCAGCAGAATAAAGCGGTATCTGGCCTGTAAAGGCCTACGCAGCACCGCTCCATGCCAGACTCCTCACACCTCCCTTGCCACTTCCACACACGTCACAAAACAACAAGCCCAGTACAAAAAGAAGTTTCAGACCGATACTTTTACTACAGTTTATCCCAAATCTCTGCCATTTGTGAGTCACTGTAAATGTCCCCCTCCCATTTGTCAGCATCCCAAAATACAAAGGAAAAATAATTGCTGAGCTGGATTGGCTGAGTATATTTCAGCCAACTTTAAAAAAAAAATAAAAATGAAAAGTTCAGGGAGGGAGTTCAACAGAATGAGTAAAAATTCATCACTGACATACAAACTGAATTTTATGAATGTATTTGAAGTTTTCCATGTGGTCTCTAGGTCACACATTTTAAGCGCACAAACTGTTCCCTGGAACCTTCAAAAGATCAACACTGTGGGTTTTTTTCTACTTGCTAACTGCATTGCTCATGAGCCACATTTTACTCTGTAAAGTTAAAGAAAAACTCTCACAGGCTTTTGTTACTGATATTTACAGAAAAGAACTTTTGCAAAAATGTGATGCAAATTTTATCAATGAAAAGTTTAATAGTTGCAAAAAGAATACAATAAACAGTAACAGCTTTTTAATGAGATTTTTCTTGGTCAGGCATACCCCAGACATTTCCAGACATGACTAAACTCCAAGATTCCCATTTCCAATTAACACATGCATGTTACCCAGTAAGCCCTTCCCCCCAAAGCCACTCAGCATGAGATTACTGCAGAATCTGATGGCCTTCAGTAGGATATTTGGCCAAACTCCAGCTCCACCAGCCTTCATGCTTATTTTTTACAGGCACAGCCTCCAGCTTTGCACGCTGGTATGCAACCTAACACCCAAGTCCATTAAACTTTCCATCAAAAACACATAAAATTGAGCAACAGGTAAGTAAACTGTAGTCTGTTCTCTAACTGTTCGGAGTATTCTTACTGCCCTGTTTGCACCACGGCATGAAACTTAGCTAATTTTCTTGAAGGGGTTACAGTGATCGTGCCCAGGATGGTACAAGAGGACCATCAGGGGATCCAACTCTGAATGCTCTTGCAAGGGGAGCTCTTATGGACAAGATCTAGAATTTCAAAGGGGTAAATGGAGCTGGCACTAGGATCTCCAACATCAAACATGCAGCGTCAAAAATAACTACTGTGAAAAAACTGGAAAAGACAAAAATTATGTTCTCTTCCAGTGGAATGAGCTCATTTATCCTGTCATCTTTGGCTATAGGGAGAAATCTGGCACTGTTCACTGATGGCTTGATCTGACTCTCACATTTACCTATCAAGAGTGGCTAACACGATTATGAAACGTCTGGCCAACTTCACAGCATTTTCAAAGCTATCAATGTTACAGGTCTCATTCCTCACAACAAACCCTTCTGAAGGTTATAACTGCAACTCTGTTTTAAAACTAACATATGTAGCACAGCCGTAAGTCTACAGAAAACTGCTGAGAAACTGATGTTGAGTAAGCCCTGGTTTATTCCTGTAGAAGCATTTCAATCCGTTCATGTGGCTTCAGTTTGACTTAGTTTTTTAAACCTAGACACAACTTTTGGTAATGCCTACAATGAAGCACTGACATGAGGGGTGAACTTAACCCCTCAACTGAGCCATGAAAGGACAAATCCATTCCTATTGCACTCTGAAAGGATCCTGGGAGGTCAACTTGTGTAGCTTGTTAGAGCTGAAGAAATCTGCAGTCTTTGTTTAAGCACCAACAGTAGCTCTTTAACAGTCCAATTTGGTTTTCCCATTTTACATGGTAAAACAAACATTACTTCCAAATGTAACAAAGGTTTCATTGTGCTCATCTTGAGCCTGAAAACAGAAATGCGAAATGTATCTTTCATGAGTCAGGTTTGGGGAGATGAGAGTGGGTGGCAATAAGAAGGGAGAGAAGAGTTTGCACTTGAAAATTAACATGTGGTTGTTACCGTGAGCACGGTTCCAACTGTTACTGTTTTAAAAGTTTTCTGAAATACACAACAGTGGCATGAAATTTGCAGGGCAGCAGAACTCAACTGATACAGCAAGAAGATACTATTCCTCCAGTGATTAGGTAAATAAAACCATGCAGCATCACAAAGTAACTTGTATACTTGCTAGCAGCATGTGGCACAGACATAAACATCTATTCTTTCCATCACTGAATGTTTCTATACTTGCAAAGACCTGCAACATTTTGCCTTCATAGTGTGGATTCACAACCAGTACCTGTAAAACCTCAAAAAAAAAAAAAAAAAAAAATCACGTGATCAAACAAACCTGGAGATAAAAAGGGTAAATGATAGCACAACAAACTATAAGGGAATGATTCAGCAAAATAAAAAAAATAAAAAAAAAAAAATTTTAAAAGAATTTAAAAACCCAAGGAAAAAAATCCTTTGGTTTTGGCAGCAGTTCATACTTCTCAACAGAGCATGTTTAAGTATTAGGCTTTCCCACCTGCAGGGCAAAGGATCCTATATTGCTAGAGAAAAGTAACACCTTGTATTACCTGCCAAAGCACATAATACAGCTAATTACATTGCAGCTCAGTGCCAGGCCCAGCTGAATCAGAAACTGGGGGAAACATATGCTTCTCTGTCATGGTCTCAAGGAACCGTGTGTTTGAACATGGCTGTCAGCTAGCATGTAACAGCAGAAAAAAATAAAACAGATCATCCATTTGTCATTCAAACTGATTTCTTTCAAGAAAAAGCTATCCAGTCTAAATTAAGTAGAAACACGTAATTAAATACTTTGCAATCCATAGTAGTTTACAGTAAAAAAAAAAAACAAACCTTGAGAACTCCATCCCCGTACGATTTATAGCAAGTAATCCTTTTTAAGAGACTTGCTTAGTCTAGGGTACCCTCACAGAATAGGTTTCTATCCTTAAAATTATTTAAATAGAACTTTCAATATGACCCAAAGATTGTGCAAGGTGGTACTATCTTCTTTAATCTCTAGGCAAATAGCTTCTTTTCCTTCTCTTCTCCTTCATGTTTTCTTGAGGTAAAGTGGAATGAGATGATTCAGTATCACCCACTTTTACTGTAGGTATTAGGAACATAGAGTTAACCCTAAAACTGATGTGAAACAGGTTAATTACACAGGCCACTGACTGAAAAAATCTTCTGAATCCCAGAAGAGGCAGCCACTGCAGCTGTTGAATATGGAGGACTTGCCAGGAGCAGGATGAAAGAGCAGCAAAGAGGAGTCTGATATCCACCTGCCTGTATCAACTTCTAAGGGCTATTAAGAGGGAACAGACTACATCTTCAAGGAGCAAGGAAAATTAAGACAGAAGTTTTTGGAAATGTAACTCTCAAAGGTATCAGGAAGAAATCTTTCCACAAATACAGATCGTTTTGGTTTCTTCTCCAACGAGGTTTTAATGGATACTGAGAGTCCTTGTCTTACTTTAATTTTCTGGTTAAATTGTCAGTCCAAACTTCGGGAGCAAATAGGCGGAGGTGATATAATAGCAGATAGGGGCAACTGTATATTGCCAAGTAAATGCCTACAGAAAAGGAAACAGGCATAGTTGAATAAGAAAATGAGTCCAGAAGAAAGATGCGGCAGACAATGAATAGCAGAGGTACAAAAGCACAGACTATAACTAAGAGATAGAAGAAGCAAAAAAAATAACACAGATCCTCCCATACTGGAGGATGGAAAGGAAAAAGTATAATGAAATCATGAAGGTTCAAATGCTTAGCAAGAACAAAAAATATAGTCACAGTAAAAATTAAAAGGAGAGGAGGATTAAGTTTTAATTAAGTACAGACCACATCTATTGGATAGTAATAAGCTGCAGACACAATTGCTTGCAGATCATAGCTACACTTTGGCTTAAATATTTCAGCTTTACTCTTAAAAGACTTATCTTTCACTGGCAGTCTTGGAAAGTCTCTACAAATCAATTTCACACAGCCTCAGCAGTACAGCAGGTACAACACTGTGCACATTTTAACAAAAAATGGACTAAAGAGAGATGAAGCAGGAAATGAAAGGCTTAAATGGAATCACAACTTGCCTCTTCATTCTCAGCCTGTTTCAGCTGTCACTTCACAACATCTCTCCTATTGATCATCATTCAGAGATTAATACACCTGAAGATTTTGATTACTTCCACGTATATCCAAACTCATTGTTTCTAGTTTAAAATCCAACCATTCTAATAAACATAACTTCTTTTGCAAATGAAAGATAGCAGGCAACATTTAAGCTAGCCCCAGCATACTCCGAGCATATACTCTTTCTACATCAACCTGCTCCAACATCCTGGAAGTGCCTTCCCTGGAAGTGAATTATTTACAACTGCAACATCCTCTGACAACAAGAGCATCAAAGTAATTGTCATCATCAGTTCTGGAACTGTTTTTTATAAAAATCAGAGGTCCATCATGCTGTGCAACAGGGAAAAAGAAAAAGGAAAAATATCCCACATGGAAAAGATCAAATGCAAACAATGCAGTACAGGAAAAACTACAGCACAAGGAAGGTTTAAAACATCCCTAATACAATAGATTATGTTCAGGCCTTCAGTCTATGTGTATCCTTATAAATAAACACATATTTTAAGAATGACAACAGCTCCTCATAGGATGTTCTTTGTTAACATATACTCACATATACTTCATTGTGATCATAGCGCTTTTTCAGATTATTGATGAATGAATCTTCATCAAGTGGCTCTAAAAGAACCATATCTCCCACCCCTATCATGTTGTCCAAAAGTGACGTCTTGACCTCCATTTTGGCCATTTTCTCCTGCAAAGAAAGAAACAAGAAAAAAACAAAGAGCAAAGTTAGCTCAAAATTATTCTAATTATTCACAGGCGTTATCCAGTAACACTATTTAAGGAATACAAGTTAGAAACCCATTGAATGACACTGCTTTAAAATATTTTTCCAATGAACATTTTCAAAGTCATTCTATCTATGCAGGTAGTCCACACAGTTCCAAATATTTAACTTCTAACAGTCAACAATGCCTTCTGGTTCACTATACTTTAAATATGAAACTGCAAGAAACAAGAATTAAGATTCTAGTGGGCACCACATCCAGATTTTGTGGACAACTTGAACAGCGTTCAAGTGTATGCAAACCCAAGTTTTATCAAAAGCTTCATCAACATCTCCACTGTATCAAATTGGGATTTAAATTTGTCAATTCCCTAACCTGAATTTCTTTCTCACCGTTACTTGCATTTCTCCAACCCCTTCAACTTTTAAATGGAAACCAACTAAGTGAACTCATGCAGAGACAAAACCCACAATATTTTATCTAAATTCATGAACCCTGTACTCTAGAGTGCCTGTATTGCAGTACAGTACTGCTCTTGGTTACATAAGGCTACCAAATTACTTCATCTCCTAACCAGACTTATTTAGATTTATTTGTGATTTTATTGCTTAAGAGAGCATTTTCATTGGGCAGCACCAATACAGCTGGGAAGCGGAGACTCTGCATCTATGTAACTGGAGTGGCAAAAAGCAGAAGCCAAGCTTAAACTAGGGACCAGGATCAAAGTAAGTTACCAAGTCTGATAAACAAAGTAATTCAGACAAAGAAGTCAAGGTCAGGCCAAAACTCAACACCTATTTGATTGTCCCAGCCATTTATCCTTCCAATCCAAATGCTAGGAAAGATTAACCCAGCTCCTCAAGAACTCCAGGCACACAGTTACTGCTTGCAGCTTTCATGACAAGACCAAAGAATGAACGTATTAGCACTGGCAGCCCACGAATGGGGAACCAGAGGTGAGAGAACAACTTTGCTGACAACACAAACCAAGAACCAACTACTACTGCACAGTGACAGCTACACAAAACAAGAGTTGAACTTCACCTGTAGTCAGGTGAGAGTCAGCTGTAACCTTTCAGCTATGAAATGCCATCAGGCTGTCCTTGCTCCCCCTATCACTGCAGCATATTTTAATTCTAAATATTTTTTCTCGATTTTCAAAACATCTTTGAACAGCTATTAGCTCATACAATCAGCAATAACTTTCCATTGTAGCTATCCATCAGATTTACCAACTAATGTAAACCAAGCGAAGCCTTTTATCTCTTGCTTCTGTCCACAGCCACTGCGTTACTACATGCTATTTGATTTTTGAGCAGTGAGTGACATTTGAGGGATATTAGATCAAGACCTAAGTCGTGTTTGATGTTTTTCCAAATTCAACGAGAGAAGCACAGCTCCACAGGCAGCTAATAGAAGTGATACAACAAGATCCCTAAAACCTGAACCAAGCCTGGGAATTACTGGAAATTCACATGGAAATGTGCTGAACTATGGTAACCAACCAAAGCTGAGTCAACTCTGCTAAACAAACAAAAGAGGATTTATTTTAAACAAAAACACTGGACAAATATTTTTTTTAGAGAAAGACACTTTTATTCTTAAATGTTCACCTCTCAACCACCAAAAAATTTTAAATATTCACAAAATCTTTTCAGATTCACTTCAACTTCTGCATCCCATTAAGGTGAATTCTTTAAACTACCAGTCTTGTTTCAATGACCTAATTACTTCCCATACATCAACCAATGCTCAAATAATTTTTGAAGGCTGAAGAAAAAGGAAAAAAAGTCCTTCTCAAGTATGGAACTTATTAAATATTGGGTTTGTAGCCAAAATAAAAAAAAAAAGCCAACATAAAAATCCTAATATGGGCAATTTCAACCTAAAATTTAAGTTCTAAGTAGTATACCTCATCTACCATTGTGAAATTACATACCACTTACCACACTTCATGCATCACTGCTTGGGAATTTCAAGACCAAGAGCAGCCAAACCCATCAAGAACATTCATGTATTCCCAAGCTCAGAGGCACATTTTGCAGAGGATGTGCACAAAGACACCGTATCTACTGCTAAAAGCTGGATCAGAAAGTCATATACAAATACTAGTTTAAAAATATACTTGACAAGTTCAATTTTATGGTCAAAGGTTAGTTTTCAACTTGGTTTTTTTCCCCACAATTTAACATCATACTATGGTTAAAATATTTCCATTAACTCGAGAGCTAGAAAATTTTAGAAACACAGGTGATTAAAAAAAAAATTGCACAATACGCCTAGGCATCTTGTTTAACACTGAATTCTCAAAATCATTCGCAATAGCTTATTCTTTGCAAAATATCTTTAAGGATTACCTCACACACTGATGTATGATTCAAGAGTATACTGCCATACCAATGTTGTTAGCCCCCACTTTGGTGGAATCCAATCATAACCCCTGCTCTGGTTTAGCTAATGACAAAGGAAAATCTGGCAAGATTGTGGGATAATTTGGTTTCCTTTCTGAGGTAAGAAGTGGGGAAAAAGCCCTGTTAAGAAAAGCCAACAATGTTTAAGCATACATTAAAACATTAGATTTAATTAAATCTACAATTGAGTTTAATCCACTAGAAGAATTTAATAGATCAATATATATAGCTGTTTCAAAATATCAAATACTGCTGGTGAGAGAGCGCCCGCAAACAGGAAATTAGGTTAGAGGAAAGAACCAGGATGGGTTGTGTCTTTTAAAACAAGGACACCTTTAGTTATCTTCAAATGAAGATTGCTGAATGGGGGAAGGTGGATGGAGGTACTGCTGTGAGGCTCTATTTGAACTGTGCTGTAATTTCATTCTGGAAACTGAATAAAAAATAACCTAAAAATGTAAGTGGTATTCCCTTGATTTACCTAACATACTGCTTTTGTGACTGCAACATCTCATTCTGCTGACATCAGGAAAAAAAGTGTTGTATAAAGATTACACCTGCAAATTATTAATATAGCAACAAATTAGCTCAGCAAAAACCCCAAAATTCTTCTAACGCTTGCAGTCTGCAAATCAGATTTGTCCTCAAACATTCCCTGATCTCTCCCACACCCACTTACCACTCGAGTCTTCTCCCACATTTGCCTTTCTTATCCTTAAAGCAAACATCAGCAGCATTTCAGAACATCTCCCTTTTCTCTAGTCATCTGTCAAAGCTGTTCTTCCTCACTTTGGCCTCATATCTAGGCCTTAATTCAACGGAGCGAGAACACTTTCAACACGTTTCCATTCTCAGAAAAATAAGAAGGATTATTCAGTAATACTTCGCAGCTTGATCTGTTTTATGTTGGACAACATGCTCGGGAGAAGTGCTGGGCATGCTACGTCTGTAAAATGCTTTTGTTCACATGCTCTCATGTTACACGTAGCCCTTTAAAACACAGACTATTGTTTCTACTACTTGCAATGCCTGGGATTGCCATCCAGCTAGGTCAGTTGAATCTAAAACATTCTTGTCCCTCTTGGCCGCAAGGATTGCAAATTAAAAATTACACTATTCCACAGTCACAGCAGTCCTATCATCAACTAATCTGAAACGAGAGTTAATGAAAGCTATAAATAGAAGATGATACAGAGAATAGGCAAAGCCCCAAACGCCTTGTACAATTAAGTTCACACATCCTCCAAGGGGGAAATGAAGCAATGTCCCATTATTAGCATACAGCATGTTACAGAAGTGTCCAGGGTTTTCCACATCACCCTCGTACAGTAAAAGAGCAACAATTGTCAGCAGCTTCCTACAGATGTGCAGTCCTTAGCACACGTTTGCATTTGCTGCACTGGAATTATCACTGGCTGCAGAGGTGGCTTGTTTTCCTTCTTTTATGACACTGTAGGAAAAGGACAATTTCCCTACCATCAAAATTGTCACAATAGATGTACTTGCATATGCTTCAAGCTCTGACTATTAAAAAAAAAAAAAAAAAAAAAAAAAAAGCCTCTGGTTTCACTACCACCAAGTCACTGTAGAAAATAACCACCTTATTCTTTTATAAGAGTTAACAGGAACAAACTGCAACATCAGTAATTCAATAGCAGAATTCAAACTGATTTCATGTTCCAGGTCTGATCCCAAGCTCCTCTCAGGCAGTAGTCATGCTTTCCCACTCGTTCCCTTTATTCTCTGTCAGAGAGCAATCAGCCCACACAGACCAGGGACACTTACACGCCACTGCTGCAAAAAAAAAAAAAAAAAAAAAAAAGCCAAGAGGCTAGGGACATGGTGTCATTACCTGAAAAAAAACAAAACCAAAAGGGACTACAGCCATCTTGTACTACTCCTGACAAGCGTAAATACCAAATTAGCAAGAGGCAGGATTTAAATTCATCCTTTTCTGCTGCCCAACAAACCCCATGTTATCCCTGGCCTCTGACTGATGCCCAGAAGGTGCAAGTTCATTGGAAACACCTTGTGCTGGTTCACCAGGTAAGCTGAGGCAGGCTCTGCAGAAGAACTATTGTAGTGCCCTCTTTACTCAAAGCTAGATTTCCTGACATCAGCATGTAGGAAAACATTGATACTATCCAAAGAAAATATTTGTTTTGCCTCCAGATCCTCTAACTTTTTAGACTCTGGATGCTGCGGGGGATCAGGGCACACGGCACCTGCTGCCTGGATGCTGCCTGCTAGGAAAACCTGCACCCTCCTGCCCAGCTGTGACTGCTCGCAGATGTTGCTCTGTCACCATCAACGTGCTGAAGAAAAGAGCATGCACAAAATAGCGCAATGTTGCAGCCCACGGTTTCTTCCTGCAAGAAAATGGACTTGAGAAACCTGACAGACAGATTACAGGCAGGAATGTTAATAGATATCACCAACAGCAGTAAAAGCACTCTTAAGGAACTGAAATGCTTCCTCTGATTCTCCATCTTTCCTTTTGGTCTGGCCAACGTCTGAATATCTTCTGAATTCCTTTTCCTCCCACAGTCCTACTGAACAAATCAGTGTTCTCCAAACTGAAAAAGCTTGTAAGTTGGAGCTTTTGAATTAGCTAATGTTTCTCACATCCTACCTACCAAGCAAGAGCTATTATTTGAAAGCCTTGTGCAACATCTCTTTATTTTCTGTAGGCATTGAACATTACGTGAGTGTACCAGATTCCTTGAGTGGTTAACAACAAACAAATTACAAAAGTAAAATGTGGCATTACGGCGTATATTTGTATTGGGACTGCAGGAATGTTGGCATTCACCATCAGCTAAATGGGAATGGCTCTTTAGCAACATCAGATTAGGACAGTTGCGCACGCCAGTGACTGCAATTTAGATGACAGAAGATTTGCCCAGCAGAATTCCATAGGAGGAACGAATGCTCCACTGGCTCCTGCTACCAAATGCTAAAGATTGGGCAATTTTCAAGAAAGAAGCAGGCCACTTAAAGTACTGCTGAACAAACAGCTGCAACCACGTGAAGCAATATCATCTTTTAGTAGTTTAAGAATGGAGGCTAAACTGCAGTTTAGAAAAACTGACAGTGTAATAATTATGAGTTCATTAGGAAGTGTACAAAGTGTTCGCTGGGACATTATCTCCTACTGACATAAACAGTGGCTGAAACTTTCTTCGCTAACAGGACTCGGGTCCTTTATAAACACAGAGGGGAGAGATAGGTTGTTGCTGCTGGAGTTCTTCAACGTTTGTTGGGGTTTTCTATTTTGTTGGGGGTTTGGGGTGGGTTTTTATTTTTTACATCAGCTTGTTTACAATCCACATTAAGCATTAATTAGTTATTATCAATCCCCCCAAAATGAGAGAGATGCCTCATTCATGTCTCTGTTCGTATCCTTCATCACAAGACTATGCACCACACTCATATCACGTAAAAGGTGCACAGTACCTCACCACAAAACCAAAAAAACCTGAGCCATGTATGCAGAAGATACAGCTTTGCCCTCCTTCTCTTCCCTAATAAAAGACTAATTCATGAGCCTGGAGGAAGGAGTGAGGGGCTGTGTTTGCATTTCTCTAAGGCCACTTTCTGTTACTTTTACATACTAGTTTGAATAACACTAGCATGGCTATTACTTGCTGTAAGAGACCATGGGGTGTATCTATTCTACTATTTCTATATTATACTCCCAGCAGGCCAGGCTTTCAAGTTACTTCTGATAATTTTTTTTGCAACTCCAATACAATAACTGCCACCAGTAATTTCACTCAGGGGTTGATCTATTTCCTAAATCACCTTGCAGCCTCGCTTTAAGTCATCTGGGTCAGTCATACAGTCACACTAGGTTTTGGGAAAAACATTTGGTCCTTCAACATTGCTAAGGCATCCCTCTTTAGCACCTGCTAAAACACAGTCTTAAAATAATCAGATGATGTTTGGTGCTCCATTTTTACCTTGCGAAGGTTTCTTTATATTTTGGATTGAATTGACAGGTTTCCAAGATTATAGGTGTGCAGTAGTCTTTTCCATAAACAGTTATTCCAGAACCTAATTTTTTTTCTTTTTTTTTTTTTGATTTTTATTACTTCTGTTTGACAGGGAGAACACCTTGGGCATTTTCAATGCATAATGCATCTGGAAATAGGTCTTCACTAACAAGGCTGTTTGCAGTCCAAAATTCTGGTTAAGTTCCCACTGACTTCAGCAGAAACAGGATCCATGGTGGTTTCTTACATTTAGGCTTTTCTTAGACATTGTCTAACCACGGAGTTTTATAATCATTCCAGGTCCACATCTACAGAAAGGGACAAAATATTCAGGAATAGAGGAGTCTCTTTTTGGCACATACCTTGCTAAGATTCTCTTGAATCTTTTTCAAAATAAGGAGCAAATGTGACTGCAAAACCAAAAGTTGCCAAAGGTCCTGCCTTCCTCCCCTAAACCAAAGACTAAATTTCAGATTAACAGTGTTCTTTGGACAACATGATTTTTTAAATGTTGTCAGTACAGAACATGAACACAAAGAGAATGCCCTCATTTAAAAAAAAAAAAAAAAAGTCATAAAAATTCGCTTTTACTACTGGATATCTGAAGTCCACTAAGTAGGGGGTGTCTTTTTAAACTGATTATCTTCATCTTTCAAGCTACCACTTCAAGTTCTCTGCCAATTTGTTGGGATCCTGCCCAATCCAAAGATTATGTTTGCATAGGTGTTACAGAACAGGGTCATGAAAACCAAGGTAGCACTTATTTATTTTGGGGGATCTTCTTTGTTTGCTGTATGTGACACACCAGTAGCTTGCTACCACACCAGAGCTTGCGTTCAAAAGATCTTCCAGTGGCAGAGTGGAATTCCAGTGGAATGTTTTTAACATAGTCTTTTTATAAAAAATAAGATGAATCATGCTAGCTGTACATGTCTTGGCCTATGTGTCTACTCTGCCATACATGCCTAATGTTGAATTTCATTCAAAGGACTGAAGAGTAAAGGACAACAGAATTTTCTACACACTTGCAAAAGCAGGCAGGAGAGCTTTGAGAGTAAGCATCCCATCAGAGACGTGGGCTGCAAGGAGAACAAACACCTTGTTAAGTACCACTGAGCCATTGCAGAAGCATTTCACAAGATTCCCTAGCTGCAGAAAAGCTTCAAATGGAAATTATTGCTTCTTTGCAAGTCAATCCACCACAAGAGAAAAACCTGCAGGAAGTCAGACTTGATTAGTCCTATTTCTCCCAGGACTAGCTGCCAAGGTAACAAAACAGAGCAGGGGGTCACCCTACAACTTGCCATCACTGTCTATTCTGCACATCAATTTCTCTTCAGCAAAACACTGCCGTTTTTAATGAAAAGCAGGGGGGGAAGAAAATAAAAAAGAAATCAGATGCAAGTGGTGCAAGAAAAGGAAGTAATATTTGCCTAAACCCAAGCTAAAAAAGCATCAATTTAAGGGCAGAGGAAGCTTAGACACATTACATGTACTGTTAGACGTATTTGCTTGTCTCAAGTGTTAAACAATATTCACAGTTTTGCCATTTTCATTCTCAACAGTCATTTTCAGTAAGACACCTGAAATCACAGGATAAAAGTCATCAATTTTTAAATCAAGGTACCTCCAGCTATTCCTGTGTGGCTCTTACCAAGAAATATCTCGGACACTGGGGGCAGTTCAAGAAGCTGCATTTCAACACACAGTAATCACCCTTGTCCAGACAGCCATGAAGTTAGAAGCCAGCACACAGTGTTTTTAATAACATCTAGCATGATAAACAAAGGCATTTCCAAACGAAATGTAACACTTTGCAGATTTAGAGAGGGCCACCTTCCTAAAACATCAACAGAAAGCACCTCCCTTCCACAGGAGGAAAACAGCCGGTCTCACAGCAGGGAACTCAACATATACCCACAGGTACTGAGCTTTCCCTTGCTTTGTTTCGGCGAGAACTATCATCTGGCAGTTTTAGGAAGCAAAAAGATCTGTTCACATGGGAGACATGCAAGCTTCCCCTGTGGCAGACATCTCTTACGAGGAGCTCCGGCTCTACCCTTGCTTGCCAAAAGATTTTCCAGGATTTCTCCTGGAGTGAACTTTGTTTTAAGACAGCCTCGCGCTCTTTGATCACTGAAGGTAATCTCCAGAGCCCTTTTAACTCCCGCAGCCTGACAGTCTGTGAACCGAACAATGGCAGTAGTAGCTCTGTCTGTTCTGCATGTTTCAGGCCAGTGCCAAAACCACTGTATCATACAATCATGACTACTACACTGCGCTACTCCAGAGCACAGTTTTTCAGCCTTCTAACATTTCATGAGAGAGAGTTCCTACAGCAGGCCTAATTTCTAGCCTAAATTTATTCTCTGTCAGCTAATATCCACTTCTTGCTTGGGCTGATGGGTGTGTGAGGGAGCATGTGTGTGTGTGTGTTTGCTTTTTTGTTTTGGTTTTAAATTTAAATGTGTTTTCTTCCTCCCAGGAAAATATTTGGAGAGGATATTCTCACAGTCCTCATTATGAATAAAGCATAGCCAGGATTGCTCATCTTCCCCTCAGCAGCTTCTCCATCCCCCTGACAATCCCAGTAGCCCTCTTCCGCTCCTGCTCCTATTTGAACCCATCTTTGCTGAGCAGGGTTAACCAAGTCTGTATAGAGGACTCCTGCTACATTGTGGCAGCAATACTTCCTCACCATGACCAGGAATATTCCTTCCAAGAGAGAAGGATTCATTTTCACCCTCTTCACTACTGTTTTTCCTACTCGAAAGTTTCGCCTGGAATCAGCACTTCCCTAGCTTACCCTATGAGACTAAGCTCGACTTGCTCTGTCAGTCACAGTCTTACTCTCACGGGTAAAAACTATGAAAGGTCTCCAGACACTCAGTAACCAACTGGTCACTGGTTTAGCTGTAAGGTTTAACTTGTTTAGCTTGTAGGTTTAACTACTCCCCAAAACAATCTGCCTCTCAACCCCTACCCCATCTTCCTTCTGACCTTTCTCCAAGCCTCTCTTGATGAGAAGGGAGAGCAACTGGCATCCCTGCCGCAAGTTAGACATCCCAGATGTTCCTTCTTTCACATATGAGCATGAGCCTCACAAGAAAAAGCTCTTTTTCTCCACCCTCGAACAAGAAGCTACAGCAAAGCTACTTGGCGGACACCTAACTGGTCCCCAGCGTCCCAGAAAAAATAGCACCTCTTCATGTCTCAGCCAGCATCGCCACTGCTTATTTGTTTCCGCAGAGGAACAATGGAGAGGATTAATACCAACTCCACTCCCTTCAGCAGCTCTCCTAAAGGCAGAACTAACTTCTCATTACAGTGCCATCCAAAGAGTCCTTACGCAATAAGGACTTTAAGGATACCTCTTTGATCTAAAATGACACCATTAACTGTCCTACAAATTGTTTTAACACAAAGGCATTAAAATACAGAGAGTAGGTGCAACTTCCTTTGATTGTGCTTTCCCAAGATACAGAATTCAACATCCAGTAGTTTCCTTGTTTCATTTGTGAAGTGTGGGTTTTTCAAAGGGCGGTGGAAAAGTTAAAGCACAGTATCAGGACATTTAATGTGCTCTGTTGTGCACAAAAACTGGTTACCTCAAGGTCAAGGTTTGAATATCCTTTGTCTTTGTAAAGACAAAGGATATTCAAACACCAGCGTGCTCTTGTAGACATGAGGAAGAACAGACTCCATAAAGAAAAAACATTTCAGCATGTGACTGCTCTGTACGTGGTTTTATTTCCATTGTAGTAAGTCCTCCAGTTTAAATTATTCTAATTTCAAATTCAAAGTACCCCCAGTAGCACTTTAGAGCACACAAACTATGAAAATGATGGAAAATTACAGAAAAAGAAGCAGAGAGAGAAAAGCAAGAGAGCTCACATACAGAGCATATTTGTGAGCCCAGGAAACTTGTACCAATGCTGACCAGGCTGTGGTCGCAGACTTTTAAAAACTGCTTTCTGCTGACAGTAAGGAAAAATGAGTCTTTCCTTGTTGCCTGTATTTAGAAAATAAAGAAATCTACAGCAAGCAATTCTGACAGTACAGTACCCACCAACCCTTCTGTTACTCAGCACCTATTCCTCATCATTATCTCCTCTTTTCCTCCTTCCTACATGCCTTTTCTTTCTTCCCTCTATCTTTGCTTTTCATGGTCCTCTTGCCCAACAGCATAAGAATTTCTGCTAATATAAGACCCTTGTAAGGACTGCTGCCCCTACAAGAGAGGGAGAACAAGGCAAAGTTTATGAGCGTAATTAGTACACTCACACCAAAGCAATTCAGAGGCAGCATTGCACAAAGTCAAGGACAAAGCAGTTACCTAAAGCCCAAGATACACTCACTTCCCACCCCCTGCAAAGGACAAAATCTTTGTGACAGTAAATGTTTCTCTTCCTCACTCCTTGGGACTCTGGATATTTGGATTCCTTATCTTGGGCCTTCAGCTTGTTTGCTGAAATGTTAAGTCTGGCTGCTTAGGCTAGAGGCCACCTCTTGATTGCTTTCATCCCAAAGGCTTGAGCATTAGCATGTGCGTGTGTACATGCACGTGCATATGTTTTCCACTGGAGAGAAAGGACGCTGCTCTTGCCTCTGGGGTCCATTACTCCTGCTATACTGTCTTGCACAGAATGATTCCCCAACCAGTTTGCATCTGAGAAGAGGACTTCATAAGTCTACTTCATCTCTGAAACTTCAGTATCTCTCTCATTGAAACACTTTCATCACCACAGTGACTTTGCTAGTGGAATAAAAATATATGAAGAAATGGACACAAGTTTACTTGCTGATACCATATGGGAAATTTCCCAGTAACAAGGAGTTGGGAGAGAGAAAAAGATTTAAGTGTCTGCATGGTTTTGTCCAAAAGCTATGCCTTAGCTCTTCACATGCAAAAAGACAATTTGAATGGTTCTAGCCCTGTGGCTGGATGATACATTAGTCTAAAACCTTGAGGTCCACAGGCAATTCCAAAGACTCTACAGTTACTTAAACAAAGCTAAGCAAAAAGCAAGATAAACTGCTTGGTTTTACAAGTTTCTTCAAACACAGAGCAAAGGATAAAGAAAGGCAGGAGTCACTGAAGATGGCCATGCATACCACAAAAGCACACTCCAGCTCTACTGACAGAGCAGCCCATCACAGGCCAGGCTGGTCCCTGAGGATAAAGTCACGCATTTCACAGTTACCCACCTCCCAGATACAGGATATGATTGCAACAATCAGTGGCTTTGGGAGGACGGGGGACAGACACCAGAGGTAAATAAAGAAGTAGAGGCCACTTGGTTAGAGAAAAAACAGCTTGGCAGGAGACCAAAGACAAAAAGGGGGCTGTAATGAGGTGGGTGTTGGTCTCTTCTCCCAAGTAACAAGCAATAGGATGAGAGGAAATGGCCTCAAGTTGCACCAGGGGAGGCTTGGATTGGATATTACGGAAAATTTCTTTACTGAAAGAGTGGTCAAGCATTGGAACAGACTGCCCAGAGAGGTGGTGGAGTCACCATTCGTGGAGGTGTTCAAAAAACATATAGACATGGCACTTTGGGACATGGTTTAGTAGGCATGGTGGTGTTGGGTTGGTGGTTGGACTTGATGATCTTGGAGGTCTTTTCCAACCCTAATGATTCTATGATTCTATGAAAATGATGAGGAAGTGTGGAAAACAGTTAATGTCCCTACTGAGGTATGGAAGCTGGGAATGCCAGACAGCGTTACAGAAAACACTTCCTTTATTTGCTCAGTGAGCAAAGGTACTTCTCCTATTCAAAGGGAGAAACACCTACTATACTTCTTTCATATGTTTTTACATAGGTGAAAGCACATGGAAAGGTTTTCAGAACCTCACCTTTCTCTTCCCCCATCACCCATAAAGATGGGGCTTAAGTCCAACAGCAAAAAAAAGAGGAGATCCAGGTCTCCACACCCCGTTCAGACACCAAAATCTGGAGTCATAAAAACCAAAAGAGCAAAGCTTTCACAATCTACAAGCAAAGCGGGTCACAACTGTAAAGGGTGAATGTTTTGAGACTGATGTTCAAACCCACCAGGAAAGATTCACAAAAAGACCCTTGTTGCAGTTCCAGTATTCTCTTTAGCAGCTACTTCACAGCATATGACAGTTGCAACCCCTTTCACTATCACATCAGCGCAGAAGAAAAATCTTTACTTTTACCTTTTTTTTTTTTATTCGAGGAACTATAAAACAAAAGACGATTAATGTTATTCTCTGCTGCTTCTTTATGACAAAGCATGCCTTGATGTTAGTTTATACATCAGAAATCAAGCTCTGGTTTCCCTCTTTTTGGAAGATATGAATTGAGAGGTTACATAAGGGTGTAATAGGAGCTGTTACTTCCTTTCCCAGTTGAAGAGAAAAAGCTGTGGATCAGGTTACAGGCTCAAGAGCTGGTCATCACTACTACAGCTCTCCTAAATTTTTTGCCAGTAGTCCACCAACAAACAGGAGAAACTACTTAGATACCTTTCACTTCAAAGAAAGAAGGCACTGAGAATTTAAAAGACTAAGTACATAGCTATTGTGTGGGGGGAAGCCTTTATTTTTGCCTTTCATCGAGCTTGACATTCCCTAAGCTTGACACATACGTTCACTCAAGTCACCGTTTTCCATTTCGGTTTGTTCTTCATTAGCACAATAAAAAGGATGAATGAAATAGAAGGTAAGATTTATAGGGTGGACTGACACGTGAGCTGCACTAAATAAGCTCAGCACACCAAAAGAGCGCTTAACTTGGGCCGGTACATTAGCATTTGTCCCAGCTCTGACCACATAGGGCAAGCAAAAGGAGGAAACGCAGAGTGTCCAGATTGGCCTGCACAAGCACTAAGCTGTTCTCCAAACCATCCCACTTGCGCTTTCTTCACCTTCCTCTCCGATTCCCAAGCCACTGCTATTACTGCTGCCGAAGGAAGATGAGATCAGACTCCAACACGAAGAGTTTCTGTTCCCACAGAGCTCAGAGAAACCGGATGATCTCAGAAGATCATGTGAAGCAAGTCCATGACACTTCCATGAGGCAGAGTATCTCCAGTATATTGCCAGCAGTTTCTTAAGAGCGCACAGTGGGAAAAATTAATGGCTTTGCTTATGTTTCCTATTTCTCGCTCCCACTTCCTCCTCTCGTTTGCCAGACTTCTATTTTCCCTTCCCCCAGAAGCACTAGTAGGCTTGCAATGTACATTTGGTCTTCTAAAGGGAATTACATCAAGTCTTGCACGTTTGAAAGGGCTAACACACATAGCTAAATTAAACTGGCATCGTTTCCTCATGGAGTTCCTCCCCACAGATGTGATTTAACTGGGTCTCTTACAGAAAAAGGAAAGAAAAAAAGGCAAGTTTCTATGATCTAAGATGCGTTCATACGTTCTTTCACCTTCACCTGTGGAGCGCTCAACCTGTTTGTGGTGCCCGTACGGAGACAGTTGTTTTTAAGATGTCCATCAGATACGCCACCTAATATCACGCAGGTGTTTTCAGAAACATCTTTCCTAAGGCCAGGGGGCAACTTGTGGTAACCTCACACGTCAGTAATTGCTACACATTGGTAAACACCAACATGAACTGTGACCACTGTATGCTACTCTGGGAATAACGGGAATGCTACAACTATTACACCTTTACACAGAATCGAGCCAGAGGCAGCACGTTGCATTAAGCACTAAATTAAAGACATTCTTGTACTGAGGCCTGGGACAACTGGAAGTGAAAACACATGAAGAGAAGAACGTCGTTACCTTTAATAAGTTAAAAACCAACCAAGCACGGAACTCGACTTTAACAGATGGGTCGAACTACATCTACTCCCTAACAGTGTGCGCTTTTGGGGAAAGCCTTGTTTTTGACACTGGGCTTGACAAAGTGATGATTCATCCAGGGAAGGATGGGCAGCTTGTTGCCAGCCTTAATTCACAATTAACAATAGGACAGCCGGATATGGGAAACTCATGATTCAACACAAAAATTGCAGTCTCAGCCATTTTACCTGACCTTTACATTTTCCAGTGGTAATTTCTAATCTGGATGTATTTTAAATAGTCTCTCCAACATACATTTTAAGACGAGTTAGCTTTTCTTTCATTACGTTTGTCCTCGAGGATAGTGGTCCTGATTAAATACATAGCAATTGACTTAATCGCATCATCTGAAATGGCAAAGGTTTAAATTACTCGAAAAAGCAAATAGCACGCATGCACACAGATGGACGTGCACATCGGTACTGCGGGCAAGACAAGTTGAGCGCTGCACCTATGCACTCTGTGACTGCGCCGCCAACCCCACTCCCTGCAGGCCCTGCCAGGACGGCCATTGTTTTGCACGGGGGAGTCTGGCCACTCCGAGGAACAAAGGGATGCCCTTCCCAAAACACAGAGGCAGCAGATGTCCTACACAGAATCCCGACAGCCTCAGCCTCCATAGGCGCAGCCAGACGGTCTTAGTTGGGAGGCTACACCAAGCCATCCCCTCAGGCAAGCTCTTCGGGACAATGACCCTGTCCTGGAAAACCCTTCCCTAAGTCTCTTCTCCAAAAGTTACACGACAGCTGAATTTAT
>NW_009260410.1:4789273-4789636 GCF_000687185.1 Egretta garzetta
AGTTCCCGACCCTCTTCCCACGGTCCTCCCCTCTCCCCATATCCAAACCCGTTCTTTTGAATTCCGCGAAGCCGCGCACACACGGTAATTATTTTAGACAAGAAGAAACAGATGCCACAGTCTCCCTCCAGAAAAAGCACACACACATTCCCATTTTAAGGGGGAAGATCCGGACCATCTCTGCGTGCATGCACACCAGCATTCATGCCTAAGTTAAGCTGCCTAAAGCCCACAACCACCCGCCAGATGCTAACGAAAGCCGTAACGCCCGTAAATCGTCCCAAAGCCGCGGTTTTGCCCAGGGAAGGGTCGCCCAGGAGGCGCCGGGGTTCCCGTGCTCGGCAGCCGGACCCCGGCACCGCC
>NW_009260410.1:4790177-4827071 GCF_000687185.1 Egretta garzetta
CCCCCCCCCTTTACTACACCTTTCGCCTTCAAAAACTAAACAGAAAGAGAAGCTGACCTATTTTAGCATCAAGCCCAACATCCCCAGCTAGATTTCCGCAATAACGTTTTCAGCACCTCCTCAAAACATACCAGCATTTTAAATGAAAGTTTTTACAGCAAGCTTTGACATAACATGTCTTATCTGCCCAGCCCTGCCCCTGATAAGCACATAAGCCATCAACAATGTAGGGCGACTACTCCATTGTGTGAAAAGAGGGGAAAAAAAGAAAAAACCCTAAGGGCCGTATTCATACTGTGTCTCAGCCATTCTTTGGCCTGAAACTGGGTCTGAAGGAAAATACGCAGACATTTCTCCCCACCCTCATGAAAACTCCCCAATGCACAGATGAGACAGAGGAGTATTTAGGTCTATACCCTACACTCACACGCTTCCTGGCAAAATACCCACGTGAAAACTTTCACTACATGTACTTTTTCCTAAGAAACCAATTACCACATTATCTTTCTGTTATTTTTTCATGATTGCAAGTAGGCTTTTTAAGCTAACCAAATTACATATAAAAAGAGCTATTATATTAAAAAAACCAAAACAAACCCACAGAAAAAATGGAACTGAATTCTCTGTGTAGCCCAGCAGTTAGTAAGGTTGCAGTAATACACTGATGTAAAAGGAGGAGTGAAAGGTAAATTTGGCTTTTTCTCCGCCCCGTATATACTCCACTTCCCTCTGAGAGAGCTGAAAAGAGCTGAACCATTGCTCTGTTTCCAAGCTGGGTTGTTTTTAAACAGCAATAAGCTTCAGTTCAGCTACAAGCTAACCCTAAGTTTGATAGATAACAGTGAAGAGGACCTGAACTGCAGACATACAAGCAAAATTCTTCATATGGGGTAGAAATCCAGCTTACATCACCAGATTCAACGTACTCGGAACCATACAGCAGAGACACAAAACACATTTTAGAAGCCTTTCTCATTAAAACACTTCTGTTATTTCAAAGTCTGTATTTTCAGTTACACCTGCTATTCCTTGGCAGTCCTTCTGCCTCTAGAAAGATATTGTATTCTCACACAATTTTTCAAACGTGTAGCTATATCAATGTTAGAGACAGCTTTTGGATGGATTGTAGGAACTAGAGCCCTTACAGCCCTGCTCATTCATTGACTCATCACTATTTCATTGTCGGTAGATTTTCCGAGCAGATGCTTAGCTCCTAAGATTTGTTTTGCCCTTAAGTTTTTGTATCTGTAAAAATGACAACTGCTTTCTTCAGAAGTGGTCGAAACTGTCTCAGCAAAAGATTTTCCCCACTGAAAAATTAAAGGCTTTGTCAAAACTCAGTTCAGGGAGAGTTCTGATGCGGGTGTTCTCAGGAAGGTAATTTAGGTTGGGGTGGTCTGAAAGAGACACAGGCAAGAACCATTCCTGAGCAGCACCATGACCCCCTTCTTTCACCCCGTTCTCTATTCCGGTGAGTGCTTTGCTCATGACTCAGCTTGCTTTTCTGGGACATAGTTATTGCATTCTTTCCCAATTAATGAAGAAAAAAAAAAAAAGTAATTTCCTTTTACTCCAAACCTAAATGAAAACTAAATTCAAGTTTTTGTAAGGAAAGCAGTTACTGTCCAGCCAACACTATTTTTTGAGAATGTACCCAGAACAGCAAGTAGATCACAAGACGGTGATTGCAAACATTTCACAGAGAAAGTTTCTAGCTTCACACATCAAAGTTATCACAAGTTGTTGTATTGGCATGAAAATACAAAATTTTCTACCTCAGAGGTTAAAATTCTCCATTTCATCCCAAGAGAAGCTTCAACACAGGAAAAAAAACAGTGTAGCTTTCCTTCTGTGGTCCTACTGCTGTGCTTCAAAAGGGTTAATGGTGGCTACTTCTCCAACACACTCTTCATGCCCATTTGATGCTTAGATTCCTGCAAATAACAATGTCCATCTGTAACAGCTGGTGATATTTGGTAGCATTTATAACACAGATAATATTAAGCATTCTCGTGAGGCTGCCTTGTCCTCCCGGAAAGGAACCAAAAATACCCAGAGTTTTCCCCTAGCCTTCCAGCACTCCATTCCCCCCTTGTTTCAGATCTGTGTGAAAGAAGATATCTCATTAGCAATCCTTATTCTGGGGCAATTTTCTATTTTCACTCTTTATAAATGTAAAATAGCAGCCTATCGCTGTATCTTACACTCTTTGCTTTGCCCCAGCTTAAGAAGAAACGTTGGTCCTGAAACCTGCGTTCTCTCCCCAAAGTGAGCTAGTACCATACAAAGGGTATCACAACTCAGCCTAGAATATTTTTTTTTCTTTTTAGTACATCTACTGGACTACCGTAATTACCACTGACACAATCTGCAGTGAACGACAAAAAAAATAATTCTAAAATAAACTAAAGGATATGCCTGGTCACAGATGATCAGGCAGACATCCAGAATTCTTTAAGAAATGGCTCATTTCTTAAAGCCAAATGGTATATCCTGGACTGTATAAGAGATCAGGGATAATCAGTATTCAACACACATTCAGATTTCTTTTGAGTGTTAGATATAACCTAGAGGATATTTAAGGGGAATTTCCAACTACTGAATCATTAAATATGCTTTCTTTAGCACGCACACGTCATTCTGAAAGGGCATAGGCAGAGGCTTCGTTTGGCAACAGCCTACAGCAATTTCAGAGAGAAAATGGGAATGTGGCTGCATCCCTGTTTTGCAGCTCCCAAAGCACAGACTCACCAGAAGCTGTGGCAGGCATCCGTGTACATCAGAGCAGTTTAGGAGCTGCTTATTTACAGATGACCCTTTTTTTTTGTTGTTGTTCCTTTTCTTTTTTTGGACGTTTCCACAGGGTGGATTATAGTCTCTTGATTACAGCCTTAAGGCCTACAGCTTCACAAGGCAAGCAAGTAAACCAGCGTAAAACTAGCTGTTGCTAAGATTGCAAGGGCAGAACCGTGGAGATTCAGGGACCCATCGTAACTGATGAACCATGAATTCAACACTCAACAGTCCTTAGATCTGCCTGTGAAAACCACTGGCAATTAGAAGAGCACTAGTTAATGGCTAGAAATACTTCCTAGCCAACCTTGCTGAGAAATAAAACTGAAAACAGAATTTAGATGCCCACGTTTCTAATCTCATGCTTAGCCACAAGACCAAGCTTGGCCATTTTTCCTATACTCAGTGAGAAAATTCTGCGTGCTTATACAATGCTGTAGCTCTACCTCTGTTCTAAATCAGTGGGACCGCGTGCATACCAGAAGTTGTGGAAATATACCCTACAGCAGTAATAATACTTTTCCTCTTCAAGAAAAAAAAAAAAAACACCACCCAGTATTCATAAGACAACGACAGGAAATCTGGCTCTAAGACTGAGCACAGGGATTTAACAATAATAGTCTTTGGCTTCTTTGTCATGGAAAATGGCCACAGGTTTGAGCTCTGTCTGCACAGAAGTGAATGATTCAACAAACAAGCTGCCAGCGGTCCAGCGAATTCCAGTTTTGTGACTGGAAAACCAGAAAGCAAAGACTGTACATGAGCACAGCTCATCCTTCACCCACCTGTGGCAAATTAAATTGCATGCAAGTTAGAACGAACAAGCAGTGGCTCTGTACAGCCACACGCTGGAATGCTCCTCAGGTGCTTTGGAAAGCATCGGTTAATTCAGTACTGAGATAGATCATCTGCCTTCTCCACCCATGGATCTTATACAGGATTTGTATTCCCACCTGTCAAAACACTGTCAACTTTCCATTTTGCCACAATGTCTCCTGATTTTGCCAAATCAGGACTTTTCCTTTTTGTCAAGAGGCAGCAATACGCCTTCAATTAGCATCGCATTTTTGTCCTCTGCAGAGAAGACCCGCATAAGACAGCCCAAGGAGCTAGTCTTAGAATTCAAGAGAAGAGGTCACCCCAGGGGAGATTTCACCCTGTGTGTTGGCATTAAGCACAATTAAGGACAAGATCTGAGAGGCAGCATTCACTCTTTTTCTGGATAATTCAGGCTCAAAATCAGTTTGGTATGTAACACAAGCTACCAGTCCCCAAACCTAACTTGTACGTTTCATGCTAACGGTCTTGTGATAGCCAAGAAACCCCTGGTATGGAGGTGGCTCAGCCCCTACCTCCTGCCATCACACACCAGGCTCTATCTAGCAGCTGAGTGCTCCCCAGAGACATCAACGTATTTTGGCCTCTCAAAAGGCACATCTGGAAAAGTCCCCCCACCAATGCTAACACTGGTGAGATCTTTACATTAGCACAACAGAGTTACAATGGGGGCATGTTAGAAGTTTTGTTGCCACGGTTCTTTCCTTTGAAACCACACTTAAAAACTGACTGGGTATAAATCTGGGGGCGGCTGGTTCAATTCAACAGAATTTCCCCGGAAATGGGCTTGGCTGTCCTCCTCAGCAGCCAGCAGGGAGGAAGGATGGAAAAACTCCCAGAGAATTCAACACTGGCAGACTCTGCAGCTCCGTGAGCCCGTTGTACAAGGGCACATCCCCCACCTGACCCAGTGGTCTCAGCAGCTGGACGCAAATGCCACCAGGCAGAATCAACCTCTGTGAGGTTCATCTGCTCTGGAGGGCTGAGCGCTTCCTTGGTACATACTCAGGTGATTATTTTCTGGTTTCTCTTCGTAAGTACCTGGGATGCAGTGACCAGAAAAATGGACTCCCCAGGGAGGCAGGTACTACACTGCCCGATGGACTCGCTAGCTGCTGGATCAGCACACCGAGTCATGAAAACTAGAGTCCCCAAACAGGTTTTCTTTTCTTCCTATTTTTTAAAACAAAACATATACAACATCCCCTGCTAACCTGCCATAGTAACTCTTCTCAGTATGGATTCCTCAGTCACACTACCCAAATGTCTCTGCTTTTTAGTTCAAGAGTAAGTGCATCCATTAAAATTAAGAAAAAAATGTAGAAAAAAAGAAAATTAAAAATATAAGAAAGCTATAACAACCTTCTGAACTGTCACCCTGTAATTCTGCAAATGTGGAATGTATTTCAAGAGCTTAAGGAAGAGTTTGCTCACAGGTAACACTTGCAATTTCAGACTTCCTAAATAATATCCCCACGCACACCTAAAGGATTGTACTGTTGATGTTACGGAACAGGAGAAGATCCCATTTTTCCTAGTACAACAAGTTAATCTTTCCTCCCTCTGAAAAAGAAACTTTTTGAAGACAGCTGCATGTGTCCCTTCACAATTTCCCTGCCCCCTCTCCTCAAGCAAATCAT
This sequence comes from Egretta garzetta, assembly GCF_000687185.1. Classification (NCBI taxonomy): domain Eukaryota; kingdom Metazoa; phylum Chordata; class Aves; order Pelecaniformes; family Ardeidae; genus Egretta; species Egretta garzetta. The sequence continues at coordinate 4,795,448 of NW_009260410.1, forward strand.
AACAAAATAATTTAAGGGAGGGAAAGGCCCAGTGTCCTGTGAGATTCAAAAGTTAACATCAGATCAGTCCTCACATTAAGTGGCAAGGGAAAAATCTTTGGTTTGAAACCTAGGGAGCACTAGGGAGAAGATTCCCTTTGTGCACCCAAAGACAAACAACACCAGTAAATATTCACGTTGCAATCTCTGTGCATGCAAGGATATACAGTCTGAAAATCTTTGCAGCAGGGTAACTACGGATATTCTTTTCCCATTTTTTAGACTTCTCACAGAACTCTTTGATTTTGTAGTGTATGTGGTTTTGTGGACTCCCAAGCACATGTGACATGCTAAAGATAGAGTTGTACTTATATTGAGATTTCTAACCACATGTAACTTCTGTTTGTGGGGATCCTCCTTCCCACAGGCATACAGACGTAGTGATAGCATGTTCTTGTGTTTTGTATGGTCTTCTGTTATTGAGGACTCTGCTCAGAAGGAAAACTTGTACTTGGATTAAGGATATTAGACTACAACTATTCTCGCAAACAAAATTACCCAACACAAAAGCCTTGGAATTGAACTGCAGGTATATGCAAACTTCTTTTCAGAATAAAACCAAGTATATTATAATAATAAATCCTGCATGTCATGTATTGAGGCTTCACAAGTTGCTGCAGACTGGGAATGACCATTCCTGTGTGGTAGTATGAAAAGATGTGGAATTTCTACAATATATTTATCAATCTGCTAATTAGGAGTTATGCTTTATTATTATTTTTCCCACTATTTAAAACTGGCCTGAAATTTACACTAGAATTTGAAAAATGACAGTCCACTTCTTACTAAAGTAACTGACAGAAGACAGTGTTAGAAAAGGGGTTGCACCATTTAAGCCAACAGAAGTTGAAAAGAGAACAAACTGGGTCTTTAACAGGGGACTGTGAAATCTTAACAAAGACCTTATAAAAAGTCTCATCACAAATACTAATACTGAACTGTGTACACATAGTTACATATGAAGAAGTTATTTTACATATATTTCCTTTAATTACGTATGATTCTCTCACCTTCGCGATTTCCTTAAAGAAGAGTTTAAACAGGAACTGACTATGCAAGTTCTAGGCTGTGGACTCAAAACTTTTTGACTCCAAGCAAAAGTGCAAACAGATGGACAATGCAGCCAAACTGCTGGCTATCCATCAGTCTATGAATGGTAGCAACAATGAAAACAGTATAAATAATAAAGAGAAGTGCAGCGTGGAAAAATCAATGGCTAAAAAACTCAGAAATAAGATATTTCTGAAGCTTCCATCTTAGTAATTTTGTAAGCCTGAGAGCCTTCCACTTCCCCTGCTAGCTAAAGAAAAGAGATCGACTTATCTAGGGCACATAAGGATAATTTTTTCTTCCAACTTAATCGCAAGAAAAGCCCGTGGAAGGTAACCAAACTGGGCTGGATGTGACCATGTGTACCGGACAGACGTTGCCAGCACCAGAGTTCTTCCTGTGTTCCCCAAATGTTAACTACTCACTGGAGATTAGGCACGTCTTATATGCAGGGAAATGGCAATTTCTTTGTACCCCAGCTTAATTTCAACATAGTGAACCCTTTAGGAGTGCAAATTTTTGCCAACAAGACTCAAATTAATAACATATGCATATGGTGTGTTTCTGCTTCCAGCATAGGTGAATGCAGTGCTTGTAAGAGTATTTGCAACTTTCTTGAAGCAAGGATATTGAATCCAGCCCAGCTAAACCAGCATATACCAACTGCAATTCTATTGGAAGAAGCAAGGCAACAGCTACGTAACTGATGCCACAGCCAAACTTCTAACTCTGTCCAAATAGAAGCAGATCAAACACATCAATGCAACTTCCCCCTACATTGCCCCATTCAACTCATCAGTGCAGTTACTCAAGCTCTTATTTTGCAAGTAATAAACCAGCCTTATCTCCAATACTGGTTTAACTAAAGAAGCCCTGCTACTTTTTAAAGGACTGCAGCCAGTGAAGTGCATAAACCATGTCCGTGTTTAAGTACTATTCCTAAATGCTTGCTTATTTGAAGCAGAAGAGCTGGGCTGAACCAGACTTTGAACACTGAAAATACACTCTGTAAAATCCATAACTGCTTAACAGAGGTCGCTATTTTGGCTCCTCAAACAGACGCAGAGGCTTCGAGCTGACCGTCCCACAAGCCCTGGGTATTGTGTCCACTTCCAACACTGGGTAAAAAAAAAAAAGGTAAAGAGAGAAGGCCATAAAAATTAAAACGCTGTGCCAAGCCATTTTGGGGGATATTACCCAACAGGCCACAAGAAGTCTGAAGGTCACATTTCACATGCATAGAGAGTGAGATTTCTAACTGACACTTACTAAACAAGCAGACTGGCTATTTGCTTTAGGCAGCCCTGAACAAATATTAATTGAAACCATCTGTAGGACACGTTATCTCTGGAGTAACTAAAGATGTTCATTTGACTTTGGACTAGGTTACCCAACAGCTTCCACACAGAAAAAGCACATTCATGAAAGAAAGTGATTTACTCTCTTAATATAACACACAACTAGAAAGGGCTCACACATGACCCTATGGTTTCTATTATTATTCTCTTTAGGAAAGTACAACTGAGAGAGAGAAAATAACTAGAAAGCTGCTGTTTCGTCTGTATAACTTGCCTGTGAGCTCTGAAGCACCTGCTTAAGGGTCAGATTACTCTTTTTGCCTTAAAAAAATAATAAGAGAGGGGGTCCTGAGAGAAAGAGATAAAAAAGGAACCTTTCCTCCAGAACACCACCCATCCCAGGAGCCAGTGAGAGTTAGATGCATTGCACTTAGTAGAGCACAAGGATTGTTCCTGCCATACATCTTATAAATACTGGGAAACAGATGCAGGAAAAGAGTGCCTGTCCCTCTTCTCCATCTCATTTGCTTCTTACGCCTACAGAAAAAGAATAAGAAGAGTCCAGATGGGTCAAAGTTACTTGCTGTACTGCTTCTTACATCTAGCAGTTACCTCAGCAGGGACAATACCAGAAAAACTTTCACTAGAGGATGTATGATGAGGGTTACCGCACCGCACTTTACAGGGAACCATTCTGTGTAATGGTTTAACATCATACTAAGCGTGCTGTCAAATTCAACGATGTGTCAGCAAGCCCACAGAACTGAGCAGGCTGTTGAAACACAGGACAACAAGCAATGTAAAAAGGCCCACGGAAGCAGATAACTGAGCATATGCATGCTATTCAAGCCCTTGAAAAGAAGACTCGTGGCGAGGGAGTTTCTGTGAGCTGATGAAAGGATGGATAAAACACATTTGCTGTGGTGCAACAATTAGGGCTGGTAACTTATCAAGATAGCATACCAGAAAAGATGGAAAAGTCTCCAAAAGGCTGGATTCTTTATTGCAAACAAAGCTGGTAGACTTCAAATAAAACTACGTAGGCTATAATGAATGTTTTTGACTGTAGGGAGAAAAATTAATGGCTTGAGTCCAGAAACTGTCTCTGCCTACATACAGAACTAGGTCTGCAGGAGATCCTTATTCAGCACGTTTCCTACAAAAGACATTAATTTACATTTTCTTGTTTAAAGAATAGATAACTTTCTCCATGTGAGAAATTGCAGCAGAATTCTGGAGGGCTCAGAGGAATGAATGAGCACTGCAGAGACCTCTGCACATTTCATACAAACACTCACCAACTGTTGCCACTTTAAGATTTCAAAGCTCATGAGGAAAATGCATTGGTGGGCTTTTTTTTTTTCCAGAGCAGAAACTAGGCTATCAACCCTGATTAGTCTGCAGTTACTCACCTCCTGACAGTGCAGTTTGAGAGGCATGAGGCCTTATTCAATCACAGATGTAAGGCAGGTTTTCTTTTAAAGGCTATCGATGTTAATGAACAACTCAGTCTTGTTTAAACATCCAAACTGTGACATGGCCAAGTATCTGAGTTTATCATGTCCTCAATCTTTTGAACAGCCAGATTTTATTTGCTAAGCATTGTTCAGGCCAAAAGGCATGAGCTTATCCTGGGTGGTGTGGCTGGACCTGAAGTCTGGACTTGAGGTAGCAAAACGTTCAGGATTTGATGCAATTTTGCCTCAGCCACCTTCGCTGAGTTTTCAGCTCTCCTTGTAAACCCAGACACTGAAGGAAACTGTCCTGGAGCCTTGCTGAAAAACAGGAAGGTACACTCTCACTCTAAAGGGCTTTTACTTTGTGATTCTGTATCTAAAAGCTAAAAAGAGATGCTGACTCTTTGTGCCACAGGTAACAATACAAACACAACTGGATGTACTAATGTTAGCTATGGTTTTGCTATTCCTTGTGCATGTTAGGAGCAGAGGATTCCAAATTAAAAGCCACACTGAAAGCCAGAAACTAAGTATCACATCAGTTTTGAAAAGAAACCCTTCAGAAAACTAGTCTCTTCACCTCATTTATGAGGGGAATTTATATAGGTTCATTTTATGCTTTGATTAGTTTTTATTGGTTTTTGATTATGCCAGTAGTCTGCAATATTGTTGCAAAAACCATACAGGTGTTTAATTTAAAGTAAAAAAGCTTTTGTGCAATTTTTTTAATCACAAAACTGTTTCTACTAAGATTAGATTTTTATGAAGCCTTTTGAACTTATACTTTTCATATATTGTGGTTCAGATCATGCACTAAAATTTCTCCTGTGAAATTAGAATAGCCCTGCATAATTATTAATCTACTAAAACAAGGCTTTTCAAATGCTTACTCACTGATCTGTTCTGTGTACTGTTGCACAACAGCTTCTCATGAATTTATTAATCACAGACATATCACTGTTGAAAAATTCAGTATGTTACACTGGGGCTTCCCACTCCTTCCCTCAGGGTAGACTCCTTTCTTATTGCTCTGGCTCACTCAGTGTCTGTATTATTGACTTTTTCAGTATTACTGCAGTTTTATCTTTGAAGTTTTTGAAGAATAAAGTTGCAACAGAAAGATGTGCATAGAAAGGGGTATGAAATACCAATTAAAGCATTCAGCCACCAGCAGAAACAAAGCACTATCCTCTGCAAGCAAGATTCAACTAATTAAGGGGCAAGTGCACTCTTGCCAGTGATACTCATTTAGTCCTCTACATCCTTGTCCAACTGGAGTGGAAGAAGGGTTGCAGCTACTTCTGCAGCCTCTTACCCTTCTTGCTTTCCTCACTGCAACCAAACTTCTAGGAAATTTAGTGAAATTCATATTCAGCAAATAAACTGTTTTCTGAAAATCATGCTCTAAGACTGGAGCAGGTATCAGGTGGTGAAGGATTTCACCTTTTAGCTTGATCCTGCAGCTGCATTAACACTTCCTCAGGAAAGCCTGGTTTTGTTCCAAAGCTCTTATCTGCCACCATTCCAAATACAACAGATTATGAAGCTCAGATTCAAGGCTATTTACATAAAAATGTGATGGAAATGTCATTGCCAACATAATCGTCCTTTGTCCACATTACATGGGTATTTCAAAACAGGGACTTTTGTTTAGAATAATTTTATCTCTGTACTTAAGAAAAAGCATATAGCAAGACAAACTTCCTGAAGCTCAAGCACAGAGTAGGATCGTGCTGCTGCTTCACATGGGGTTAAATTCACCGCCTATCTAATATATCTAACGTGAGAACACACAATTATCATTTAAATAGCAATTTTTTTTTTCTTTAGGGCACATAACTTCCCTGTTCTCATTAGCAGAAGACTATGACACAGCTGACGAAACTGCTCCCCTCAACTTACATTTTTATAAAGGATCCACAGAAATGTAAGCTGAATAAGAGAAAGGAAAAGAGAAACAGTCTGCCCCCAGATGCCAGCTGATCTTTTAAACTTCGGATAATACCTACCAGCTACAGCAGCTGGAACCCATGGATGGGGGCCCCCAGATTGCCTCTGAACCACCTTTTATATGGCCAAGGCTGTAGCCACGGCAGAATGGAGCGTAACAAGGACTGCTTGCATGAGCTGAAGTCATGCTTTAGTCTTCGCTGCAGGCGTTCCCTTAGTTGGTGTTTTGAGGCATTTAATTTATTAAGCAGTTTGTAATTTTAACTAGGGAGACTATGCATACCTATAGTCTTGTCTTAAAAAAAAAGTAAAAGTGAGGTTAATCACTGATCTTAGACATCACATTTTTTCAGTTGGCACTTTAAAAGTAAAACAAAAACCAATTTTTTTTAATATATATTTTTTTAAGAAGAGAAATCCTGCCCATCTGCTTGTGTCCTTCCATTATTTGTGTTAAGAAACCCTGAGCAGCATATCCTTCCCCCCCCCCCTTTTCTTGTGAACCACTTAGCTATAGCTGGTTTCAAACATAACAGTAATCTATGATAACTAATTTTATTTGCACAAGGGATGTGTTAAATACTGTCTTATTCCGTTTCTTCGGTGTACTCTTTCTAAAAAAGAAGAAAGCATTACATATTCCAGCTCCACAGGATGCCAAACACAGACATCTCCTGAGCAAACAGAATAACTTACTCAGTATAACAACTATAAAGACAAGAATAAGATTACAAGAAAACATCCTCTACAGCTGTAAACACTAGATGCAAGGCTTAATATTCACCACCATGACATCTTCATGCTGGGTCTATTCCTGCCCCTTCTTTTCTCATTGCTAAAGGAAGCTATTTTTTTTTCCATTGTTATGGAACTCCTATGTACTATTTTTGCAGAAAGGAAGGGATATGTGTTCATAAATGAATCTGAAAGCAAATCAAAACTAACACCGGATCATGCATGTCTTGTCTTAAGGTTTGACACACACCCCAAAAAAAAGAAAAAGAAAAAAAAAAAAAAGTAGTTAATAGCGTGGGGAGTTTCTGCTTTGGCAAGACTAGAGTAAGGCAGTAGCCAAACACATTGCTACTGGCATCCAGTCTCAGAAATTTTAAGCCAGCGAAATCATAGCTTGCTTCAGTATAATTAAAACAGATGCTCAAAGGGGGTACTGTAAGGCTAAGTGAAGAAATTATGCAAAATGTATTTTAATAATCAAAATGTCTTGAGCAATCAGGAGAGGAAGAAATTGTATTTCTATGCTTTGAAACTAAATCAGGAAAAAAAAATCATAATAGTAACTAAGTGAGAATTCTCTCCCATGCCCTAAACCAGTCAATTTGGACTAGTGCTGTGTATTAAATCTTGTATTTGATAAGTCTTAATTTTCGCAAGCCATGCATCTTTTGAAAACATCCAAAGATTTTACAAAGAATTATAAGCTTAAATGCATGTATTACCATTTTCCCCAGAACACTCTTAGACATTTTGATGTCATTGCTCAGACAGGCAAACTTGTATCTACATGGAAAGTGTTCATAGCATTATCCACTATATGTGCTTCACTGTAGCTGCTTTATCTTGATTGTGGCAGGGAAAAAAGCCATTAACCAATTTAATGATTGGTTAAGGAAAGCCCATGTCTAAAGCCATTAGGGTTGTCTCAGCTATTCTTGTCAAGCTCCATATGGTCTCTATAGGAAACAATTATCACTTTATAAGAAAACATGAGTTTCTGTCCAGCTTGTTCAGTTTCTAATGAAGTTTGGACGTGTCTGTTCATTCTGCTATTTTGAAGTCACTCTCCTCATTTTTAAATGACTTTATAAAATAGAGCTATGAACAGGTCTATTGTTTCCTGGATAGAGCACTATGTCTGATTTCCATCTGTATTAAATACTCCTTATGACTTCCTCCAGCAGTATAGAGGACCTTCAAGGAACAATATCAAACTCGGCCTGACTAAGGCCCATTGACAATGCCAGAATGAAGTAAAGGAGTGTCGTTAGAAAGGGAGAAGTTAGACACCCTAGCATTTAAAGAAAAAAAAAAAAAGTAAGCTACAAGCCATACGCACCGATTCTATTTTCTTTATGGATAGCAATGATCCATATGGTGACATTTCATCTATGAAGTCTGTATTTGTTAGCAATATTAAGTAATAGCTTTCTAGTCATGTGTTCTGAATTGGTGCATACTTCTGTCCTCAAAATGCTATAGTGGACTTGTGGCACGGAAGTTAGAAGAATCCATGACTTCCAAGGCTTAGGCACTGATAATTTGGTAGCAGAATGAGGGTAATTCAGACCACAGCATTTTTACAATCACACTATATAAGTCCATGTGAATAAGATACAGGTACAGCATACAAGATTGCAGGACAAAAGAAACACCCTTTAGCCAGCCTACAACATGGTTCCTGCACCCCTCAAAATCAATGGTAGAAGCAGCTTCCTACAGCCTCTCCTTAGAGAAATCTGAGGGGGATCATAAATCAGGTCAGTATGTTAAGGTTGTTAAAAGAATGAATAGAGGTATTAACTTATTTCAGATCCAGGATATTCTAAATTGCTTTACTGAAACACTTCCAGTGGCTGCAGACTGAGCTCTGCTCTACTAGTTGCAGAACCAAGAGGCATCAAAAACTCCTCATGGGCAAGACCGTCCTCTACTGTACACTTCCAGCCATTTTTTACATCACTGTTTCAGTGTACTGAGCAGTCTGGTTTCTAGGCATTACACAGAGAAAATTTTCCACATTCTAAGAGATATCCTACATGTCACAGGTAGATCTAACTTGTCTTCTTACCTTAACTTTAAATAAACAGATGATTGTTTTACTTTGATGCATTTTGTTGAATGTATTTATAAGAAAATACCACTTATTTTATCACTAATTGGGAATAAACGTGAATCCAGCAAGTATCTTATATGCATTGTAAAGTGACATTCTAGAGTGGCTTCAGTTTTTCAGAAAAAGCATAGAAGGCACACTAATCTGGAAGGCAAAGGATTAGTCTTGTGATCAAATTTAAGATATCAATTCTCCATTTGTCAAAATTATTTTGATTAGCCTTATCATGCATCTTATATAGTATAAAATACAATGGGGAAAATAAAACCACCATTCATTCACCAGATATTTTTTCACATGCATAGAAAAACTATACTTGATAATATAGAGTACCACTACCCAGCCTGAAAATCTGGTAGTCAGGCTATCTCTCGTGATCTCATGCTTCTGCTATGATTCATGAATATAGAAATCCATTAAAATGCTTTCATTAATCCCTGATGCTTTTACTGTATGCAAAAGGCATGCAGCTTAAATACTGAATTATACATAGGCTTTAACCTTCTGCCATGACTCCCTCCTGAGTCTCATTGGCTTAGGGAGGGAAATAAATGATGAATTTGAACTACGTCAATAAAAAATTTAGAGACAAGTTAGTGCAGAATGTTTTGCAAGACATGACTATCATGACTATCACATCTGACTGAATAAAATTATATTCTGAAGGCCATGGTTCATCACCTTTTTATATGAATGGGAAAGCATTCAGCTTTACCTTTCTGAAAATAGATTTCAGTTCATACAAACCAGTGTGGACAGGAGCTGAGGAACAAAAATAAGAAGTATTATGTCAGGGGAGGGTAACAGTTTCTTTTATTAAAAATGAGCAATATGTCTGTGTTTCTGCCCCAATGGTCATTGATGATCATTTACATGCAAAGCTACATAATTGCTTTTGTTGTTGTTGCTCTGAAGACAGTCATGTTGTAAAAATTAAGTTCCCCTCCTTGTATTTTCATTAAGCTAGCAGTTAACAAAAACAAAAATTAAAAAAAAAAATAAAATCACAGAAACAGGTAACAAAGGTACACACTAACTCACCAGCTCTATGCTCCCACTGAAAAGCAGCGATCACTGTCCTGCATAGCTTCTTCCAGAGCTGTTGGGACTGGTTCTACACACAGGAATCAAGTAAATGATAAAATGCAGCCTTTTAAAAATTAAACACTTCTGCGAACTTAAGGATATGGTTTTCCACATCCTACATCCTTTTGGCTGCCTCCTTTCAAGTGGCAGCAATCAGGTGACTGCAAATGCAGATAGCAGGTAGAGCTGACCCCAACTGGTAGCCAGCTGCCACCATTTTCAGGCTGTTTGAAATGTTTAATTGCTTCTAGTTCTGCCACCTCAAAATTATTCACTTTTACTTGACAAAGTGCTTCGTGGGTTTACCCCAAAGGTCTCCAAAATACCCAGGAGCTACTGAGGGAACAGTTGTCCATCAACACTGGGCCACGCTGCCACCTACAAAGAGTTAACCGGCCTGGCGAGACACCCCGTCCTTTCTGCAGCTCTGCCTTCACCACCATTATCAAACCATTCCACAGCAAGACAACTCACGCAGCTGCTATTTCATCAAACCCTTGCAGAGAGGAGTCACAGAAGGCTTGCGCCTCGGCAGAAATACTCAAGGCCAGCACCCGTGCTAGGTCTCTGCCACTGGCCCCTCAGCTGCATGCAAGCACCATTTCTGTCTCAAGCTGTCAGCTGAGGTAAATACCTCCCCTTTGTCTCCCCTGTGATCCTGAACATCAATAACTGCATTCAGTTAGCTGCGTCGTTTTACGGGTAATGACTCCACCAGAAAGCACTCCTTGCTTTGCTGGCAAGCACGTTGCCTCATATGCTCAACCCCATTGTCTCGATCAAGTAATTTCACTTTTGTTTCTGATGCCTAGAAAGCAGCCAGCATGTCCATCTTTTAAAGTTCACCACAGTAACTTTAAATTAATCAGATCAAGGAAGGAAAAAAAAAATAAAATAAAAAAAAAAGACGTTGCACCTAAAGAAGCAGTGTTTGCACCACAGGAGGCTTGCTTGCAAGCTTCTTTCAAACCTAAATTAGCACCCGCCGTCTTGTTCTCTCCAACACCCCCAAAAGTTTTTCCAAGCTCTACTGAACCTTTAAAGCAGCACAATCATGACAGCAAGTCCTGCAGCATTCAGTGACAAACATTTTCCAGAACAAAGACAACATACACCTATACATTTAAAAACCAAGCAAGACATATTTTTTTAGGTCTCCTTTTGTAATATAAAATCAAAACTGTCACATTTTTCTTTTTTTCTTTCTTATTTTTTAAGGATGAGTTTTAAATTGATTGCTATGCTGGAAATACATCGAGGGGCATTTATTCTTCTCGTTCAGGTTTGAAAGAGTAACTCTTCAATTATTTAATTGTATCCACAGCCAAGGACCTGCTGTGCAGTCTATTTTTAAAAGTATGTGGAAGATTAGCGTAACCAGAATACCTGGAATAAGAACGTTTAGCAAAACTCTACCATGTAGAAATCTTAAATTAGTGTTTGAGATAAAAACTGTGGAGACCTGCAATATCAGTTTACAGTTAAGCCCAGTCTTGCTCTCAGGGGGGCTCAGGTCACTTTTTAATGGCCTTTAACAGCTGCACACACACAACCCTTCCCTCCTCAAACCACCACGCAACCCACAAGTGTTGTTTCCATCTATGGGAATGATTCAAATCCTTACTAAAGAAGATTTGATGCCTACTTTACATTCAAAATGACATATTAATTTACAAAAGGAAGCATATCACAAGTCTGTCTTTAACAAAAAAATGAGTGGGGTGGCAGGGGGCTATTTTAAGCTGGAATTGATACATTTCTCTAGAGCCACCTGTGGGTCCTTTTGAGGCCCTGCTAAAATGCTGGTGCCCACTTTCCAGGGGATTTGTGCTCTGCAGAGTACTCAGCGGAATAGAGGGAGGAACCAGAAACCTCTCCAAAGCATCACACTCTGCTTACCACCTAGCGCTACTCTTTGCAGACTGAGGCCAGTCCCCCTAACAGAGGCATCGTTCCTTCAGGAACCATAGGCAGGTTAGTAAAACAAGGGCACTTCATGCAGGTCACCAACTCCTCTGAGGGCCTCCTAAATGTCTCACCCTGCCTATAAAACACAGTGATTTCTGTCAGAAGACTCTCAGTGTGCACTCTTCAGCATAAGTTTCCTCAAGAAATTCTGCATGTCTAAACACACCGGAGCACACCTCTCTCCATTTAAAGGAATGACATCTCATTTTGCAAGAACCCACATTTGCAGCATCTGTCCCTAGCCAGAAAGTCTGCTAGAGGTTATCCTCAGTGAATGATGTCCGATGATGTCTTTCAGAATCTCCTTCTGAAAATAACACCCCATGTACGGCTTTACCATTGTATCTTGACCTACTAGCTCCAGCCTACAAGGACCTGACGTAATATTCTAATAACAAACAGAAGTTACCTCATTTAAAAAACTCCTTTAACGTAAATAAATTACTACCTCAGAACTCACTCCATAGACCTGACTAAGCTGAGACACAAAGGGACACGAAATAAAATAAGTGCTAATAAAATTATGTCACACCTTGAGAATAATCTTTATTTCGGTGGTAATTTCTGCTTTGTGTAAGCCAAGGCAGGAGAGAATTCACACACACCAGCAGCCAGCTAAGATGGCATGCGAGGACTGATCAGTTTTGAAAGAAGTATTACAACACTAGCAGGCATCAGCAAAGCATCAGCGCAGTAAGAGTTAAGAACATGTGCTGTGCTTCCCTGGTGGGAATAGCTTGGGAAGCAGAAATAGTAGGAGTAGGATCCTTTTCAATGACTTCAGTTTTTATTAACATATTTTTACAGGATATCCCAGTTAAGCCAGACAGCTTGTTTACAATAGGGCCCTGTCCAAGGACAGCTTAAAACTATTACACAGTACATACAGAAGGACAATACAGTCCCAGTACAAGCTACCAGCAGGCAGTAAATCATGTCAAAGCCTCATGTTACACCTGATTAACTGCTTGGCTCCAGTACTACAACCTATTCCAAGAATGCTTGCTTCAGTGTAGTTAAAGAGTTGTCAGAGAATTTATGTCATCTGATGGCAAGTTACATAAAATAGTGCCCCAGTGTATCATTTCAGAAGCATTACTTGGCATGAGCTGCAAGAGTGTGTGCTTCACACCTGCAGTATCCTCTGGTGCTATGTATTCCTTAAAAAGGGACTCCGTTTAGATGTCTCATTTACTAGGAGAAATCACATCACCTCTGACCCAAAAGCATTGCAACCCTATCTGAATTACACTTCATCAAACACATCCAAAATTTTATCACTCCTGAGTCAGTCCATCCTCAATGTGGCCACTGCAATTAAACTAAGTTTCCCACAATATTTTTCTTGATTCTGCGCAATGGCTTAAAAGTAGATATCCTCATAAAATTGAAAAAGTTACGTTTTTCACTAAACATATGAGCCTGTGAGTGGACCAACCAGTGAAATCTTTATGCCACCTGAACTCAAGGGAAACCTTGTTTCTGTGGAGCTCAAAATCAACCCAGGCCACTAAAGAGGCAAATTTCAAAAGCATCCTAAGGTCCACAGATTGCACGCCTGTCAAACACGCAAGACACTATGAAAACCAAGCAATAAACCTTATGAAGTCTGTGTTTACCCAACTGTCAATTAGCAAGCTGTATGGCATTAACTGAGATGTCATGCGTCTTGATCAAGAGTTAAGAGTCCTGTACTTCAGCAGAAGTGTTTAATTGTAAAATTCATTAGTGCTGACAGTATGTGCACCTTTTTCCAGAGCTGTACAGGAACGTAGCAGAAAGCTGGAGGTCAATTTTAGCAGAAAGACCTACACACACACATGAACAAATCCAATGTTTCTATAGGGTTTTTCACACTTGGCAGCAGGGGGCTTGTTTATATTCTTTTATAACTGATCACCACCGTTTTTTAAAGTACAGTCTGACAATTATTATCTCTTTCCTTAGGCAATGCAAGAGATACTTCAGCTTTACCCTTGATTTCATAAACCGGTGAGCTGGCTTGTACTTCAAGTCTCTGCAGGAAATGTAAACCCAGTAAAGGGGACAATTTCTTGCATTTAGCATATTGCAACACACATTATGGGCTGAGCACCTGAATTCTTCCTCTTGCTTATTGAGGCAATTTCTTATTTTAACAATTATATCGCAGAACAGAGTAAAACATTTTCTTCTAAAATTGAACAAGAAGCTTAATTAAAATAAGAACAAGTCTTCTAAAAATAACAGCAGAACAGCAGAGCAGAGATCTCTGGACTGCAAACCTATTTATCTACTTTTTCTGCGCAGTCATAACAGCATTTCCACAGCTATCACAAAAAGAATTATTAGCAAATGGAAAGCCTGATATTCAATCACTTTTCCCTGGTAGAAGATCACAAAAAGTCCTTCTGAGTTTAGTATGGAGTAAGACCCAAACAAAATACTAAGGCCATGGCAAAACAAATATGCAAAATCTTTTAGAAATCCAGATATGGGAATGCAGATCATCCACAAACTGTAGTGACATTTAAGGCAGAAGAGAGCACCTGAACGGTACCACTGTGGTGGCCTTTAGGCACAAGCACCTGTGGAATTGAGGCAAGAAAGAAAGCAGCACATGTTCCCTAGCAAGCTGTGACATGAGAACTAAGCAATGGGGAACAGCAACTGGAAATGGAAACACATACAACCGCATCGGGGCGGGGGGGGGGGCTTTCAGGTAAGCAGTTAATGCTGGGAGAAATGTTTGGGGATGGGTTAGCTGAGGCCAGCTTTTCAGAGGGCTTCTCTCTCTGAATCCTGAGCAGCACAGGACTTGTTCTTACAGATGGCACAGCTTGAAGGGACAGCAACTCTGGCAGGACGATGTCCAACACTGCCACGTTTTTGGATTCAAAGCTCGCAGCTGCTTAGTTGGGGAAGCAAGAAGAAGGGAGGGAGAGAAGCAGCTCAGCTATCACCGAGCTCAGTAGCTGTAAGAGTCAGCACGGCTGAACACCAGTGCTCACAGGGGTTAGCAAATTGTTCTCCAATCCTTCAGGTGACATGTGGCCAAAGAGCTGTGCTGCCGTGACACAAGCCACAGGCCACAGCGTACCAGTCCAGATGCAATGTACCAGACCTTTGTGGTGAGAAGTCAAGCTGACTGCTCAGCAGAAAGAGTGGTCGTGCTGCAGAGGGACAGCTAGGGCCAGAAGGGTGTTCACCAGTTGCCACTGCCATTCAGTTGCCATTTGCAGAGCTCAGCATCTTGAGCAACCTTGATCCTTGCAGATTTGAGCTGAATATTTTAATCAGCTCTGGTTTGGAAATTACAAAATTAGTAAATTTGCTTTTACCCAGCTTGTTAATCTCCAGGTAGTTTTATTGAATGTCAAGAAAAATCAGAGGTTCAGCCTCAACTAAAATTTCAGTGAGTTCATCTCTTCAGAGTTCAAGGTGCAACTGAAAACATGTGACTAAAGCTAGCTGTGTTCATGGCCTTGCCCAATTCCCTGGAAATGCACTAAGTGGAAGCAGTGGTATCTGCCTATATGGACTTGGTGACTAAGTGTAGGTATTACTTATACGTGATTTTCTTTTCCTGGTCTTGCAAGTCTTCACCCAGAGCATCAAATACCAGAGCCATGATGTGTTAACACCACCTTTCCTGATGAACTGTGCTCTACCATTCACACTAGGTTTCCAAGAAGTTATGTGCCTCTGGTAATTCAGCCTGCTAGAGGCACTCATAAGGCAAAATTGAACGGGAACTGCTGTATTCCTTTCAAATGGATCCGTGCAATTTTTAAATTGACTTTCAAAAATACACCAAATATACCCAAGGGAAATAAACTAACAATGTGGATTGCTGCCTGAAATCATTATACAGATAGCTCAGGGCATTTAGTGTTGTGGTGAAAGAAAAGAAACAAGAAAAAGAGATTAGCAGGCTTCACAGAAATAACATGATTTAGTAAATCTGGCACTTCCCCTTCTGCAACAGAAAGTTTGACATCACCTAGATTTATAAATACAGTATTGTATATGTTGGTTTTCCCAATTTGGAAGTCCCTACTGATCAGTTCAATATTATACAGGAAACATGCCTATAGTAGAGGGCTAGCTACTACTCTCGTTTAGACATACCTGCAGATTTGTGACATCATCATTATTCCACCGCACAGCTTTGTAAGAAGTGATTTTACTGCAAATAAGACTACCTTCTCATAAAAAGGCAAGCACATTCAAATGCAGTACGGAAAGACAATTAAAGTTTTGCTTTGCCAGTGTATCAGGCTAGACCAATTCTTGCTGAGGAACAACACAAAGGTAGGTAATGGACTTCAGGATGTCTCAAAGCTAGAGGGTTGGGAACTGAACTGTCTAAATATATAGCAAGCCTCAAAATCCTGACAAACTTTCTCTAACTTAACTTCAACAGAATTTAAAGGGAACTCAGGCACCATTTCTAGGTGAGCATAGCTTCATGAAGCTCTGAAAAATAAGCCTTTGGGTTTTTTAATATTTCCTTGAAATTAAATATTCCTATGATAGTAGTTACACTGAAAACAACATAGTGACAAGTTTTAGCATGTGCACTGAAATGATATTTTACTACCTCCAGGTAACCAGCAGGATGATGTATCAGAGACATCAGTCCTGACTGTATTATTCTTCCACTGAAACTACACCTACAGTATTTCAGTATTGCAACAATTTGCACTTGCATCATCTTTTCCTTATTAAAAAAAAAAAAACCATGACCAGTGTTTCTACAAGCAGCTCTTGCTCAATTAAAATGATATATCCAAACAGATTCATGCTACACCCTGTTTTGTCATGAAAGTACTTAATTCCAGGCAATGAGCGCATGTGGGTGTTTGCTCATGACTCTGAACTCCTGTTTTAAATATATGCTCCAAAGATACTTTCCATATAGTCAAGGTTAATGGGGAGGAAGCAGGAAAAACTGAATTGTTAACATTTCATGGAAGGATTAAGGAAGTTATGTACAAGAAAAGAGTTTGTTTCCATGCTAATCTTAGCAAGATTCAAATCCATATTTTTTGTATGTTTTAGTTTTTTAAGGCTTGAAATCTTGGAATCCATGAGAGACAGAATCACAGAGTAGAAACTACAGTGTGAACACTAAAACAGTAATAAATAATCTGGAAAGTTTTCCCCTAGTTAACAAGATGCCTGTAAACATTTATAGTAATAAACCTGCCAAATTACACTTAGCAGTCACCTCTAGGTGTGATCTCACCAGTATTTCCTCGGTTTGTTACATATCACATCCCTAGATGTGGATTTCAACAGAAACACCGGCTGTTTGGCATCCATGTGTCAGGGGACCCTCACGCCCAGTTGCACTCCCCACCCCCCCAAAAAAAAAGAGTAACAGGGAAACAAACAACAAAATTAAGAAGGAAAGAACAAAAGTTGACAGATAACGACTGAGGTGATCTTTAAAGTTACCTATACTGTACTTGAATGTCCTTATTTATCTATATATCTATATCATAATGATTTTAATAACACCATCTACTTGAAAAAAGTTAGATAAGGCAGATCTAATCATACCACAAGCCCCTGTTAACAAAAATAATGCCTGTGCTATCACAATCATATTTTCATGCAAAACTAACAAGAACTTCACAAGGAGGGCAACACACTTGCCAGACGGATATAGCTACTTGCATTTTACAGATGGGGAAACAGAGGCACTGAAAGACAAACATGTTACCCCAAGGGGCTTTGCCTCTGAGTCAGAGAGGCAGCTGAGCAATGTGACTACTGCTTCGAATGCTGATCATTACTCAGCTGTCACCTTTTATTCCCCCTTTTACATTTCTAGTGCTCATTCAACCGCACACCCGTTTACCTTTAAATTATAAGCACTTTGGGTGAGAGATGCAAACACTATTTAGCAAAATTGAGTCAGGCTTCTAAGCACCATCACTACACACACAGTCAGAGTGGTAACAGTCCTAAGCCTGGCTATAGGCTGAATGGGAAGGAATGATTGCAAGAGGGAATTTTTATGATAATAAAATTAATCTGATACTTCTATTTTTCATAAATGATGCACAACCTCACCACTCTGAAGCATCTGTGTGGGCACCACCATGCTTTTTTTCCCTCCAAGTCAAACAAGCATATGTATTAGAGATTAAGATATAATCACTAAAAAAGAAGGAACAAAAAAGGAATCATAATTGGAAAAACCTCTTTGAAGAAAATACAAAAAAAGTAAAGCAGATAGTAGAACAAATGAAACATTTTATTGCAGTGAAGGAACGCTTACTGCTGTGATCTGGCAGATACTATGACATACACAAACCTGAACGTTGATGTAAGACCAGAAGGGCTTCTACAGTTTGAATCTGAACTTTGCTCCTGGACTGCTTGAAGTGCCTTTTCTAACCAGCGCTCTCTTTAGCCTATTTTTCATATTCGGAAAGAATATTTACAACTCATGGAAGAAAATACTGATCTCATGTTTTAATGGATAACAGCTCCTTGGATAGTCCGGATCTCTGTGTGAGACGCGACTTGCTTTTCAATATAAGGGAGTTAAACACACCTCATAACACCCATTACTTTGGCTTAGTTTCAAGAGGTTCTCCATGTCCCACCCAGCTGGCAGACTATGAAGCCAAGCCAGTGTTTAGGCCAGTAAAGGTAGCCATGGGAGCAAGATCTGGTTTGGAAATAAGCTATATAGAGTGGGTCCAGAGGAGGGCCACAAAGATGATCAGGGGGCTGGAGCACCTCCCCTAGCAAGACAGGCTGAGAGAACTGGGGTCGTTTAGCCTAGAGAAGAGAAGAGACCCTACAGCAGCCTTCCAGTACTTAAAGGGGGCACACAGGAAAGATGAGGAAGGACTCTTTATCAGGGAGTGTAGTGATAGGATGAGGGGTAACAGTTTTAAACTGAAGGAGGGTAGATTCAGTTTAGATATTAGCAAGAAATCCTTCACTGTGAGGGTGGTGAGACACTGGAACAGGTGGCCCAGAGAAGTTGTGGATGTCCTACCCTTGGAACTGTTCAAGGCCAGGTTGGATGAGGCTTCGAACAGCCCGGTCTAGTGGAAGGTGTCCCTGACCACGGCAGGGAGATTGGAACTTGATGATCTTTAAGGTCCCTTCCAACCCAAACCATTCTATGATTCTATATCCTACCAGTATTATCTTTGTGTAGCATGAGGTAGAGCCTAATTTTACATAATTTGTCAACACAATCTTTCTGAATGGCAACGCAGTCCTTTTAATTTTGGCAATTTCATCAGGGTATCTCTTTATAGCCAGCTTCTTGCTAATTACGCTACCTAGCACAATATTAGCTTTTGGTACACACAGAAAACACAGTCTTTACCTTGGTGAACTCAGGCAATATAACCACATTGCTTGAAAACAAATGCATTCATGCAACTCAAATGTGCCTCCGAGTCACCACACAACTCCCACATGAAGCACACAACCTCCTGTCATTTGAGAACCTGATTTAATCTATCAACACTTGTATCTCTTCAAACTGATGAAACAGGAAAAGTTTCGAGACAGCAGTTAGGATTTGCTGACCCCTAGTTATAATCTGCCAAATTTGGGAATTCCCTTAGTAGTTGTTTCCCCTCTTAATGCTAATGGACATGGCACAAAGGCCAGAGATTCCTGCGTTTATTCAGAATTAGGATCCTCTGTTAGAGAAAAAATATGCAGTTCAAAAAGCAATGTAAGGATATTTGTTCTCAGCAGAACTGTAAATCAATAAATCTTCAAATAAGCAAAAAAAAAGTCTGATTTTTTCAAAAAACCTACTTTAATTACTGTGTGGTTTGCTCAGTTCTCTTTTGAAGATGCCTAACCTATGGTATGATTTACACCACACTGGTAGTGAGCTCAAGACAGAAGATTCAAATCTAACTGCAGAAGTATGCAAAATTTAACACCACGCATCAAGATCATTCTTCTCATCAGCTGAGTATGGCCATTTAAGTTTGCATACACAGCTAATTCCTACTGCTAAATATCCTTTTAATACTAAAAAGTGTAATTTTTTTATTTTCATAGGTATGGGTTGTAGTTGTAGCTGATGACAAAGGAGCCGCCAAGGAGCAGAGATCACTTGCTTCCTCAGACAGGGCAGTCTTCTCCTTCCAGATGTGCACTTACACTCCTGGCTCCAACAATCTCAAGAAAACAAAAAGAACTTTGCATACAAGGGAATGGCACTTTACAAGATGTTATCTTCAAACTATACTGCATAGAGACTCCAGCTGTACCTCCCTCCCTCACGGGTTTGTGCGGGCCCCTTCCGAGGTGCCCGCGGGGCTCAGCTCCCGCACGGCTGTGCCAGGCATCAAGCCATTGCACAGCCGCCTCTCCCAGCAAAGGGAGGCATGACAAGCAGGTTGGGCAAAACCCCTCAGCTGTCTGTTTTCTTTCTAGGGCTTCAAGGAAAGAAGTTACAAACCAGGCCATATACTACGAAATACTACAACCTTCAATAATATCACACCTTTTGGCATGGCCCAGTGCCCTGCACCGCTTAGTGCTGTGGCTGCTCTGTGCATTCAAATACAGTGTTATGTTATTTCCTTCCCAGTAAAAACACTTTAAAAAACAACAGCATATGGCTTGTAAAACAAAGTAAAAAAAAAAATACCACAAGAGATACTAGCATCAGTTTAACAGAGAACCTCTTGCTCAGTTCTCAGGAGTTCAGAGAACTCAGTGGTTTCTTTTTTTGACAAAAGATAATGTTAGTGGTGTAGGTTATCTGCACCACTGTAGCTATTGGAGCAGCACTTCTCAATCTCTGGGTCACAAGTAGGTCACAAACCTTCATGCAGCAGTTTGCAAAACAACTATACACAAAGTAAGATTTTTTTGAAAGATACCTGTACATTCCTAGGTATGGAAAGAACTAAACTAAATCAGCACTGGAAAAATGATAATAATTCAAAAGCTTTGCCTCATTTTTTTTTGATTGCAAATGATAGCTATTGTGGCAGTACTCCACAATGCATTTTTTCTCCCAAAGAAGTTAGGCAATTCTCAGATTTTTTCCAATAACTTTAGGAGGCCATATGAATTAAAAAACCCTTAAAAAACACTGGTCTAGGTGGCCTCACCATCAGGGTTCCCTGTCTGAAAATCTAAGAGTCATGATTTCTCACCAGGCAGATGCTGGGGGTCCTGAATTAGAGGAGAGAAGAGGAAAACTGACGTCACAGATTTCCACTCATGTTGGTTTTAGGATCAATGACAAACTGTACAAAGTGGAACTCTCAATTCTGTGTTCCAGGTATTAAGAAATGTGAGAAATACAATCAGTAAATATCAGAAATGATAAACGAGTCAAAGAACATCAGGAAAAAAGTGATTTATGGCTTGTCTTTTAATAAAGTACCTTCACAGTACCTACCATTTTCATATTTTGGCAACCTTTAGATTAGTAGACACTTAGGATGGAAGAGAAAAAGCCCTTGTCTAATCCCTGTTAACCAGTGTGAATCGAACATAAGACAGCTTGCTGGGATGCAGTCCCAGCATGCAAAGGCCTGACAAGGACAGATGCAGAAATACCAAAACGGTTCTTTACTGTGACCTGTCCACCCAACTTGGCCACATACACAGAACATCAACAACACAGCAGTTTGTTGTCTAACACAAAGCAGCATATCAAAGCAAACCTTAGCCTCGTTTTAATTAAAGACAAGATCCTAAATGCACTTAAAATGAAATATGGGAGGCATTTAGGAGCCAAGCTGAGAAACACAATCCTCAGAATTGCTGCCCAGTCTTATACACACCTAGAATTTGTGGGTGTCTGAGTGATGCCATTGAAGTTGTGCTGCCCATACACGGGTTTGTTCAACAGCTTGCTGCCCACTTCAGCCCTAATCCAGTTCTGATTCAGGACTCTCCAATTTGGCAAGACCCTCAGAGCACACTCTAGCCCAGAGCACAAGCTCAAACAACACACAACACGCACCAAATGCCGGCTGCAAACATTGCCCTCCCCTTCAAATCCACACACTGTTTTGCAAGTAAATCAGAAAGTCAGTATTTAAAGCATTCACCAGGACTCAAAGACCTGGTGTAATTTCCTT
The DNA here is from genome assembly GCF_000687185.1 of Egretta garzetta. Taxonomy (NCBI): domain Eukaryota; kingdom Metazoa; phylum Chordata; class Aves; order Pelecaniformes; family Ardeidae; genus Egretta; species Egretta garzetta. Next base: position 4,817,229 of record NW_009260410.1, read on the forward strand.
AGCGGACTGAGGGAACCCAGACATACACTCTCTTTTCCTCTCCCAGCAGATTCCCGCAATCCTGAAACTGCAGGCTGCTTCAGAGTATTACAGAGGGAGGATGAGGAGTACTTTCTCCCACAGCTGAAGCTCTGCCACTTCATCCAGACCAGGAATGAAAGCGTTGTTATGGCCAACCACAAAGGCACTCAGCTCTTACTGGGAAGGCAGCTGGGCTTTGATTCCCGCTGCATGTATGCCAGACATCATAACTTCTTCATATGAAGCACAAGGTCCTTGGACTCTGATGCTGGACTGCCTGAATGACCAGGCTACAGTGAATCAGCAAGCTGTCTCCTTGAATCTCAAATCTGTTTCTCCAGGAGAAGTAGGTGAACACCCATTCCCACCCTACGGGAACCTCATGACCAGAGCAGCTTTGGGGACAGTGCAAGGTGTGAGCTCAAATAACCGTAGACTGACAAAAGAATTGAGCTTTGGTTTTACCTATGTCCTTTTGTGGCCACAAGCTGCTTTCTTCCCTACTGGCATTTCACCTCATGTTAGCTGGCTCTAGAAATCACTTTTTTCTCCTTGCAAAAACAACAGAATGACATGAGTTTTGCTCACACCATTAGAACAACTTCCAACGCTACATTTTCACATACAGTCTTAGTTTTTCGTGTCATCCTACACCCGCAGACACTCCAATTGTCTTCCAGTGAAAACAAGCTTGGTTTTGTTTCTGGTATGAACTGATCACGATAAAAATAGATTCATATTGAAAATTTTGAAACATACTACAAAAAGCCACTTGAAAAATTCAGAAACAATTATGATTTTCAGAATAAAAACAAGATCACTATCTTCATCCATACTGCTGCTCCTTCCCCACTGCCATGGGAACTGCACTGAGTAAGGGACATGCTAGTTTCCCATCACAAAGGCCATTACCTACAGCATGCTGAGGGGCTGAGATCCAGGAAGCAGCAGGTTTAGAGAGGAAAAATAAAAACCCATCTGACTGGGATTTTTTATAGGAGGCTGGAGAGGAGTAGAAGGCCTGTGGTTGTTTGACCCTGGCTGGACGCCAGGGACCCACCAAAGCCGCTCTATCACTCCCCTCTTTAACCAGACAGAGGGGAGAAAAGTAAATCAAAGGGCTCGTGGGTCAAGATAAGGACAGGGAGAGATCATTTGTCAGTTACCATTGTGGGCAAAACAGACTCAACTTGATAAAATTAATTTAATTTATTATCAATCAAAATCAGATAAGGAGAGGATAAAAACTGCTAAATCTTAAAACACCTTCCCCCCACCTTCACTCCCAGATTTCTCTACCTACTTCCCCCCAGCGGTGCAGGGGGATGGGAATGGGGGTTGGGATCAGTTCATCGCACGTTGTCTCTGCCGCTTCTTCTTCCTCGGGAGAGAATTATTCCCCTGCTCATGCATGGGGTCCCTCTCATGGGAGACAGTCCTCCACGAACTTCTCCAATGTGAGTCCACAGGCTACAGTTCTTCACAAACTGCTCCAGCATGGGTCCATAATTTCCACAAGGTGCAGTCCCTCAGGAACAGACTGCTCCAAGCATGGGTCCCCCGCGGGATCACAAGTTCTGCAGCAAAACTGCTTTGGCGTGGGCTCCTCCCTCCATGGGTCCACAAAGTCTTGCTAGGAACCTGATCTGGCACAGGCTTCCCACAGGGTCACAGCCTTCTTCCTTTGGGCATCCACCTGCTCTGGCGTGGGGTCCTCCATGGGCTACAGGTGGATTTCTGCTCCACCTGACCCTGGTGTCTGCAGGGCTGTTTTCTCTCGCATCCTCTCACTTCTCTTCTCTCTCCGGCTACTGAGATGCAGACGTTTTATTTTCCTTCTTAAATATGTTATCACAGAGGCGCTGATTGGCTTGGCCTTGGCCAGCGGTGGACACAGGGAAAACTTCTAGCAGCTTCTCACAGAAACCACCCCCTGTAGCCCCCCCACTACCAAGACCTTGGTACACAAACCTAATACAAGGATCCAAGCAAATGCCACTTCCATACATCCTAGAAGGAAGACAATGAGTCCATGATGGGCATGAGATCGCCATCCTCCATGCAACTACAGTCAACTGTACAACTGCTTCAGATTTTTTGATATCTTATTGCCTAGCCAAGGAAAAAGCTGACGTTATTTCTGAATGTCTGTGCTTTGTTATACAAATAATATAAAAAGATAAGGAGTTTCAGAGAGAAACATAAATCAAGAGGTTCTTTTGGTACCATCAGAGTTAAAATCTGTAACTTTAATATAGAATATTTCAAGTATTACCAAGCAGAGATAATCAGTGTTTGGTTTAATTGCTCCCTTTGTGAAAAGACTTTATTAAATTAATTAACCAAGTTATCTTCTCAGAGCATGATCCATTACTAATTCTAAAATTATTGATCTTTTCATTTGGAAGTCATTGTTCAGCATCAAACTGGTTTTTGCAATTAGCATATACTAGCAAGTTTAATAAAACTCAAGGACCTCTCTAAGGACCTAAGAGACTGCAAAATGAAAATATTCCTAAGTATGCTCAGAAATTACCATTATGCATAGTCATCTCGATCCCAGGCAAGGAAGGCAGTAAGAACTTAAGTAACTATTGACAGCACAAATCCCAAGTGAGCTTACTATGAAAAAATTCTCTTTTCTCTTGTCCAGCTGACATTGACTTACATACTAATCAAGCTGCATCACCAAGGGTCTCCATTTTGCCCTCCAAGCTGTACCTCACAGGAACATATATACAAACCCACAGCATTCCCCAAATCACACTGACTTTGTATTCCTTTCTCACACTCTACTTTGGAAACCACTAATAACAAAGTCTTCAGCTCTGTGCAAACAAAAAGTGATCATTACCAATTGACAGGGAAGCTGTTGTATAAAATAAGAAAAAAGCTTCCTGAGCATTCACAGACTACACTGAGTAGAAAAGCCTATTAAAATAGCACTAGTAGCATTCTAACAAACTACTTAACTACAAGCAAAAAAGGAAACTGACTCTAAAGTAATTCAGGAAAAGTAAAACTTAAATTTGCATGATATCATTTAGGAAGTGGAAGGGTTAAAACAATGATGTATATCAAGGGATGAAAATTGCTGAAAAAATAGTTATTGGAAGGGGGATATAAGGCAAAGCAGATTTACAATGACATTCCACATATGCAATTGTTCATTATCAAAAGGAAGTTTCATTTGCACTACAAGGTAATTACTACAAGGCCCTCAGAGTTCCTCTCCTTCTCCCTGCTCTTCTGAACTACTTCTTTGCCCTCACTTCTTTCCGTGCTTCCTCCATTTCTCCATCTGTGCCCCTTCATAAACCATGACAGATTAGCACTCAGCTGGAATTGAGCTCTTTCAGATAATTTCTTCCTACCTTAATTTTGTCATTGTATAAGTTTGCATGGTGACCATAAGACCCCAAGCGGTACTGGGCTTAACTTCTACAAGACACATGCACAGGCTTCTTTCTCCCTAGAGGAGTACCTCCTTCCCAGAAAAAAGTCACCAGAACATCCAAATCTTTTCTCTAGAAAGCAAATACCTCAGAGTTTTTCCCAGGATACACATTAAATCACCCAGTGCAAAATTGCAAATATGATATCAAGAGGTAAAACAATAAATAAGGCTCACATCAAAGCAACATACCTGTTCAAAGATTACAATAAAAGAAGAGAACTCCTAATGTCCCAGCTTGATAGAAGAACTTCTCACTTTGATCTTGCCATGAACCTGTGCAGCAGATCCTCTCCCCAGGGGTAGGGATGGGCATGGACCCTCCATTAGGGCTGAAGAGGTCTGGGCACAGACACAAGCTGCAGGAAAAAGCAGCAGGAGGGAATTCCTCTACCTACAGGGCATTTGCTCTGACCTGCTCCTGCTTTGCTGAGTGGTTGCTCTACCTGCACCTGCCAAAAAAGCAAAGCTAGAGACTGCAGGATTGAAAGGCCATACCGCCACAAAAGCAGAGACCTGAGCCCAAACTCAGAGGGAGAAAACTTCATTTTCTAGAATTCATGATTTCTCATTATTCTCTACATGGCAAGTTAATTACTTTTTTTCTAGCCGATATAATCTTGAATTTGGGTGAAATATGTACCTTTACTTCATATGGATTTATACATCTGCACATATGGTTCATTCATTACTGGGGGGGGGGGACGGACAGTAAGTTTTTCAGCGACTGAGAACAACCAAACAGCCAAAACCCCCCATCTTTTCTAAGCGTAACAATCATTCTTTTAGCTACATACAAACACAGAGCTAAGAGTCCTTTCCAATATTCATAAACAGCTTGTTACAACATGTAACTTCAGGACAACATTGCTGTTTCTGTCCTTTTCTCCGAATAGAGGACAGTAAGGGATGTGACCTGCACGCACAACTGCTGATTTATGCTGTGCTGGCTAGGAGGAACTACACTGTCAGCAAGACAATTTCTCATGATTACAGTGTTTACTAGTCTCACTGAGACTAGAAGTCCATGTTCTGAATGTAAGAAGAAAAGCTATGGACAGTTCAGATACAAGACATAATGCATGTATAGCATGTACAAGCTAAACGGCTCCTTTATGTAAAAGATAGATGACACATACTCTAATTAAAGGTTAGTCAAGGAGTATAATGACTAAACATAAGAGATGATAATCTTGATTACAGGTTGGTCAGACAGATCAAAGTAATAACTTGGCTCAATGTTCCTAGAAACAACTTTGTGAACTTTTGATGAGAAGATTACCATGTCCTGAATTCCTTCTCCATCACTTGAGACTTTTGTCTTCCCTTTAAATAGCGCACACAACTTAGGCATTTGCTTCTTATTCTTCTGCTTTGACCAGTGCTGAAACACTGCTGAAGTGGAATGAAATGCTACACAGTGAAGATTAACCTTGACCTGCCAAACTCAACAGTGGCTTGAACCTTTCCTGGCCTGTGCCTATCCATACTCTCCAGGGTTGCAACCTGCACCCCTGCCATACTACTGTGACTCAGTGCAGCTGAAGAAACTCCTTCCTCTCCATGGGCTGCCCTAGGCTCTTTACTTCCTTGCCCCTCACTTCGCAAGCATTTTTTCAGCCTGTCCTGCCTTGCCAGTGTGCCCCACTGAACTCCTCCACTGAGTATGAGCCACAACTCTTTGCCCCTGAATTTCTCCTTTCAGCCCACACAGCTGCCTCCTTCATGCCCTCCTCACATTAGCTCAGCAGCAGTCACTGCATGCCTCCAGCCATCTCCTCCGGGATCCTATCCACATAGCTCTCCTCCAGAGCTTCCTTGAACTAGCCTAGACCATTTCTTCTTCTCATGTCAGTCCTGCTCCTCAGCAGTTTCCCTCACATTTCCAAGCATCACCATACACCACATCCTTCATGGTGTACTAACACACCCCACTGATCCTTCTTCCAAGAGCACAGAGCTGAGCCATCCCTCAGCCTCAGAAGGGAACCTCTTAGCCCTTGCCACCCTGGCAGGATGCTGTGCTGCTCCACATCCTCCTCTCTCCCACCTGTGCTTCTCAAACAGCTCCCCCCCCTACTCAGGTTGCCTTATCTTCCCATGCACATCTCAGGCCTTTTCATGCTCAGCCATACCTCAGCCCCCTCAACCATCCAACTCTAATACCCTAGGACCACAAGCGCTATTCCCATTCCCCTCCTCCAAACAAAGTGCACTTCCCTCCCACCATCTCCAGCCAGCTTCTGTACAGCCCCAGGGCTCCCCCTGACTCACTGCAACATCACAAGTGATCCCACTCATTTTCCTGCACCCCTTGCTGTGAGAATCATACCCCTGTTCTCCTGCCTCCACAGCCATGGCTGGTATCCAGCATTCTGCACCCCCAACAGCTGATTCCTCAGCTGCTCTCCATCCCAGCAATTGACCTGCCTTCACTGCTGTACCTGCCAGAAAGTGGGGGGAAGAAGGAGGGAAGAGGGAAATAGGAACCATCTTCCCAGAAGGTGATCCCTGAACCTCAGATGAAAGTGATTACCTGTGATTACCCTAGGTTTTGGGAATGACACGTAACTGAACTTTTTTCTTGTGGCCACTTGAAGCAAGCCTGAACAGATATTTCCATCAGATAATAGCAATCACTCCACCATATAGCTTCTTTTTTCTTCTTTAAGCAGAGAAACAGCAAGAGAAAAGGGGATTGGAAACCTGCTACTGTCTTATTTTTTGGGATGGTATGAACTACCTGTCTTCTTATCATTACAGATAGCAGTTACGTAAGGATGCTCACAGAATGAGTACTTAATCTAAAAAGAAAAATAGTTACCAAAATTTATTTAAAAGCTTAAGAAAAAAGTACAGTGCAATAGTTCCCCCTACTGACAGCACAAAATCAAATTACTAATCCATGTTATTTCCTGGGTAGTCCTCAAATTATTAATTCACTGTCCTGATGTGGCACCTACCCAGGCTTACCCATACACAGTAAGCCGTGTGAAAATCAGCTACCTTAGAAAACAATGAAGATTTGGTAGACAACAAGATTTGACAAAATTCCAGTTGATCCCTAAGATTATTTATCATATATACAAAATGACAGTATGCCATCCTATGGAAAGATTATAAAACATGAGCTAGTGTATATATCCTGAATGAAACGCCAGGATATCCACCAGCAAAAACAGAAATGTAAGTGAAGTGCAGCTGTACAGCTTCCTATGCTTGCTGAAGTCTAAAGGACAGATGGCAGGTCTGAGCGGAGACTTGCCAAATTCTGGCTGTATTTGGGGACTGATCTCTTCGGACAAAGAGCAAGTCTGACATTCAATCTTGTCCCCAGTTCCCAACAACAGGCAGTGAAAATACTGTCATTCTGCTCTACTGTCAGCTCTTTTGAGCCAGTGGCAAGCTGAGTTAAATCAGAACCAACCAAGAACAGCCGCTTACAGAAGTCAAAATGCAATTTGGGACTAGATGTGCGTCTGGTCATGAACAGCAGCAAAAACATTCCTCCAGCCTTAAACGCCTAACTTTCGTTTCTGGGTTGTAAAGCTAACATGATTTTGCACTCTGGTCATTTAACAAAAATATAAGAGGCTGAAGAAAATCCTCTAGCACATTATATCCTCATCTCACTTGGAAAAGGTAATGAACAAATATGCAATGATACAACATAAAAGAATATCAGAAATAGAGGGTCTACTGAAATATGCACTGGACCACACAATTCTCTAAATCAGGATTTTGCAGACTTCTGTTATGATCTCTGGATAAAAGTGCACCTGAAAAAATTGCTAAATGCTATTAAAGATAACGCCAAATCTCATTGCAAGCACACATACAGTGAATATGATGTCTACCAGCCAATATTCAGACACGGGTCAGCTGCTGATACCTGTATATGATCATCAAGAAGTTGCCAACATGTCAAAGCTTCTCACCTCACTTCCGATTCTCCCTCTGCTCTCCCTGAAAAATATAATTACACATCAATAAGGACACACACCTTCCTCTTAACTGCATCTCCAGCACCTGGCTTTTTCACTTGAACAAGGTTTCACGTTCCTCACAGCGCACAGGGAGTGTAATACCACTCGGTCGGCTCCCTGGCAGGCTCTGTGAGCATGCCTCTTACTCCAGGTTTGCACAGCCTGGCGCAGAAAAGCCTTGCTCATCGCTGAGGTTTCTGGTAAGACAAAATATGACAAATAAAACAATAGTCGCTCAAAAGGATCCTCTTTAGGGAAGGCTGCAGCTGCTTCGCATCACACCAGAGCCACAATCCTACCACTCCAGCTCTGTGCCGAGGTAAGATGGATTTGAAACTGTCAGAATTTAGCATTTTTCCACTCACTTTGGTTTTAGCAGTATTGCATCTACTATTATAGAAATCCTGTTTCTGATAATATATTCTCTAGGGAAAAAAATATTTGGGGAGAGTCACTGTTGCCATAACCATTGCTGTAAGAACACTATATACAAATACAGTGTTGGATCATTAACACCTTAGGACAGGGACCAAATATTTTCTCTTGTAGAGAAGCTCCTGCATCCCAGGAAGCCACAGCAGATGTTGTTTCTATATTTTACCACCAAACTCCTCAGAGGACTGCCCTTTGCCCTTTAACTGCTGTTCATCACAGCAGAAGTTGGATGGTATGTGCACAGGGAAGCTGGTGGCTCCATGCCTCTCAGCAGAGCAGCAGAAGCCTGGCTCCCCAGGGGCGTGATGGGCCCCAGCGTGGCAGGCCCCAGGCCTCCACCCAAGCTCAGTCTCCACAGTACAAATCGGAAAGATTTTAATGTCTTTTAACATTAGCGACCTGCTATACCACTTAGACACACACAAGCCTATGGGGCTGGATGGGATCCACCCAAGGGTACTGAGGGAGCTGGTGGAAGTGCTCACCAAGCCACTTTCCATCATTCATCAGCAGTCCTGGCTAACTAGGGAGGTCCCAGTTGACTGGAGATTGGCAAATGCGACGCCTATTTACAAGAAGGGCCAGGGGGAGGATCCAAGGAACTACAAGTCTGTCAGTCTGACCTCAGTGCCAGAGACGGTTATGGAGATCATCTTGTGTGCCATCACGCGGCACGTTCAGGACAACCAGGTAGTCAGGCCCAGACAACATGGGTTTATGAAAGGCAAATCCTGCTTGACCAACCTGATCTACCTCTATGACAAGGTGACCCACTTAGTGGATGAGGGAAAGGCTGTGGATGTTGTCTACGTAGACTTACAGTAAAGCCTTTGACACCATTTCCCACTGCATTCTGCTTGAGAAACTGGATGCCCATGGCCTGGACAAGGCGTACTCTTTGCTGGGTAAAAAACTGGCTGGATGGCAGGGCCCAAAGGGTGGTGCTGAATGGAGTTAAATCCAGTTGGTGACCGGTCACAAGTGGTGATCCCTAAGGATCAGTACTGGGGCCAGTTCTGTTTAATATCTTTATCAATGATCTGGACGAGGGGATTGAGTGCACCCTCAGTAAGTTTGCAGATGACACCAAGCTGGGTGGAAGTGTTGATCTGCTGGAGGGTAGGAAGGTTCTACACAGGGCAGTGGCCAAGAAGGCCAACAGGATCCTGGCTTGTATCAGGAGTAGCGTGGCCAGCAGGACCAGGCAAGTGACCACGTCCCTGTACTCGGCACTGGGGAGGCCGCACCTCAAGTACAGGGGTCTGTTTTGGGTCCCTCAGTTCAAGAAGGATATTGAGGTGCTGGAGCATGTTCAGAGAAGGTCAACGAAGCTGGTGAGGGGTCTGCAGCACAAGTCTTATGAGGAGCGGCTGAGGGAACTGGGGTTGTTTAGCCTGGAGGAGGCTGAGGGGAGATGTCAAAGGGGTGTGTAGTGAGGTGGGGGTTGGTCTCTTCTGCAAGTAACAAGTGATAGGACGAGAGGAAATGGCCTCAAATTGCACCAGGGGAGGTTTAGGTTGGACATTAGGAAAAATTTCTTCACTGGAAGGGCTGTCACACATTGGAATGGGCTGCCCAGAGAAGTGGTTGAGTCCCCATCCCTGGAGGTGTTTAAAAGACATCTAGATGTGCTGCTGTGGGACATGGTTTAGCGCTGGACTTGGCAGTGTTAACTTTATGGCTGAACTTGATGATCTTAAAGGTTTTTTCCAACCTAACCGATTCTACGATTCTGTGGTACGTCTCCTGAAGACAAATCACCTCCTCCTCCTCCTCCTCCTCCTCTGAGCTTTCCCTGGGTAACTGCCGACACCTCTGGTTCCCCGACGCCCGCCTCGCAGGCATCACACCCCCCGAAACACAACCGTACTGAGGCACCGTGGGGTGGGGTCCGGTGTTGGCTCGCGGGTTTTTAAGGGCCCGGTGCGAAGCCGGAGCCCTCCTCGG
>NW_009260410.1:4827288-4865158 GCF_000687185.1 Egretta garzetta
ATGTCGCGGCTGTGCTACCAATGTCGCGGTTGCCGACACCGCGATGCCGTGACTGTTGCCGCGCCACCCCCGCAGCTCCCCCAGCTCTTCACCTTCTCGTGCGACCCCTTCTGCGCCCCGGGAAAGGGGGTGCCAGCACGCGTGGTACCGGGCGCGGTACAAAAATCCCATTTACAAACCGTCCCCGCGTGCCTTGCGAGCCTCCACACACGTGAGCATCCTCGTGCCTTACGTGGAGGGCCTAAGGGGGCTACAGCCTGAAGAAAATCTTGCCCCTTTTTCTTTTTCTTTTCTTTAGATGATAATGTTCATTTTTCTTGCAGATCTTCTTAGGCTATCATAATCACCAGAAATTGCAATAAAAAGTCCCACTGAAAGCAAACAGGCCTACAAATCTTAATTTTTTCTCTGAATGCGAGTTGTTAATCTATCATTATTTGGTTCCCTGTATGTATCTCGAGCATATAAGGTCTGTGATTCTCTGTAAGTATCAGTATAGCAACAAAGATGGTGAAACATGCTGCACCTTACTCCTCAGCAATTTAAAACAAACTTTGCAGCAATATTTTTTCCTCTGCTGCATGGAAGCACTAAAGAGGAGGGAAATGTCACTGGGCACATTTCCACTGACGTTACACAGTCTCCTTCATACCACACATGGAATCGTCCCATACAGCATAAGGAGAAACTAAACCCTGTCACTTTTGCTTTTGCATGAGTAAGTACTCAGGACTCTGTTACACCTTGAGATATTTCTTCTTCCCCCCCCCCTCCCCCCGACTTAAGAAAACGCAAAATGAAAGACCACAACGTTAGAAAAGATAATGTACTTTCTAATTCAAACTGTTGACGTTCTGAAACTATGATTCAGAATCGGAAATAGAAAAGCTGTTCATAAAAAGATCAACTTTTCATAAAAATGTCGATTTTGATGAAATCTCATCTTTTTTTCAGGAAAAATTTCTATCGAAAAATAAACAAATGTAATGCATTGACCTACTGCAGCGCAATATTTAGCCACAACTGGATTTTATGTCGTTTGTTAACAATGAACAAACATCCTAACGGAAGGGAAGATGCCTCTAGTATGGGATCAAGGTGTGGGCAGAGCCCATGTGAGGACCAAGATGCCAGGGCGCAGGCCCTAGGGCATCCTTCCTCTCTGCTCATCCACCACGGCCTGTTCTCGACCCTGCCGCTGACTTTTCATCTGCTTGCCCTATCTAGCATTACAGCCTGGCGTAGCCTGCCCCCGAGGCAATGTCTTACATCTTTAGTCTTTCCTGCACTAAAAATACCACAATGAAAATGGTATTTTCACCTGTGGGATTAATGGTGATGTGGTGCAACCCTAGAGTGCAGGTATCAGAAAGGTAGCGCTCTCCCAAGTGGAGAGAGAGTCACTCAGGCTGAGGTGTCTACGTGGAGAGGCTGCTTCCCTCAAACCAATCTCTTCAGTCCTTGGAGAGGAGCAGGTATTAATTCAGCCCATCTAAAATCTGGAACAACCAAGCTTCTAACTCCAGCATCTCAGTAAACAGCCAAAACTTACTTGGGAAAGTTATTTCAGTAAGAATTTCAGAGCCTGTCATTGGGTAACGCTACTCTTGCTCGTCTTACCGTTTTCCTACAACTTCACACTTCTCAATTATTTTTTCTTTCTGTAACATCAAATCTCAGAATTCTGTGGCAATTAAGAATGGAAAAGATGTACGGGATAAACAATTCAGGTTGTAAAACAAACAGTACTCTCCAAACAAGATGTGGGGCTTTAGGAACAGCACAGTAACATACAAACATGATGGCTTTAGGAAAAGTTTGAGTGGCACAAATTCACTAAGAAGAGAGCAAATCTGTTGCTTTCCACTACTCTTTCATATGAATAGTTTTACCCAATTTTGAAGAGTACAGTCCTAAGCTACTTCTCTTGAAAGAGATGCTGTGTCAGTCTCCCTGCTTTGTGAGCATCATACGGTACCCCAAAACATTTGCATTCAGGAAGGAAATTGGCAGAGGTGCCCATCCTAGTGTAAGAGCTAGAACTTCTTTTCATGGTCATGCATCACTTTTCTCCCCCTTCCCTTTAACTGACTAACTTTAGTCAAGTACCAACTATTTTGAAAGACAGAATAAACAGGAACATTAAGTATATAATAAGAATTACAATGAAAATAAGTGATTTATGCAATTTGGATTGTTATTTCAGATTCACCTTTCAGTGGCAAACGTTTAATTTTTTCTTTTGCAGTATGTCCCAATGGAGTCAAGTTCAACAACTGGAAATAAAGTTTTTGGAGCAGGTAGACCAGTTCTATGATGATAACTTCCCCATGGAAATCCGGCATCTACTGGCACAATGGATAGAAAGCCAAGATTGGTAGGATTACATTTATTCCCTCCCTTATTATTTCAGTCATGAACAATTTTTTACTTATCTGGCAGATTTTAGGGTGATTGTTTGTGAACTGTGCAGGGTCCTGCACTCCAAGAATAGTATTCCACGATTTATGGGTATAGCCTGTTGAACTATCAAACGCTAAATTTAAGGAATGCCTGGAGGCGAGGTTTCATTTGAACTTATTCCTAAACAAAATCCAATAAAAATGGTCTAGAAAATTAATGGTATTACAGGTTTTTCATAGAAAAAATTATGCAAGTTAGTTTTCAAAGGAAATGTTATAAATTTACCTCTTGCGGCAGAAAATTATTCACTTGTCCAAAACTGCACTTAAAGCTGGATATATAATTTTGGGGAACAAGCCAGCTATTTTGCAGGAACTGTTCTCTAGAAGGTGAATTTATGCACAAATTTGGATCGAATTCACTGGATAGTTATCTCAAGAAAATTCAGAACTAAACGCCAAAAGTAAGTTTATAGTAGTTGTACCAGGAAGAGACATCTCATTTTTTCAAGCTAAATCCACAAGACTATTAGAGGACTATTGAAAAACATAAATCAATCTGCTAAGGAATATAATCTTTCCTTACAGTTTATAGCTCAGTGTTTATGGAGCTGTAGGAACATGGGAACATTAAAATCTCCTTTTTGCCAGATTTAGCAGGCATATCTCAAACAGGCATCTGCCATTTGGGGGTCAAGGAGAGAGAGTATCCCAAGGACAAGGATGCCACAGAGCCCGTATCCCAAGGACAAGGATGCCACAGAGCCCAAAGTCTATCTTCCTCTATTTTTCTTGCTAATGTCGTTGCCCTTCATGTACCTAGCTGTTCCATAAACAGCAGAACCAGTAAAGCCTGTTTGCTTGTGTGTTTGTGTCCTTTGTCCCCTACGTACCCTTCACCAGTAGCTTCAGAGTCTTCCTGTATCCCCAAATAGTTTGGCTGGGCGAAGGCTCATCTGCTGCCTGGTGTGAAGATACATATCTGCTGACTGGCCATCTGGCTGTTGCCTCCTGGAGCAAGTTATTACTGCCATTTTCCTCAGTGGAGGTGCTAATTTGGATTCCTCTCTTCTACCAACCTGCCAGTTTTCTGTGAAATTTGTAAGAACATACTATCTTTTGGACCTCAAGCCCACTGTCAACTTTGTCTGAAACTGCACAGCAAATTCAGAAATTATATCTGTGTGACTGACAGAGTGAGACGGACTCTATGCATAAGACTCGTTCCCTCTGGGAAGTGAGCTAAAAATACTTAATTATTCACTGGACCAGAGACTAGAAAACCCTGCTTGTCTCCCCTCTGGCTGACTCCGTAGCCTGTGCTAAGAACATCCTCGCCCTGTCTTTATAGCCACATATCTGCATGAATATAAATAAAAGAATCATAAAATCAATTATTCACAAACTTCTATATGCAAATCACCATATATTTAAAGCATTTTTTTGCTGCCTAAATTTCTGAATGGATTATAATTTTCTGTACAGATAGATTGACACTTCTTAGAACATTTTAAACATGTGGTTGTCATTCACTGGTTCTTTAGGGAGGCTGCATCCAACAATGAAGCAATGGCAACAATCCTTTTACAGAATTTGCTAATACAAGTGGATGAACAGCTGGACCGGGTTTCACAGGAGAAGAATCTTCTCTTGATACACAACCTGAAAAGAATCAGGAAGCTGCTGCAGGTAGGTCGTTACTTCAGATGACAAATTGCATGCTCTTACTGGTTTCTAAAGGTAGCACCCAACCTGTGTTGAACTCAGTTTGTTCCTGTGCACAGCTCAGAGCTGTTCTGATCGCTACAGGGTCCAGGCAGCTATGGGAAGACCAAGCCTTCAACAAGACAGTTCAAAATAACAATTCCACTGTCTGTTACTCTGTGGAACGATAATTCACATTTTAATGCACTCTGCTCAGATACAACAGTGCTGTGACTTCTTAGCTCCATGTGTATCTGTGTCTCACTCAGCTCTTAAAAATAAGACTGAATGTTCATGTTAATTACAAATGTAATTACCACCTTTCAGACACATACAGATATTTAACCATGATTAGCTGTGGCTATCTCAGGAATAAAAATGCATATTTTGGGCTTAAAGCAGCACCCTGAAAAAGGAACCCCTGTAAATCATTAGCATGTTTGCTATTTTATGCTTAGCTGGGATTATTTGTTATGAGTGGCTTAAAGGATTTTCTGTTAGGCTTCTGCAAAATGATATTTATTTTGATTGGCTGAATGTTTCTCTAATAATTGTTTATCTAAGGCAATGATTCTTAGAGTTCCACTTCATTAGTCACCTAATTCCTGACATCTATCTGTCTTCTGCATAAAACAGATACGCATCTGAGTTTAATGAAAGTTTGGGGTTTTTTTTCTCTTCTTTGATGATGTTTTCCATAAGTACTTAAATTACAATTATATTGCTTGCAAAACATTTTCTTTATTTGATATCTATACATATATATATACACACACACACTGGTCTGGAAAATCTTAGTGTGACCTTGCCAATTATTTTGTTCTCTTTATGGCTGTCTGTCTTTCTACTCTTTATCCCTAATGGTGGCCTCTTAAAAATGTGACAGTATTTCCATTGCCACCGCTTTTTCTTCCGGTGTTATGCAAGCAGTTTCACGTAACTTGAAACTAAAGCAGCTTTTTATTTCTTTTCTGGTTTGTATAGCAGCACTATCTATAATTTCAGTACTGCTCAAACACCAAATTTACCTAACTGCTTTTGGAGTTAACTGCAGAAAGGTTAATCCTGTTATTTCTGTCATGGTCTTGGCACACTTTATCACAGTAGGGCTGAGACAGCTATATCACCTTAGTAAAGGTATTCTCCCACAGTAGCATACACGCGGAAAGAGCATTTCAGGGCACTGAAGAAAGCAGTTGCGTTGGTATATTCCTAGCTTAAAAGACTGTGCATTCACGATTATGTCATCATAATGCCCATATGTAGAGGGACTGGTATATATTTACATACGGGCTCTACAAAATTAAAGTCTCTCACTGTTTCTCTCTTCTCTACACCATTTATTTTATTCTAAAATTTTTACCAAAACTTGAAGTGGCAGCTCTGCATGCTTTGTGAAATTTGGCATACCGAGACAAGTAATCAGGCCTTGGGCACACACACATGAGTTTGCATAATAGCCAGTGTGAAAGTGGCCAGAATGAAAACAATTTCCTTTAAGTTCTGGCATGTTTGGGAATTATACTATGATGTGCTTCTCAAAGAGCACAAAGCAAAGGAGACGTATTTCAGAAAAGCAGGAGAAGGGGAGTTTTAAGTGATTTCTGATTAAATGGCTTCTCAGGTGGCAACGATCTGAGTCACAATTCCAGAACAAGCCGAAACACTCAAATGTCCCCATTACAACTGTACAGCTAGGTTTCAGTCACTACAACACTAGTCACAGCAGCAGCAGAGACAGCGCCAGAGCTGGTCTTTTCCTTTTCTAGATAAAGCAACAGTAAAGGTCCATGTGGAGTAGCCTAACCCATCATCTCACTTGATTGCTGGCTCTGAAAAGAAATGTCGCACAAATTGCAACGTGCACCAGCTTGTTTTCTTTATCACCCTGCAGCACTGCAAGGCCCTGACTTAGCAAGTTTTCTCAAGCAGCAAGGTCTCTCTGCTCCCTTGGGTTGCAGAGGTCTGTAGGTTTGCAGCCTAAAGCATTATGAACTTCTTGAGAGGACATGTGTGATGCTGGAATTGTACCGCTTATTAAAAAGGATCTCAGTATTGGGCTTTGCAGTAAAATGTTTCTAGCTGAGTAAAAAATACAAGAGCTAATCACTAATAATGTTGGCCTTTCTTCATTATATCAAGATAGCAGATAATCTGTATTTAGATAAAAATACAGCTTCAAAACACACGTGAACCACCAGACACTGCACAGCACTTTCACTGTTAGAGCCTTTCCTGATTTCTTATGACCTTTAGCACTATCACCCATGGTCTATTTTGATTTCCAAAAGAAGTTCTATAGGCTAGAGCAGGACCAGACTCTTGCAATGGGTTTATTATTATTATTTGGATAAGGCAAATAACTTATGTCTTTAAGAAATCTGTGACACAGTTATTTTGGATTTTTGCATAAAATATTATGTTACAACTTCTAATTTTTAGAAGATAGGCAATAAATGCATTCTCAGCCAAAGTATGGGCTGCATATTCTATAGAGCTGCACAGGCAGTCTCCTGAGCTTCAGCTGTTAAAATTATTTTTTTATTGGTTAGGTAAGTACATCAGGAAAAAAATGCTGTAGTAGTTATTATCAGCTGACATCCTATCCTTGTTATTAACTGTCAAGTATTATTAATAGGCTATGAACTGTACATGACACATAGCATGGACAGTATCTGCTGCAATGTCCTTAAATTTCACTATGCAAATTATGTAATTATGGGTCTAATTTTTTTAATGCATCACTGATTGTATTTTATTGCTGAATATATGAGACGTTTGGAACTGGGCATTGGGCTCCCCACCCACAGCTGGATGCACTTGCAGATGCCTAACTCTTGCAGTTTGAGCTGGTTTGTGACAATTTCATGAGACACCACCAGAAAAAGGTGACTGTTGTACACAGTACAGTGCCATGGCCCCTTTTGTCCCAACATACCACTTAGAGAAAGGAAGACTGGAAGGGTACGCTGTAAAACTAGCGAGACTTTTCACCAACTTTGGCAGAGGAAAGGCTGGGTTCCTAAATAGGAGAGGAAGAGGAAGCTGCATTTGTAAACATCTTTTCATTTCTGGTGACTCTGTGAACAGCGTTGGTTTGATTTTCCCTGAAGGTTATTTGCCATGAGCCCACCTTTATCTCTGCTTTGCTCTCTAGCGCAAGCACTTTGAAATTTCACAGTTCACTCCTCTTCCTTCCCCTCTATACCACACACACAGACCTACAGAGACATGTGCAGCACGCGCACACACACACACACACACAAATCCGTTCAACCTGACTACATGATCTGAGCACAATGTTTGTTCATTATCTTGAGCCAAACTGTGTTACAATGTTAAGTAATACTTGTCAAACTAGATAATGTTGGAAACCAGCATTTATCACTAAGTATGCAGAGTAGTATGTTGAGCTATGGTATAGGTTCCTAAGTACTATGATGACAGTGATAATAAAATAATTAAAATCAGAGAACACACAAAAGCCATTCAAAAGCAATCTGTAGTTCTTGACAAAAGGCAAAATGAGGGACTAATGTTTAATTAGACAGACAACTAGATCGTTATTGAGGAGCAGCGTTAGAAGAGGAATCATAGAATCATAGAATGTTTTGGGTTGGAAGGGACCCCTAGAGGTCATCTAGTCCAACCCCAATGCATACTTTGCAACTGGCTTGTGCAGCTGTTTTCTAGACAGCAAAGGACTTGTTAGGATCAAGATTCCTGGTGCTGTTACTGAATCTAGAGAGAATTACGCCTACGGGTTACCAGCACCACAGCCAAGCACACCCCATCTGAAAGATCTCCCTGGGATTCATTTTTCTTACAAATTGGAGAAAATGTTCTATTCTGAGTTTCATCTGAAACATCTTTAGGTAAAAATCTTAGTTGCTCCATGGGACTAATAATGGAAGTAGTGGAAGAAGCGACAACTTGCCTGCCTCATACTCTCAATTAGAAAGCTGTGGGTAATCTTAGGTGTTGTGCAGGGCAAAGAGTAGAAGTCTTAGCAGGAAGACGGGTCTGCCTGCCACCCTTGCTTTTAGCGACAGGGACCATCCCTATTCTCTCACCACTAGAGAATTAACTATGGGACCATGGCATTTCTGCTCAGACTGCTGACATTTCCAAAATTATCTTGAGGCAAAAAGAAACATTGACCAGGAAACACACAATTTGACAGTTATAAGCCCTTAAAAAAGTGCTGAGAAACTTAGCTAAGCAGCTGAGGTTACTGCTAGCTCTCAGCAATTTGCTTCTCTATTTCTTGCTTTCATTGAAACGTTGCTTCTTGACGTTAATCTGGTATAAATGCACATATTACATTAAAATCAGAGTCAGCATTTTAGGATAAAATCCTTCATATTTACTTCTTACATTATTATTACTTCCCTAGCCAGTAAATCGGATTCACTTTTATAGCAGAGCAGCCCTCTGTTGCTGTGCTCTTTGGTGGGAGACGATATAGCACAGTCACCTGCTGAGGTTAAATTCTCTGTCCATCTTCCTGCAGAACTCCTGCTCCCCCCAGCAGCGGTTCTGGAAAGGGATGAGGAGAGAAAATGTTTGGAGGCAGTGGGGCAAAGGGGCGGGGGTGGAACTATGTCTACGGTTCTTTCTCCTGCTTAAAACCTAGATGGAGAAAAGCAAAGCGAATTAGTCACAAGGCGATGGTTTGTGCCGTTGCCATGACAACAAAACATAAAGGGCAGGCGTTACACTCAGAAGGGCTGCCTAACACTTCTAGGAACCAAACTGCAGATGCAACAGTCTACACAGCCTTAGCCCGTGAACAGTTACATCTTAGTTTTCAGAAGGAATGTCTTTAAATGACAGCGTAGCTGTCCCTGATGTAAGCTCCTGTGCAATACATGAGTAGATTTAGTACACAAAGACAACTGGTGAAATAGAGACACTTGTGTAGGAGAGGCACTGTCCACGTTCCTGACTCGCGTGACAAAATTTTTGGTTAGGGGAGAGCAGCTGGGCTGCAGTGCACCGGGGAGCCAAGGCAGGAGAGGCTCAGAGTAGCCCAGAAATCAGAGATGGCCACCACACCCCAGTGTCCCACCACTCCATTTAGGATTGGCATTGGCAGGTGATTGCCTGTGAGTCTCTGAGTAATGCAGTGATGTTCTCCTCCCCACCCCCAACTCCAAGCTGGAAATTTGGAGCACTTGGCAGGCACCTTCTAGGCAAGGTGTAGCTCTGTGGGATGCAGCCTGGCCCAGGCGTGGGCTCAGGTGAGCTCCCAGGAACTGAAGAGCCGCTGGCTGTGCTGCGCACTGCGATGGGTGCATGATAACTACGTCAGGAAAAAGCAGAAATTCCCAGAATTGTCCTACTCAGAACTGAAGCTCTCATTTATGCTCTAGTCTCAAGATAACTTTTGAAAACAAACCCTTCTCATTAATGGCAGCATGCATCTGTGTCACATCAATGTTTACGGTATTCAGGGGAAAATCTGATTACATGAATCTTCCTTTATAAAAGTGAAATAACAGACTTCAGGGGTAGGAAGAAGGGCTACTCTGCTCATTTACTATTGAAGCCTGAGTTGATGAGTACACTGTGTGCTCTGGGGAACATTTTGCTTTAAGTGATGTATATTCATGACATTCATTTAATACTCACAGCAGATTCTCGGGTATTGGTGAACTTTACCCACTCACCGGCCCTGCTAGAGCCTAAGATGAGGGGAGGGCTGGCAGCGGGGATCCTGCCTGAACGAGCAGCTCTTTGTGCACACCGGGAACATCTTGGGGCGTGCTTACAAAGGGAGAGGTCAGGCAGAATCAACAGATTTGCCCGTTCACACAAATCATCAAAATAAGCTTTTGGAAGCACTATGGTTACACTATGAAGTCGAGGAATAAAACTTCAGTTATATTTCTCCCTCCTAGGCAGCCCTACTTTTTTATGGAAAGATTTGGAATAGCATCTGAAAGTATCTTCTGTCAACTTAATCAACATACATTAACATTATGGCACTTCATTCCATATAAAATTCACCCTGTTTCTAAGTAGCGCAAACAAATAGCATCTTACTTTACACGATGCCGCTTGCAACAGTAACACAGCAGCGCATGTTCCTGATTCTGTTTCAGCTTTGCAGTTACAGTGCACAGCCTGTTTTCATCTGTAATGAGAACTGAACATCTTTGTGCTGATAAAACTAAAGCGAACACATAAAGGTTTTTACTTCAGGAGACTGTTTACGCAAGCCACTGCAACCAGAAAGGTACATGCATGAGGAATCCTGAGATTATTTATTTCAGTGCATACAGAAAATGGAGAAGATAGCATTAGATCTGAAATAGGACATTCCAGTGGGTACTTGACAAATATTTCTAATAAGCACTGTGCTAAGAAACAGTTGCGAAGAATGGAAACATAGCCACTGATGTTGAAGTTGCAGTTTCCTGTTAAAACTTACAACAGGGTGAGAATGGAACAAAATAGAGAAAGTTTCTAATACACCACAGAAGATTCATTTAAAAATGTTATTTACATGTATTTTGTGCTCATGTAACCTGCCAGATCAACAAAGCAACAAATTATAGTAGGAAACGTGTTTCAAACCAACATGTCCTGTGTAATACAATTCAGATTGGTTTTTCATATTAGCATCTTGCCACGGGTGCACTTTCCAGTTCAACCATTAAAGCTGTTTACAAAAAAAATTTGGCTTACAAAGGGGGAACCCCACATAGAAGCCAGCATGCTAAAGCAGCTCACTGTCTGCTGTTAGTGATCACTGGCGGGTGACTGCACAGCAGCTAATAAAGATTTTTTCAAATGCTTGACACAAGACCAAAAAAAGGTTACTTATTAGAAGTAAAATACTTTTGAGTTTCTAGCTATTATTTGAAGAATGTTACTAACAGCTTATAAACACTTGAGGTGCGTTTTGTAGAAGCAATAAAAGAGTTAGCTTACAAAAAGAAGTAAAAACCCAAGCAAACAAACTAAACAACCTCTTGTGGGATTTGTTCATTCTGGAATATTAAGGGCCCAGTTGCAGTCAACCTTCTGCCTTAGTTAATAATACTCAGGTCTTTGTGTCCAGAAGATGGAGGGAAAAAAAAAAAAAAAAAAAAAAAAAAATCGGTCCTCTCTCTCCTCTGCTGTTCTACCCTTTCTCATAAGGAAGGCTGTGCTTTTATTTCTTCTGAAATAATAAATAAAAAGCATCGCTCCATTATTTACCTCCCGTAGCAGCATAGCTCTACTGCCTGATGATGAGATCTACAGCCATGTATTTTCTTGTAGCTGTGTATCACCCTACCTTTTTAGAAATCTGCTGTTTCTACACACCGTTCCTTGACTAGTTTTAGTGTCTATTGGGAGGGACTCAGCAGTGGAATTTGAGGGCAAAGTGGGGGGTGAAAAAAATAATCTGTCTTCACACCTTATTCACTGTACTTTTGTAGCTTTGCCTCTTGCAATTTGGTTGCATACGCCCTAAAAATCTGTATGATCTTTTGGGAGTTATGCATTATACAATACGAGAAAAGCAGAACTACAACACGGCAGACTTATGTATTAGGACTTCCCACACATCGCGGGAGTGGTCTAAAACAATGAGATTGCCTGTGCATTCTCTCATGTATTTTGAGAAGGGGAAGGGGAAATCTAAAAATAAAATTCTGACAAGAGCAGTCTAAATAGATAGTGTCACAGGTACTTCCTCTTAAAGACCTAGAAAAACCAGAGCCATCTTTCTATTAGAAAAAGATTTTTCTTTTTTTAGTAAGAACACTGCCTGTTTAAAGGCAGACTTTCAAAAAACGCCCAAGCACTTTACCTACATCAGGCGGGTACATCAGGGTACCACAAGGACCGACTCTTTCTTTGTATTCTGGTACTGTCTTCTTCAGACTTTCTGCCTGGATGCATAAACAAAGGTAGAAAAAAATTAAGGCAAAATGTTTTTTTCCATATTTGAAGGTGAAAACGGGAAATTGGTGTGTCTGGTTATGCCTTCCCACCCACACATTTCTTTGAGATACACAACTATACCTGAGTTGATAGAGATACACCTAAACTAAGGGTTTTTTCTTTCAAAAATAAGATGATAGACAAAATTTTTTTTCTCCCTATTTTTTAATTATATGAAAGATGAAATATCTGCTTATCTAGAAAGATGCTGATTATCAGGCTTAATAAAATTAAGCATATCACAAGTGAGTGACAGGGAAGGAAATGTATTTTTGCTTGACTTTATAATCCTGTCTCTCTGTGTCCCACCTCCCTTCCATCAGCTGCTTTAAATATTCATTCAACTTCAACAAATACATCAACAGTCATACTAGTTAATGGTTCCATGCCTCAGGTAAAGCTCTTATTGTGTACAATTAAAAGGCTCAAGAAGGGTTTTTCTAGCAGAACTGAGAAAAAATACAGCTGGTGGTTTTGATAGTTAAAAAAAAAAAAAAAAAAAAAAAAAAAAAAAGAAAAAAAGAAAAAATAAAAAAGCAGGGAAAAAAACCAACCAAATTCTGAAGCACTTTTTGAGAATTAGAAAGAACTAAAACCTACTTGAGTCCTTTTTAGGTCACCTTGAAAACCAGGGGATAACCAGGTGAGCCCCTGGCTGACTTTCTAAAGGTTGCACAGCACGTACTTCTACATTACAAGTAGAGACCAACAGGCATTAATAAAATACCTAATCCTCTGCTTCAGTCACTGAAAACAGAGTCAGGATACTCAAGTAGTGCATATACAGTATTCACTTACAGATGTGCGCAGTATATAGACACCTTTGACACATGAAGAGAAAGCTGGCCAATATTCTGTGGCTGGGAGTGATCCACTTAGTGATGGAGCTGCCCACAGGAAAATAAGCTAAATTTCAGAAAATTAAAAAAAAATGGGAAGAAAAGAAGAGTAAGAGAATGAATCCCATGTCTAGATTCTTCAGTTCTCTCAGGAAAAGCAGTAAATTTCAGCTGCTAAAATTGACAGTTGTTTGGTACTCTTTTTAAAAGCTTATGTATTTTAAAGTGTCATAATACATATTTTAAAGTTTCTCCATGATCTTACAACTTACAGATTCAAATCTTGCATTTCCCCAAGCACTGTTTCATGCATCTTAACATATCCCAAATAGTTCAAGCTGTTTTAAAATTTGGCCATAGGGTTTAAACTCTGCACGCTATAATGTATAAATTGTTTTTGCAGAAATGTCTCTCTGTTTTTCTTCATGATCTATTAAGGTACTATCACAGCAGATGTCTCTGGAGTAGAGATAGTGCACGCTGGGTGGTGGTAAGAAGGTTTTCTCCTGAGGAAATGTCATCAGCATTCAGAGAAAATTTTCACCTGTTCAGAATGAAAGTTTAATTTCCCCTGTTTGCTTAAATTTAGCATCATGCTGGTGGTTATTGAGAAGCTAGTCCAAATAAGCTCATTTGTTGTTTGTTGTAATTGTAAATCATTATATGGAAGACTTCATCAAAATGGAAGAAAGGAGAAAGAAAATTTCAAAGAATCACAGAATTACAGGAATATTAGCAGATAAGACTCATGTTCCCATTTGAAACTTCAGATGAAAAGTGAATCCTCAGTTTCTCTTTGTTGATATTTATCAAAAGACAATTGTAAGTTTTCTCTACAAATATCTAAAGTTAATAATACAATTTTATGTAACTGCAGACTACACACCCTTCCTCCTTTCCTGGCTGCCAACGCACATGTCACACTAAATTAGGATTCCCCCATCTCTAGCCTTTTTTTTGGTTAAAATTCCTTTATTTTCCAACTTATACTACTATTTCAATGGTAGGAAATAATTTTCAATTAGTCATTCAGAAGCCAAGGTCATCTTGAGAAAATTCTGCCCTCGACCAAAGACAAAATGGAAGTGCAGAACAGCAAGAGCTGGCAGTAGACGGATAATAAGGAAATACCGAGTGGCACGTTCTGAAGTGTAATTACCTCTGAGAAGTATAAAACATGGGGAGAAAAAATTCAGTGTTACTATTTTGATGGAGACAAACACATTGGTTATGGTGAGTTTTAGTAATTATTGTTACTTAATAAGTTACAATTATTGAGATATTTAATGTTACAACTTATTTATCAATTTATTATTGTTAGGTTGCAATGCAGTTGCTAGATTACTGCAAGAGAGGCTATGGATATAGCTGATATTGTACAACTATAGCCGTTCTGGGAGAGAGAGCTCAAGACCGACAGAAGGGGATGCCCGCTCCGGCTGCGGCATGCAGCTCAGCTCCGTGCCAGCTGCCCAGCATTCCGAGCATCTGTCTATCGCAAAGGCAAGGCCTGTCCCTCGCCTTTGATTGCAGGCTGATCCACTGTTACTCCTCCATGCACGTACTGCAGATCCACCATTATTCCAGCTTTTGTCTGAGGTTTTGCTGCCCCAGGAGGCAGTTTGAGCAGTGCTCTGTCAAGCTGCTTGGTGTCTGCTCAAACTGAGTCAAGTGGAGTCAGACAAGCACCAGACAGGCACAAGTACGGGAATTGCTACGGGCGCAGCTTACTACTAGAGCTTTGTGAGTTAGAGAAGAAAGAAGGGGGGAAAAAAAAAAAGTGAATTTCCACTTCATCTGTTGATTCAGGTGGTTTTCTCTTAATGAAACAAAAAAAAGAGAGAAAGAGTTTTTAAAAGTTTTGCATATGAATGGTATCTAGAAATGCTAGGAAAGTCCCTAATACCTGGCATTTTTTGTGGGGGATTTTAAAACATCCCACTGTCAGCAGATTTTTTTAAATGCTTCTTCTACATAAAGGCATTTTCCAGCTCCAAAAAAGGATTTTTATTTCTTCTTGACTCTGTTAAACAGCTGGGTTTTGACTCCTTTTTGTCACAGGGCAAAGACAAAAGGCAACCATCAACCCTTAGAGTGCTCAAGTTCTGTTGGGCGGTGGTAAGCCAGGACTGAACACTCCTCAAGCTTTGTAGCTTCAGATAGCCTGCAGATACCAACGTGTGGTATGGTCCTCATATACTGGCCATCTTTGTGGAAGGTGGGACCCTGTTTTACCAGCAAAAAAGTAACAGCAACAAGCAGAAACCAGCAGACATTAACAGAGGAGTTAATATGCACGCATCAGTGGATTTACACCAGTCACAGATTTCTCACCACAGCTTTCATCCCAAGCCTTACTGGAAAGAGGACTTTTTTTCCCTCTGTAATCAGGGTGGAGATAGATGAGGCAGGCTTAGCGATACAACCAACTGCAGCTGAACCAAGGCAGGCCTGTTCTCCCCTCTCCCAGCCAACCTCTCCTGACTTCATGCACGCCAGTCCTTAACCATAAACTCATCCTTTGCTGAGCAGGTTCAGTCACCTGAGAGCAGAAAACCCATTCAGCAAAAAAGCGCGAGTAGTTTCCATCCCAGTTAGCAATCTGGACTGGCTCACTAAGGAGTCAGACAGGCACCGAACTGGCACGAGACAGGGGCTGGCATGGCACAGCCAGGAGCATGACCATTGTCTGCAGCAATTCATTTGCTCCAGCTGTTGCTGTTGGACCCTACCTTAACCTTACTCCCATGGGACGCTCCACTCCACTCTTCATCTTTTGCAGAAAGATCATAGCCATTTCCCACATCCCTGTATTCCCTTCCCAAAGTTACATCCTGACACTACGCAGAGACAGTTTGGGAATATGCTCAGTAAAGGGGACTACAGGTATATTCCTGGACCTGAAGTTCAGTTGTGGTGAAGGAAGTGTGCAGCGAGAACATAGTTACTACCCTTATAGCCAAGAAGCTGGCAGGGAGAAGCGAGTAACAGTGAATCTTTGGCATTGTCATTTGACGTGGAAATCCACAGTGTATCTTTAATGTTAAATCACACACACACTCTGCCCAGCAAGGAGCAGGCAGGGAGGGACTGCTTAGTAGTTCATCTGAGACACAGCGTGTCCTGGGGTGGTATTACTCACCACTTCTTTTTTCCAGAGAAACTTCTAAAGTCACAGTCTAGTCTGTAACTCCCGTTCCTCAGGGCAATAGATACAAGATGATGGCTGGAGAGAAGCAGCACTTGCACTGTGGGGCATGTACTTTATTTTTCCTGAGAAAACTTCAGAAACCCTAGAAACATTAGAAAGCCGAGTTTCATTGCCAACATTACCATGGAAGTCAAAGCTTGTCTAGAAGGGAACATTTTGTACATCAGTTATTTAGGTTTTAAGAGCCCTATGTCTTTCACCTTAGTCTCTACCTGGAGCGAGAATATAACCAACATCATGGTATGTAATACCAAGCAGCAAAACCCAAGTCTGTGTCATTAATATTACCATTTTTAATATAGTATTTCTTTACCTTGTAATTGAAGTCAAAACATATTATGAAAAAATCTTCCAGATTACTTAGATTTCATGCAAAAGCACGCAGGAAATTACTCCATTTTGTCCATCTAGTAAGAAGTGTTAGAAATACATGTTCGCTGACACAGGAACGGTTGGAATATAGAAGCAGTATGTTCACATTTCTATCAGACATGTTCACACCCTTGTTTCTAATACAACAATTGGTATGAGATATCAAAGGGAAATACAGCATCAATTTAAGTACGTATAAAGTTATTGTGCCACATTCAGAAAAAGCAAGAATAAATTAAGTTCTGAATGGCAGTAAAATATGATGAGAATAAAAACTAATCAGAAAGAGTGGAAAATAGAACAAGTCCAAAAGTGAAAACCATACAGGAAAATAAATGAACTGGATTAATTCTAATGAATGGCTGAAAACTGTATAGGCACTGAAGAATGGGCATCTGAATGATTGATATGTGAATACTGAATAGAAGGCATGAAGAATGTTGAGAAACATTGAACAAATACTTCACCATGAAAGATGCTGCTTGAGAGTCCTCAATCATTCCAATTTGATAAATACAGCACAAACCAATATTTGTTCAAATTGTGCCCAGTCCTCAGTCACGCATCAACAATTCTGCACCTTATTTATGGTGGTGTAAAAATAGAGACATTTTTTGGTTCTTGGCACAAGGGTTGCTTCTTCCTTCGTCTTAGGCAGATTATTTGTTGAAGGAGAAAAATTGTTCCTAGACATTAAAATTTAAGTCATCTGCTTTATGCTGAGGAGGCTCTTCTGCCTGCATCATTACCGTATTGATATGCTTGCAGTTTTTTGTTGGCAGAAATGCTACATGCTAACAGCAACATCCTATTGAAAATGGAAGACATGATAAAATCATGCACAGAATAGGTTGACAGGAAAGCCCTTTCAAAACAGCTGTGTTAGCAGTGGAGCAATTTGATCTTCAAACGATGTACATCTCAGAGTTGTACCTTTATCATCTCTGCAGAATATTGTTAAGAATATTTTGTGACAATGGCACTAAGTGATGCTGCACTGCAAGGCTGAACCAGCAGTAACAAAGGTCGAGAACAGTAGGGGAGCCTTTTCTGCCTGCATCAAGCTGCAGCTCATAGGCACTGAAGCACATTGTTTGTGATTTCCAGAGGGACACCCTGGATTCTGAATTTTTAAAAGTTGTATTTACTTGTGCTTGCAGGGCAAATATCAGGGTAATCCCATGCATATAGCAGTAATCATCTCAAACTGTTTAAGAGAAGAAAGAAGAATATTGGCTGCAGCTAGCATGCCTGTACAGGTAATGAATTACATTTCATTAATCTGCTCCATGTTAATCTGCTCATGTACTTTTAGGACCAAATCCTGTCCTCTCATTCCACTGGAGTGATTTGTGTGCACTAAGGGTTGCCAAATGTTGCCCTTTAAACTCATGTTTGTACTTCATTAGTGGCTCTACTGCTGCAAACGTTGCTATAAGTGACTTCTATGTCACAGATAATCTTCAAAGACTTTAATCTGCAGGAAAGGCTTTAAAGAGATTATTCTCTACAAAACAGATGTGTATATTTTAAACTATGCAATGCATTAATTCATATTAATTATGCAACACAAAAGACATTCCATCTGATATGCTGCAAAGGCATTGATAGTTTTTATGTTGTTTGAAGAAAGAAACTTTAAAATTAGAGATAAAACCCATTTGGGGGATATTGTTACATGGTTAAAACCCACATAGAATTTTTAAGTCAAATGTGTTCTGTTTAATCACCTGTGGATGTAATACATATTCTTATATGAGTATCGTCACATGGGTCTTTTTCAGAAACCTAATAATCTGTGCTTCAGTTTACTTAATTTACTAGCTGTTTAATGTTTGCAGTATACCCATACTCTTTCACCTTTTGGATTTCAAAAGTTAAAGCAGCATGTTTTTCAAATCTGTGCAACTGAACAGATTCATCTGTTTACACCAGTCTCCAGCTGGTTGAAGACCAGCTTCTGAATTCCCTCTCTATGCTAGAACTTGCAGTACAGTTACTATCACTCATTTTTATTACTCATCCACCATTATCTGTTCAATGTGTTCCAGGGGCCACTGGAAAAGTCTCTGCAGAACTCCGTGGTTTCAGAACGCCAACGAAATGTAGAACACAAAGTGTCAGCCATCAAGAACAGTGCTCAGGTATTCTTTTGTCTTGTTTGCTGTTTCTGCAGCCATGACTTTCATACAGACATACCTGAACTACCTTTAAGCTGGGTAGCGCAAATACTTTTGCTAACAAGGTGCACCAACCATTTTCCATTATTCTGAGGACCTCAGCCCAGACTAATGACTCAGGACATACCTGGATCCTCAGGTTTTTACAGCTGCTCTGGGTTCAGCGTGAGAGCTGCCTACTTTAAAGCTATCACACTCGTCCCTATGCAAGTTGCAGGCAGACCACTGAGTGCAATAAGAACATACCTACAGCCTCAAAAAAGATGTGAGGTTCAGTGAATGTATTTCTGCAACTTCACCTCTTTTAGCTGAGTCAGCAGTATCTAGCCTTTGTGACCTCTGAGTCATGTACCAAGGTTTTTGTAAAGCTGAAGGCTACGTGACATAATTACATGTTTTGGAGTCGTGAGGGGAGAACAACACTGGGACCTGACGGTAACAATTCTCCAGGAGTTTCGCCATACCATTGCAGGGCAGAGGTGGGCTGAGCCAAACCTGTAGCTACGTCCCATACAGACCCTGAAAGCTCCGTCGGAGAATTCCTGTCCATTCAGTTCAAGGCAGGATAAGGATTCAGATTACCGATGGTCTTTTTGCCATCCCATCCCCACTTTAAGCTTTGCAGCACTGTCAGTGTAGAAGTTCTATTTGAAATACCTGTCCATATGCTGTTCAAGAGCAACACTTCTGGTATACTGGGAGGAGGTCATAGAAGCATTCTCTCATCAGTGTCTCCCTATGTGGGGAAGAAGGGTTAGAGAGATTAAACCCTTAAAAGGATAAAGCTAGCTTTAGAAGAATGTGATACTAGATTTTTATCTCTATATGAAGTTGTAAGATAAGAGCTGCAGAGCAAAAGCAGACAAAGCTGCAACCCAGCAGCCTACCATGCTGCTCCTTCTGCCTGTGGGGAAGCGCAGCCATCCCTGAAAGACCAGTGAAAATGAGAATGATTTCTAGATACAAGGGGTTTTTTTAGTAGGTAATTAAGTTGAACACAGGAATCAGCCAGCTCCCTGTGTATGTAATTTCATACCTTACACATATTATTTAAAAGTTTAGTCTCCAAAATAAAGAGGAAACCAAAATGGCTAATTCTCTGTGTCCTAATTTAGCAAAAGAGGTTTTCTGTTTTCACAGACGCTTAACGTGCACATCTCAGGGAACTAAAAAGGGTTGAGTTGCTGGCGGAGCCAAGCCTTCTTATAAACAGCACAGAAACAGACTTTCAAAGTAAAACAGATTATTTTCTACAGTTTTATTTTCCTTCTTTTGATTTGTCTTTTTTTGAATTATCATTGTTTGGTTACTAGAAAACACCTTCTAAACTTTTTGCAGTGCATATGAAAACAAACCCTTACAAAAAGCTAAAGCAGCAAAAATGTTTATTTCTTTATGCAAATTCTTAAGTAATTCTCTAAATAAAGTCTCCAAGTTCTGTTCCTGTCTCTGGTTCCACCCTTCTTGGCATTGCACACCCCATTCCAATTTCCATTTAAGTCAATGCAAAATTATCCATTTGCCCTGCTTTATAGTTCCAAGAAGAGCGTTACTTATTGGCATAATAATTTCACTTTAGCTGAGGCTAAATGTCATCATTCCTACTTTCCACCACGTTATTGAACTAGTAAACAAGAAGCAGTTAAGCTGTATCAACTACTGTTCAACTGTGGGAGAGGGGATAATATTTGGCTTTCTGAATAAGTGAAATAAATCTGTAGTTATTAATGTGCATTTATAATTCAACCGTCTTTTTTAAAGTTTACAAGATAGTAAACCAGAGTTCCCAGAACTGCTTAGGGATTTTTGAATGGTAGGAAAGGAAAATACTACATTATGCATCTATCTGTTACAAAACAAATTCCTTTTCATGTCACTGTGAACACCCAAATAATTTTACTTTCTTTTTCCTGGGAAAGATGACTGACCAAGACGTCAAATACTTGGAAGACTTGCAAGAGGAATTTGACTTCAGGTATAAAACAATACAAAGCTTAGGTAAGAGTTTTTATAATAATTTTTAGATTCTCTAGGAAATGGCTGATTCCACATGTAGACCCCAGTATCAGATTTTTTTGTGCATTATCCAGATGACAGATGTAAACATAAAAATGGATTTTTAGTTTACATAAAGTTTTAGTCTTGGAACATGACAACTCTTTCGGGGTTAAGAGGGTAAACAGGATCTCGTCAAGCAAGTATAGTTATTTTCTATAGATAAACTGCATAATGTCATGAAAAGTAGTAATTTTCTTAATTTAAAGAACCTATTTTCAATTTCCTCACCTTTGACATGGCCCCTTGTTGGCAGGATGTGGAAAAGCCTCTTATTTCCCAGAGTAGAGTTGTGCAAAACTGGTATTTTAGCTTCTAACTTGCCTTTCTGTTCTTTTTTGACCACAGTGGTGATAACCATCTGGTAAGCACTCTGAATGCATGTTTGACCAGCCTATGATGGTTGAGATCTGCACATGGCAACAGTCCTTGCACGATCTCTTTCAGAAAAGAAACTGAGGTCCACTTGTGTCTGCTCAGATAGCTTCATTTTATCTCCCTTTGAACAGGCAAAGATATTGGGCTTGAAATGTCAGAGTTCTTAAACCACATCAATCCTGTATCTTTAAGGCTGGAAACGGCCAGGCAATTGGAAGAGATCAAGTTGCCATGGTTTAATGAGTTGTTAAGTCATCAGGCCAGTCGTAATTATTGGCCACACAGATGATTGAAGCCTGCCCCACTTGCACAATAAAACATGCTTACATAAATGACTTTCAGGGCTTAAAATTTCACTGTGTCAACAAACACTCCACACCAGCACAGCCGGTTTGCAGAACCTTACAATGTGTGTGAGCAATTTCTGTGGCTGAGCTGACAATCAGTTACTTGTCTGCCTGTACTGAAACATCTACCTTAACGTAATAGGAAGGTGTCAATCCAGAGCTTAGCAGAGACATAGTTGGCACCAATTTCTTTTTTGAAGGTAGCATGAAAGATGCAAGAAGAGCAAGAGGTGGGGGAAGGTGAGGGCAGGGGAAGAACTGCACACGAAAGAGCATGGGGCAAGCTTGGGGGAAGCTGGAAACTAATGCATGATCCAGAGAAGGAAAAAAGTTACGGAGAGGGGGGAAATACCCAGCGATCAGTACTCCTGGCTGCTGAAATCCCCACGGCGATGAGCTCTTGATCCCTGTTTCAAATGCCTAACCTCCATTCTCTCAGCCAGATGTGTAATTCACATCAAGTCCAAAGAGCTGATACCAGGAACATATTTCGGTAGTGTACAGATCAATCATTGATCCAAGCCCGATGTACATAATATTCATGTGCATACGCATGTGTAAGAAATTTATAGATTTCTAGATATCATCCGTATGTTTTCTACCTTTTCCTGTTCCACATCTACAAAGTGGAGTCATAAAACTTTATCTTAAACTTGTACTAAAGTTAGCCCAGTCACATGAAATATACTAATTCATAATCTCCTGATATCTGCAGTTCATTTTTTCACTAGTTTATGCTGCAGTCTGGTCATGGTTTTTTCCCCTCCTCCCCTTATAAACACGCACACGCACCCACACACACATTTATACTGATTTTTTTCATCCCCTGTAGAGCAGAGCGACAAAAACAGCGCCCTCATTAAACAGGAAATGTTGGCGTTGCAGGCGATGCTCAATACTTTAGACTACAAGAGAAAGGTTAGTGACACATTTTGTCATTTGTGGTTCACTTGCTTTCACCCCTTATTCCCACACCAAATACTCAAATGCGTACGCGTGCCTTTTTAAATTCTCCTCTCAGAAGAACAGACAAATAACATGGGAGTTAAAAATCCACAGAAGGTTTGGGCGGATATGGGTGATTTTGACTAGCAGTTAAGAAATTGGCAATTAACAGCTTAATCAAGGATATGGTTCTGCACACATTAGAAGTGAGGTGAGGGCATCGCTTCATGGGACCTCTTATGTACTATGTTAAATGGATAACTTAGCTGGCAATCTGTAGCTTTTAAAGTAAATAAAAAGTATTCAAAGTAAATGTAATCTAATAATTGCAAAGAAAATAAAACAAACAAAAAACCCAACCCCAACAACCCACCAATGGTACCTTGCTCTGTTCAACAACCGATACTTGCAAATATGACAAATATTCCCCTGACCACTTCTTTGCTGACACAGAAAACAGTACATTTAGGCAATTTGTTTGAGTCCATGTGCTTTTTATGGGTAAAAGCAAGCAAGCCAGCAAAAAAAAAAAACCCAGTGCACTGGGTATGATACAAAACAAAAGGAGGACTTTTTGCCTCGACAGTACTCTTAAATGTCAACTTCTTGGAGGTGTTATGCCCAGAAAGAATGCAACAATCCTCTTTCCCACCCCCCAAAAAAGAAGTTTTACTGAGGAAGAGTTCATAGAGATTCAGGATGAATTTCAAGTACAATGGGTGATGAATCCAGTCACCTCTGAATTAAAGAGACTAAAGCCGCAGGGGCTAAATACAGTTACTTTTAAAGTAATTAAAGAAATGTAACCAGCACTTGTATGATAATTGCTGAATTTTGTGGCTGTTCCCTGTGGTCAGTTTGTGACACCTTTCCTATTTTACAGGAAGTACTCAGTAAAATAGGGCGTGTGATTCACGAAATCGATATGCTTATGAGCAACATGCTGACTGAAGAGCTGCTAGACTGGAAGAGACGGCAGCAGATTGCCTGCATTGGGGGTCCTCTCCATGGTGGGCTTGATCAGCTCCAGAACTGGTAAACTTGCCTTGAGCTTGTGTTTCCACTGAAAACCACAGGAAGTCTGCTGCACATGAAATGATCTTTCCTTTGAATCAGTTACCTTGCAACAGCAGCAAAATCATTAGCAGCTAAGCAAGTAAATAACAAAAATACAACTTGTTTTGGTGGACAACATTTGCTATTCAGAATTAGTAACATTACAGTGAACTGCTGAGCATGGAGCTATGGCAGTCAGTCCTATTTTTTGGTTTGACAGTTGTTCCAGATACATGATACATACCCTCTCGGGGGTTTTGCGTGAGTAAGAACCGTGCTGACTAGTTTGTCACTGAGGACAGTGGGAGTTTTGTCTAGGCAGGAGCTGGGTAGACACTTTATGCTTTGACTCACTAGGTACATCACTCCTCCAGACTTCAAACTACAGAGGAATTGAATGGCAGTAGTCTTAGTGGTGGCAGCTCTAAAGGTGATTGCAAATAATAATAATAATAATAATAATAATAATAATAATAATAATAATAATAATAATAATAATAATAATAATAATAATAATAATAATAATAATAATAATAATAATAATAATAATAATAATAATAATAGAAAAGCATTACTTTTGAAAAGATAGCGCAGCTAGAGAACATCCTGGTCATTTCTCCCCCAACAAAATTCTCTTCTAGAGAAGGTGAAGTAAACAGTGAGAAGAAAAAAAGGAAGGAAAACAACCAAGAACCTATTCAGGTTTGAGGAAAAAGTATTTTTGCCTTTTTTGTGTGGGTTTTTTTTTTCCACTGAAGTATTTCTTTTCCAATAAAGATGTTAAAAATAGCTGAAAGATGTGATTTTATACACATGTACCCTATTAAACTGTTAGCAAGTGTGTTTGGATTTGATACTCTTTTTTTTTTTTACCTCTCTTGAGAAATGCACTTCCTCAGTCTCCGTAACTTTTTCATTTTATATAAATATTATCCTTTTAAAGAGTACATTTTGCAAAACCACTAAGCTGTAGGAAAGAAATAAAACTGGCACAAGTGCCCTGCATGTAAAATGTCAGAACTGCATATATATTTCTTCTAAATTATCACAAACAGCATTGCATTGCTGTTGATGAGACCTGTTGCAAAAATATTTGTCTTTGAAAATAAAGTAGAAAATTTTGCCTGATGTATTTATATACTCCTGTAAACAAAAGATGAATGGACATGAATTTGGATAAAGCTAGAAAGCACCAATTGGTGCTGCTTCTGATTTCCCTAAGCAAGAACTTCAGTAGCCATTATGTTCTAAGCAGCTGTTTACATGAAAGATTGCAAACTAATCTTTTGTCCTCTGTAGTTTTACACTGTTGGCAGAGAGTCTTTTCCAAGTCAGAAGGCAACTAGAAAAACTGGATGAACTGTTGACCAGACTGACTTACGATGGGGACCCTATCCCAGTGCAAAGACCTCAGCTGCTAGAAAAAGTCAACTTTCTGCTCTACAATCTTTTCCGGAAGTGCGTAAGCCATCGTCTATGTACATAACTTTACCTGAACCAACATGAATTTATTGGCAACAATGAGATCATATTGTTAAGACGGAAAAAAAAAATTAAAAAAGGTTTGAGTCTCTGAGGATCTTAAAGACTGAGTTACCCATATAAAAAGTACGTACAGCTGCCACCAAAATCCCTAGAAGCTGAAGGTACCAGCCGGCTTCTCAGGTGTAGTAGTTAAGGGTTTGTGGTCAAGTTCCATCTCTAGATGAACACACAAAATCCACTTATTTCAGTAGGAGTCACATACATGCTGCTGAAAAAACGTTGGGATTTGGGTTTGTTTGTTTGTTTCTTGGTTTTCTGGTTTTGTTTTGTTAAGTAAAGTGGCAGGTGCTAATTTGTTCCTTGTCTTTCCTTTTCCCCACCAAGACATTTTATTTGTATATAAAATATTATCGTCATTCCCTTGCCATTTATGAGAGATATACTACAAGTGACTATCTGAAAGCAAAACATGGTCAATTGTTTTTTTATAAAAAATTTAAAAAGATAAAATGATTGTTAAATTTCATCAGAGCCAGGCTCGGTGTATTTTCATACTCTATTTTATGGTTCTGATAAAAGTCTTGGTCTTCTAGACTTTTATCAGCCTGGTATTTTAGGACTATGGAATTTGGTTTGGTTTGATTTTTAATGTATTCCAAAGATCTGTTTCTTATGGGGACAATTCAACTGTAAGTTAAACTAGTGGATCATTTTGAAAACTGAGTGTTGGAATACATACCTCCCACTTCAGCACCTGTAAAGAAATAAATCTCAGAGATAACAGCCCATTTTTTCCTCAATACAGCTGTTTGTTTATGCATATTCCTAAAAATCTATTTGTTTCACTTCTTTTCACACAGTTCGTTTGTGGTTGAAAGGCAGCCCTGCATGCCAACACATCCCCAGAGGCCAATGGTTCTTAAAACATTGATACAGTTCACTGTTAAATTGAGGTAAGGATAGGAAATCCGATATAAATTCCTTCATTTGTGTACTGCATTTTGTCCTAGGAGACTGTTTCAGAGTATAGAAAGCAAAGCAGACCAAGTTGTGTTTAGGGATCCTTTTGACTCCAGGGAGAGTTTTCTGGAATCTGGCCACAGGATCTGTCACTCGTAATAAGTGGCAATAAAGAGTAAATCAGTGTGAGGCAGAAAGGCAGATTGTGGCCAAAAGTCCACACCTTCAAGATTCTGTATGCATTGAATTCTTGTTTTAATGAGTTTGCAAACTGAAGTAAATAATGATCCACATCATACAAGCCAACATCAGAATACTCAGAGCCACTTTTGCACGTGGGGAAGAAAAACTTCTGCATTTTGGGGGGCTCTGGTGAATCAACAACAAGCTATCTCACTCCCACTACCTCCTTGCCTGACTTTGTGAAACGGGCAAAGATAGGAGAGGAGCTCGCATCTCATTTCCACCTTGCAGCAAAAAGAATGCATGGAGGGTCGGGGGATGGAAAGATTATGTGAAAGAAAGTACATCTACGGTGCAGTCACAGATTATACACATCCATCTCTTAATTATTACCTCTTTGTTGTCTCTCTAGCCATTCCCTCAAACTCGTACTAACTTTTCCACGTACTTGCAGGGAGGGTAGAATACCTGCCACTGGAACAGCTCAGCCCCTCTGAGTATACAACCCTGTAAATCATGATATAATCCTAGAGGCCTAATTTTTTTTCAGGTTATAATAATTTCAGATACTTTTGTGTGGAGCTACTGGTCTCTAATATCTTCTGGTCAGAAATCTATTCTGTTAAAATTCACTTTTACATTTTCTGTTTTGAAGGTTGCTAATTAAATTGCCAGAGCTAAACTACCAGATCAGAGTGAAAGCAACTATTGACAAGTAAGAAACTTTAAAGACATTCTCTCTCTCCCTACAGAGACAACACAGGTTTTTCAGTTGCTACCCTATCTCATTTAGAAGTTGATCTAAAAAGGAAAAAAAAAAAGAAAAAGAAAAAAAAATCCAAACTCCCCAAAAGAAACCCAGTTAAAACATCAGGGTAATGCTTTTTTTTTAACATGGAAGACTTCTTGTCTTTTTTTAAAAAAAGCTTCTATTTCTAATTGATACTTCAAACTGGAGGTGAGAAGTCCATTTAAGATTTCTTCCAAGACTCAGATGAAATTCATCAATCTGAAATAGTAGCATTACACAAAAACTTTAAATCAGTGTATTGCATTTATGGGATAGTGAGTTTTGAAATAGCACTTATGTCTGCTTGCATTAATAGGCCCAGTACTTCCAATGCAGCTGCTCCAAGTAGTACATGAAGCTTGTGCTTGAAAAGCTGGTGCTGTAATTAGTAACTACAGAGCTTAGAGAGTTTCACCCCTGCCTGAAATTAAGACTACTATATAAACTCCTTCTTTCTAAGGGGTTTGGTACCTTGATACCCTCATATCATTCCAATGACAGAAAAAAAACCTAGATGAAATACACTACTTGCATCTGGCCAGTACAAATTTCAGTTCTTTATTTTAAAAATTGCAGTTGTATTGGTATTTAACAAGGTAAAAATTGACCGTCTCAAGATAAGTTTCTCAGTGCAAGTATGGCTTACACATTTACTGATTCACAATCTGTTTCCTCTCCCTGCCCCTCTTCTATTTTAGGAATGTTTCAACTGTAAGGTAAGAAAATAAAATATCAGATTTCTTAATTTATCCAATACGATATTATTTGAGTATGTAAATGTAATGTCCTCTATAGTAATCGTAGATTCGTTCTGTGTGGAACACACGTGAAAGCAATGAACATGGATGAATCTGCAAATGGAAGCCTGTCAGTAGAATTTCGACATTTGGTAAGTTTTGACTGCTTTTTTCCTGTCATGCACCTCTGGTAAAGAAATAAAGGAGTCTTTAAAAACTATGCAGGGGGAACTGTATTACTATCAAGTCTACACTTATTTTCTTTTTCCTTATACAGAAAGTTCACTCCTAGAGCTTCTTTATCCCATTCCATACTTTTTCCATTCCCTAAAATAAGACTATATATTTTCACAGAAATGACAAAGCACATCCCAATTAATGCCAGAAAAGGATAAGACTAATCATGCTGAATTACAGAGCTTCTCAGGAACTGAGTCTTGTTAAAAAAACCCAAACCAAACAAAAACCCAAACCCAAACCACACCACCACTGTCTTAGGAGAAATATACAGTGGAACGCTTTAGATCTGGTTGAAATTAATGCCTGCGATAACTGTCTTTTGAGAGACTATAGTACTGCTTCTGTAACTTCTCTAATATCTCAGTGAAGACTAGACTAGACATGCTAGACTAGACTCCCTCACCTATGGAATTGTTTTTTGCTTAACTACAGATGCAGTGCATCAGTGTAGTTTTGCAAAAGGAGATAGAGATCGAAGGTCTTCAGTGCTTTTTTGTATTACACACTTTGCAAGCACTCTTAATGCTTTGTTATATTAACTTAGTTTCTTTAAAAATTCTTTGAAAATATCAAAAGACTATTCACTGAATAGGCTTTTCAAGGCATAGTGTCAGAGCCTTCATTACAGTGTATTTGTATATTGTAAACAAAACCTTATTATACTAAGAACACCATGGCTACAAGTGATGGTCTTTTTATGTACTTCTATCTGTAGTTTCTTTGCCACATAAGTACTGTTTTGCTTTATACAGCAACCCAAAGAAATGAAATCAAGTGCTGGAAGCAAAGGAAATGAGGTTTGTGCATTTTTGTTTTACATTATATTTTTGATTACTCTCACAAGTATTTCAGATTAGATTTTATTTAAATCAAAGAGCAATGATATGCTGTTAGATTTTGAAATATCCTTATATTAAGTATAGGACCAATTATCACATGATAATAGAAGTAGCTAACAAGAACTTTTCAGAAGTACTCAGAAATTTCAATTACATGCCTCAAATTTGTGTATAAAAGCATTACAATAGAAAGTAGGAAGCAGTAATCTGAATGTACGCACTCAATCTTCAAGGCCACCTTTTTAGTCGTTTACATTTTGAAAAAAATGAGCTTTTTGAGTTTTTTGCTGACACAATTTTACCTATAGGAACAGTTCTTTAAATATATATCTGTTGGCCAAGTTTACAGCTGAAGTAAGGGTATAATTATATTTGCATCAAAGAAGTTTGCGTGCCTCAAGCAGGACCAGAAGCGTGCTTAAGTTTACCAGAACTCATCCGAATCTGGTCATAGGTTCCCCTCTTGTGGTGATGCTGTACTATGACAGGGTAGCCCTAAGAAGCCAGCAGGTACTTTGCGGCAGAGACAGGCACATACCACCTGGCATGTAAGGTGAAAAGGCATTGCAAGTGCTTGCTTCCAAGTGGAGGAGCTTAAAATCCACACATTCTTGCCTTGCGGAGAACAGAAATCAGAAGCCTTCACATCAGTGCTAATCCGCACCTGGAACACCGTGCCCCTGCGTTCAACTGTACTGTAGAGCACCTTCCATCCCTGTGTTACCCTCCAGCACCCCTCACATCCAGACCACCAGTGCTTCTTCCCCTGCCCAGCTCCTCACCATCCGCACAGCTCTACCCTACATCCTCCTTCTCAGCTCTGGCTTCCTACAAACCACGATTCCCCTGAGTGCCACAGACAAAATCAGAATCACAGGCAAGAAGGTTACTGCCTTCATTCATTCACCTGCTGCATCACTGGCAGGAGGGGAAAGGAGAACCACCCCGGCAGGGGAGAAAGCAGGATGCCCTCATCCAGCAACTGGAGGCAGTAGGCAGGGAAGGGAAAGGCACATGAACTCCAGGGTGGCTGTGGACCATCGCTGTAAATTTAGCATTGCTATTTAACAGCAAAAATCTGCGGATAAATCTCTGCCCGAAGCAAGGGCCAGAAGCTTGCAGCCAATGATAAAGCCTCTGATGATGCCACCAGAACAGTGTTTCCCAAGGTAACTGAAGTCATAGGATTCTTCTATGAATGCCACCTACTTACCTAGGGAGTGAAATACCTTAAACCACTGTAGGCTATCTCTGCACCAGTGTAACTTTTTTGCACAGTAGAAGCACTGAGGGCAAAGCTGTATTGGTATTGGCAAGTTAAAAAAAAAAAAAAAATCACTCTCATCACGGCCCAAATAGATGTAGTTATACAAGCACAAAAGTTATTACAAGTAGTCTTTAAGTGCACAGCAAAAGTGCAATCGACAGAGAGAATTTTAACCAAAAGCCTAAAGCAGAAGATACTTGCACACGCTTCACACAGTGTTTCTGAACGGAGTAACTCGCAACCTGATTAGCAAGACTGAAACTCAAGGCTCGCCTCCCAATTACTTTGCTATTTACAAAGTCATTTGCATCAAGACAAGCAAATGCAAAAATGTGGGTGTAAAAATGTTGGTGCTCTACTTTTGGTAGCATTTTACTCCCACTTTCGCATGTTGTGCCTTTATCACTATATAAAACATAGGACTGTGGAGAATTAGGACAGGTGAGCTGTGACATGGTTCACTGCTAACCGCTTTCCTCAAACAGAGCTGCTTGGTCAAATCACAGTCTGTGAGTTCATTGCTGGCATGAACAAGTTTTTTTTTATTAACAGCAACTTGGTTTGTTATAGGATGTTTAGTAAGCTGGGAGTGTAGTTGTTAATATGAATTGCCTTGTAAAAAAACAGTGGAAGCTCTCTGTATTTGAGATTTATCCTTTCGTGTAGATATACCTTTTTGACTAGATTATTTTTCCATGAGACAAATTTAAGTTTTTTCAAAATCATAACAGGGGGCAGGGGGAGAAGGGGAGTTTCACCAACCCTTTTCAGCTTTGTGTCAGAAATATAGGTTGAGCTGGATTGATTCTGGATTGATTCTACCTGTATTAAAACATTTGAGCTCATTTGATGGAGGAGTATTTAATGTAAAAGCCTTCAGCTCTAAGCTGGATTTTCCTTTTGTAAGGCAGATTTATTATTCAGAGGCCAGAGGATCTCCTGTGGTCTCAATCCCTCATTTATACCGTATCTTTTGTTGCAGTGGCCTGTACGTCTCCTGGAGGAGGCGCACCATGGGAAAGATAAGGCCACGAGGCACTTTCCCAAGGAATATTTATTTTACATTGACAAAGTGGAGTATTTCAGCAAACAGAAGCATTTTGATTTGGGATTTTTGATTTTGTTCCTTTTTTAAAAGGTCTGACAAAACAAATATGTCATGGGGAAGAGAAAAACAATAACAAAAAAAAACCAGGAAAAGGACAAATAGATTTTTATACTTTGGCTTCTGAGGATGGAAACATATTTTGAAAGATCTGTTTCACAAGGGGCAGAGATTTGGATCTTTACAGAGCTATGCTGGTTTGTAATCAAAACAAAATGCTTGTACTGCAAACTTTAATCAACTATGACAAACAGATTTGCTTTTTTTTCTTTCCACCCAAGAAAAGCTTGGGTTTTTAAATACCAGATTTACTTTGGATTAATTATTTAGGCCTCTGCTCCTTCAACTAGTACCATCTAAGTATACTTACAACCAACCAGTGTTCTCAGATGAAGGTCTAATTGTCATTAAAGCAGTGGCTTTTTGTTTCATTTTTAGTTTCTTTCTCCTTGAAGTTTAACATCTCTGATTAAACTGGAACTGTCGATCATTAAAGAAACTTTAGAAAAAGGAAAGTTGGAGACTGTCTTTATCAGACACAAAAAATAATCTGTTAACTTTTTCTGCGCAAATCTCTGTTTAAAAGCACTATTTTAGAAAAGGTTAAAAGCAAAAGTTAAAAGTTTAGAAGCATTGCTTTAACAACGCAAAGTTGGGTTGGTTTTTTTTTCTTTTTGATTAATCAGAAAAAAACGCCAGATTTCTAGACTAATTTAATGTCAGAGTTTAACAAATAAATTATTTCCTTCACTTCCTTCTTTTCCTGCTCTACTGACATATTTGATATGTGTTTTCTTTCCAAGTTGTGTAATCTCAGCAGTTGGATCACTAAAACAGTGCTAAATGCCAACTGTGCATTCACAGTTTTATAACTTACTCCTTCAGGGCCCTCACATGGTGACCGAGGAACTGCACTCCATCAGCTTTGAAACACAGGTCTGCCTGTATGGATTGACTATAAATTTGGAAGTGAGTATTCTAGCCAGATTTTCTGGGGCAAGAATAAAAGGCATTTTGCAGCAGCTTATAGAAGAACCACCACATTGGGCCAGACCACAGGTCCGTCTACCCTAGATGCCCTCTTCAGCAGTAACCATAAGCAGACACAAGATTTCCAGAACTTCTGGACAGAAGCATACGCTTCGGGAAGGAAGAAGGGGCTAAAAAAACCAAAGCATAACGCAGCACTAACACTTTCCTCCGCAGCATTTACACACCGCATTCATTCTTTCCACCAGACCAGCTCTTTGCCTGTGGTGATGATTTCCAATGTTAGCCAACTACCCAACGCGTGGGCTTCTATTATTTGGTACAATCTGTCAACCAACGATCCTCAGGTAGGTCTTCAGTACGCAAGTACTGACTTTTGGCATTTTCACATTTCTATTATTTGGTTAACAAATATCTTAATTATAAAAAGGCTCTGTTTCCCTCTTAAACTGGCCTATTTTCTTCACATACACTGTTAGTAACATCATACTTTAATGTTGTTTGCTTTGTCTTTTGTTCCCTGCGCAGATACAAAACCATATGCACGCTTAGCCTTCCTTTTTGTAGGCTAATGTAGTAGTTCTTAAACTAAGGAAAGGTCATAGCCCTTCTCCACAAATTTTCTAGTTTGAATTTGTCTTTTTTGGATGCGGTTGACCAAAACCGTACATGGTATAAAATAATTCTACTAGTACAATTCAAAACTGTCAAAGTAGGGGTATAGGTGGGTCTAGAATGTACTCAAGTGCTGCTTTCCCTCATGCATTTTATAGGAGCTAGTGTTTTCTCTGGAGAAGATCATTAAGTGTCAGGCAGCATCTTCTAGTGGCTCTAACCACGAACAAAAGAAAAATCATTCTTTCTCAGGCTCCCGCTGACTCAGCACGTATTTTAGATTCAGGCACTGTTAATGTGTTTGCAGACTGTACAATAGCTCTTAGGCTTTCAGTCGGGGATTAGTGGCAGTCAGATAGATGTTTGGAGGAGAGAAAGGGTAAGACAGTTTACCACAGAGTGCCCCTGAGGACAGCAGGCCAGCTGACCAGCAGCCTGGGCTTCATTATCACCCTGTGATACTCCAAAGAGTTTTTGCACAGCCTTCAGTATGTTCATTGTATGTACAGTCCAGAAACCAAATGAAAAACAAAGATGAGTCAAACAATTCAACAACATATCACTATATGAGTATGTAATGGTTTAAGATTTCCATGCACCAAACTTAATAAAGTATAGTGGGGATATCTGCATTTATTGGACAGGATTTAAGCATATTTTCACTGTCTAACATACGATACTATCAGAAGCATAGCAAGGTATTTTATCATCCAAGATGCACACACAGACTCTCGCTCTCTCTAGCAGTCTCCCCCTGCAACTCTGCTCAGGCACCCAAGTGGACCTTTTTGGGTGGCTGCAGGTGAGAAGGCCAGCACTTACTTATGCCCTGCACACCTCATTTTTAACACTTCTGGATTCTGCTTGAGTACTTGCAGCCTTCTTTTACAGCCTGCAGTGTATTTCATGGTTGCTAGCTGCCTAAACAAAGCGCTAATTCTGTTGCAGAATTTGTCTTTCTTCAACAATCCCCCTGCTGCCACTTTAAGTCAGCTCTTAGAAGTACTGAGCTGGCAATTTTCATCGTATGTTGGTCGTGGACTCAATTCCGAGCAACTCAACATGCTGGCAGAGAAACTTATGGGTAAGATTGTAGAAATCATAGAATCATAGAATCCTAGGTTGAAAGGGACTTCAAGGATCATCTGGTCCGACCTCTCTAGGTGAGAGCACAGTCTAGACAAGACGGCCCAGCACCCTGTCCAGCTGAGTCTTAAAAGTGTCCAATGTGGCAGAGTCAACCACTTCCCTGGGGAGATTATTCCAATGGTTGACTGTTCTCATTGTGAAAAATGTCCTTCTCACGTCCAGTCAGATACACAGATTTCATTTGCT
The DNA here is from genome assembly GCF_000687185.1 of Egretta garzetta. NCBI lineage: Eukaryota > Metazoa > Chordata > Aves > Pelecaniformes > Ardeidae > Egretta > Egretta garzetta. The sequence continues at coordinate 4,861,265 of NW_009260410.1, forward strand.
TCTGGGCTCTTATATTTGATAATTACAGGTAACAACTTCAAGCATGACCTCCACTTCCAGGGCTGACTTCAGAAATGGCACAATGACATTTTTTTCTTTAAAGAAAAGCACACATCAGCTTATTCTTATGACAAAGTGATTCAACTTCTGAACTTTCAGGCTGCTAACTGAAGAAAGAGGGCATCAGAGTCACGCAGAACTGTGATGTTATTTTGTTTCCTTAGCAAGTAATTATCTAATGCATCTGAAATCAAAAGGAAGTCTTTTTGCTTGCTTATGGGGTTTGGTTTGGGTTTTGTTTCATTTTAACTACCCATCCTTGTGGGTCTGTTTAGTTCTGGGACTCATCTTTCACTGGTGACAGCGCAGCAGAGGCCCTGTAACTTCAGCAAGATGAACTATTGAACACTTTGATCTGATTGTCCCCCAGGAGGGAGAGGCCTTGGGAAGGCTGGCAGAAGAAAAGAAAGCTTTATCTGTTTCTGGAGAAGAAACAATTATAAAATATATTGTGAGCTCTAAGAAACTCCAAGCTGAGGGTGTAATGATACCTCTACTGTTGGGCAAGAACAGAAGCATTTGTCAAAGACGAGGGGGGGGAATCTTTGCTTTTATTGCTTTGAAAGCTGGGAAACAAAGACTGGTTTCCTTGGGTAACAGTCACTTTTTCTGATGGTTTCTTGGAGATTCTTGCTTAGTGGAGGTAGCAGTGCCATTGTAAATCAGCAAAAATCATAAGAAAGAAAAAATAAATTGTCTTAAAATATGGAAGCTCAAGACAGAATGAAGGCCCATAGAAGTAACACACAGGCTAAACTGAAACTGAGCACACGGTGTTGCAGAAACACAGTCCCTGACTACTTTAGGCAGTAGTTCCCCAAACTACCATTATCAGCTGCTTCAAAAGGACACAGAAAAGCTGATCTACAGTCCTTTATAGCATCCCTCTCAATACCTCCCCAAGTCTCGATGTACTGTACTTCTCCCCCCACCCCAGCTATACAGATATCAAGCTATATCTATTTCAAAACTTCAGAAAAATAGACTCACCATTTTATTCTTTTTTGCTCTCAGGGCAACAAGTCAGTTACAATGATTACCAACTATCCTGGGCAAAGTTCTGCAAGGTACAGTTCTGAAAGTAAAACTAGACTCTTCTTTATCTTAACGCCAGCATGCACGCCTAGCTCTGTCCCTCTGATGCTACTGATCAGATTCCCACTTGCCATATGTGGGACTTGTAGCCCAGCACAATCACATTCATTGTAGAAGTTTATCTAGGAATATAGTATTTCCAGAAGTTTAAAGCTTGGGCTAAGAAATCTGCTTAGTCACATTGTTAACAGAGATCACAAACTGTCATTTTAGTGTGCCCTATATATTTCTGTAAATGATCAATAGATTGTGCTATCAAAGCATACATTTTTCATAAAGCATACAGTAATTTTTTTCATATTATCATTTGTGATGTAAATTATTTCAAGTCAGTTTATATATTCAGTAACTTTGATGAGGAACAGAAAAGTTATTAAGAAAGAATAATGGGTAAACCCATTTTCTTCATATTAACTACATTATTTTAAAAAGTATGGAACCTTGGAAGGAAGTTCAACTTTCTTATCAGTTCTCTCAAAATGTAATTTCATAACCAGTTAGAAACAATAAATGTGATTTTTTTTTTCCTTGAAAAATGGGGCACTTCCAATGTATACCTTAAAAATCAATCGGTTTATGTCAGAGAGAGGCGTTACTCAAAACAACAGTTCAAGTTTGTCATTCTCGCTTGAACAAACCAAAATATTCTTAAGAAACTGAGCTAGCTATGCCATGTGGATGTTGGGTAACAACACTCTCACAATTATCTTCTTGTGCATGTTGTTTGTGTTTTGTGGTGTCTGTTTTTTTCTTCTTGTTTTTGGGGGTTTTTTTTAACCATTAGGAACATTTGCCTGGAAAGTCTTTTACCTTTTGGGTTTGGCTTGAAGCAATCCTGGACTTAATTAAAAAACACATTCTTCCTCTCTGGATTGATGGGTGAGCAACAAGGAAACAGCTGTGTATTGATCTCTCTCTGCTTTGTCTTTTTTCTTTACTAATCTCAGTTTTAGCTAAGCAGGAAAGAATTTGCAAAGAGTTTAATACTTCTTGTTTCCCTCTTCCCATTTGTAACTTTCTGAAATTTTTGCCAAAGGGAACATCATCAAATCTCTTAGAAATGCAGGTTTAGATCTGTTTATCAGTTCTGTTAGTGTACAGTCAAGTACTGTGATAAATTTCATCATACTTCCTAGCACTGGGAGCTCAGTGCCATATTCCACATGTAAATCACGTGAAGCTTTTGTCATAGTTTCAAGACCTTACAAAGCTTTTGTAACCAGGCTTTGAACACCTATATAAGGCTTGGCCAGATGCATTGCACAGATTGAAGCCTGTATTTCTTTCCAAAAGTAAACCCATGATTTCCTGTTACACTTCAGGTATGTAATGGGATTTGTAAGCAAAGAGAAGGAACGAATTTTGCTCAAAGACAAGACACCAGGAACGTTTTTATTAAGGTTCAGCGAAAGCAATCTGGGTGGAATTACCTTTACTTGGGTGGACCAGTTAGAAAATGGTAGGTATAATTTTAAAAAAATAATATAAACCTCAAACCCTGCAATACACCTGTAATACAGGAGCCACGGTTTCTTTGGTTTGAAAAGTAAAACTCACATGTATCATGTCTTAGTATGGTTTTGGGCAAGATACAAGTATCATGTTTACTGTAACACAAGCCCAAACTCTGAAAATCTACCTCTCAGTTCTTTGTATTAACTATGTAAGTTCATTGCGAGGTGTACCTGCTTACTGCAGGCTTTAAACTTCTTTCCACGTGTGCACAAAGTATAACTTGAAAGATATTAACATTGGTATAAACAGGTAAAACCTACACCAGGGTAAACTGCAAAAGAAAGGCAAAAATACATTCCCACTGCAGATGCGGATCTACCAGTTATCAGCAGTTACAGTGCCTTTGTATTTTTACAGGAGACGTAACGTTTCATTCGGTGGAACCCTATAACAAAGGTCGCTTATCTGCACTGCCTTTTGCTGACATACTGCGCGATTACAAAGTTATTATGGCAGACAACGTTCCTGAAAACCCTCTGAAGTATCTGTATCCAGACATTCCCAAAGATAAGGCCTTCGGCAAACACTACAGCTGTCAGCCAAATGAAGGTTGGGCTCCATTTCTGTGTTTACCCTTTCTGCAAAGCAGCTGCAAAGTCAAGAGGCAATTTGAGGAACGGGGGGGGGGAAGGGGAAAGGAACAGATTAAGATGCCTCCTTTAATCAGCATCTTTAAGAGAACTGTTTCAACGCGTGTCTATCATTTAGACAGCTTCGTTTTGCAAATAGTCTTAGAGGTCACACCAGAGGCAATGACAACAATATTTAAAAGAAGCTAAAAAATAGATCTTAGCGTAGAAAGAGTCAAAAACTACGAATTTTTTCCTGGCCAATGCATTACAAAATTCAGCACTCAGGTGTTCAAAGGAGATGAAACTGAAAGTCATCCTGCTTATGGCTTTGTAACTGTGTAACACTCTAGCATGCTGTCCCTTTAATTTCAAGGAATTCTGTATTTTCCAAGCAGCTTGGAAGACCAGCTTTATTCCAGCAGTATAATCCCTGGCAACTGCAAAGGAAATTACAAAAAAGCTAGTCAAGAATGGCTCCAGATACGTTCAGGCCCATTCTCTCTCTTGTCCAAATTATAAGTCAGGTCATTTTTAGATCAGACTCGCTCTCTCAAAAAAGCCCTCAAAGCTTTGATTTATTTAATAGATGATACACATTCTTCTGGACTTTCAGTATAAAAGGTTACATTCCATTTAATTTCAAATTCCTACA
>NW_009260410.1:4865266-4881601 GCF_000687185.1 Egretta garzetta
CACGACTCAAAAATATTTGGAGGCTACAAGTATTTTTCCTCTTCATTTCAATTCAGTGAACTTTGCCTAATGTTCCAATCCTCTAAAAACTTATGTATATGCTTAATTTCATGCAAAAGACATTGCTGAAGCTGTACCTGTAGAGATAGAGCTCCATGCAAACGCTTGCAGAACTGAAATCTAGAGGCTCAGAAGTACCAAGCTTGTAGAGTTACAGTATATTGGCTTTTGAAGCCCTAACGAGATCTCTTTCATCAGTTGCTGTATTATATTGTGGGATGGCAATTCATATCGAGGAAGCACAGCCAATTATGTGACTAAGACCTGAACTCAAAGACTAATCTCAGGAATTCCCCTCATTTTTATGGCTGCTTTTTTAAGCATAAACAGGGACATTTCTTTTTTAACATATTACAGTCTGCAGCATTTAAAGCAGATAATAAATTTCAAATAAATAATAAAATTACTAGGCAATGGTTAATTTCTCTAATATTGATTTTTAGTCTCAAAGCCCTCAGATGGAGGAGGCAAAGGTTATGTTCCTTCCGTATTTATCCCAGTCTCCAAAATGTAAGTACCCTTAAAAATGTATTACACTTAAAATGTTATTTTTATTAAATTTACATACTGTTTCAAAGTTTTCCCTGCCTCCCTTCCCCCATTCAAATAGTTTGGGATAGCAACACGTTGCCTATTTTCATTTGGCTAAGGACTGCTAAAGACAAGAAAGGGAAGTAAAGAACTTCACTTCTACAGTGTTTTTCTACCCATGTGGTAAAACATTTGTAAAAATTGGATGCAGACATTACGGTACTCTGATCTACTCATCTTTCACTGTGTCCTTTTTCTCTCCAGCAGCTAACATTACAGAGTGAGGTTTATTCTCTTTCTATCCTACATTTTTAAACATATACCAGGTTAATGGCATGTGCTTACAGAGCCACCACCAAGCCGAGTACAGGCTTAACTAACTTAATCAGCATTCACCCTACTCCACTGCTGTGCATCAAGTTAGAGGGATTTAGGTTGCTTTTAAGATTATTTTTGTGGTTTTTTTTTTTTTTAAGCTTAAATGATTCTACAGATCCACATTCTCCATCAGATCTTCTTCCAATGTCTCCAAGTGTTTATGCTGTGCTGAGAGAACACCTGAGTCCCACAGTGATCGAAACTGCCGTATGTTGTAAATTTCTTCATTCCTAAGTTAATACTAAGCAATCAGGACATGTACAACAGATGTTGGTTATAAAAAGGCTGCTTGTACAATTATGAAAAAATTACAGCTCTTTCATCACTTGCTCTATTACATTCTGAAACAACGGTGCAGACATTTCCTATTCTAAATGGGACAAGATGCTGTAAGCATACTTGGAAGCACTGTGTTGTATGAAATTGTCATGGTTCACTGGCCAGCGTGTCAGAATGTCATAATGGAAAGATCCCAGAGTCCTTGCACAAACAAAACCTTTACACTGACAAATACGTAACAATTAGACAAGTTCTGTAGATAGCACAAAGGACTTGACTTGCTCAGGGAAGCTGCACAAGGAACATAAAAATTTCCGGTTTGGCAAACTTGCACAATTTTTCAGTGCTGCAAGTTTCTACACGAGGTACCAAAGTGAGAAATTAAAAAGTCAATTAAAACATTTTTAGCAAATAAAACTAATATTCACTAAATATATAGAAAGACTGGGGAAACACTGTACCAATATCCTATTAAAAATATTTTCCTCTTTTACTTACTGACTAGAAATTATGTTCTGAATCATCATGGCTTAGAGTACTTAGAGCACTGATGTTTACCCACTGGGGATTTGTCCAGCAGACTTCTACCAGAAAACACAGCAGTGGTTTGGCTTTAACAGCGTTAAAAGAAAACATCCTTCTTTAATACTAGCTCCTAGTTTTCTGTATGTTCAATGATTTATGATCTTCAGTTACGTATTTAAAAGCCTGTCAACTCCCCTTCAAATGCCTCCCTGCAAACACTCCTCCTCACCCACAAACAGAACAAAACTAAATTAGAATCCTGACTGTCAATGATTAGAAGCATAGTTAAACTTTAAATACAAATAGAGGAGCTCTTTAATATACAAGAAGCTGAAGATCTGCTCAAGAGCAAAATACCTTGTTTTGCTTCCTCACCTTTTCCTCTGATAGTGCTCATGACAAACTAGTCCTTCAGCTAAAACTGAAATACTGGCTTGAATGAAAATGCTGATTAAAACCTACCACACCCAATCTGAGACATGTCCCCGCTCATTTGTTGTTTGGGTTACACATATGAAAACAGCTCTGACCCTCCAAAATGCAAACTACGTATGCATTTTCATTTCCCAAAGTTTCGGCAGCGAAAAGTTGGCTTCACTTTTGCTTATCATCAGGCTGCAAACACTTTTGGTTACTTTTAGGATGAACAGTAATTCTCAAACCAGCTCTGTCCAGAGCTCCAAACCAGCTGCCATCTCTTCAGGTCATAATGCACAAAAAGCATGCGTCTGGTGATAAATTGGGAGAGTCAAACACAATCATGCTGCAGTTTTTAAGGGTACTAGAAAAGTTGTTCAGTGCTGCTAGATGGTAGGTGGATTTCTGGAGGCTCTTGCTAGAAATGTTTTCAAGTCCTGCTAGAAATTAGGGGAGAAAATAGTTTTGGAAGATTTTTAAAGAAATCCTTCATTTTCCCATTCTATTTACCTTGCTAAATGGGAATGAGGAAAGTGAGGCTTTTTCTTTATCATCCCAAATTCACACAACATGATCTACCCTGGGAAGAGCCGGCTAGGTACAGTAAGCAGACAATCTGCGTTCTTAAAGCAACGCTTTTCCTCCATGAGATGTCAATAAAAAGCACCACGTGAGATGCAGGAAACGAGAGTGCAATCTGCAGCAGGGAAAAATATCCTACATCTCAGTAACTCGGTCTTAGCAAGTTATACTTTCTGCAGTTTTGCTAAATTCCCTTCTATTTCCCACCTCTCCAGATTCCCCTACCCATTGGGAAAACAAAGACTCCAGTAAGAACCCTGCTATACATATCCATAGGCTGCAAGAACCACAAGAGTTAATATAAAAATATATATCATTTTTATTGCAACTGTTTGTTGCCCACAGTATTTTCTAATAAGCTTTCCTATATTTTGTAAAGAACTAGAAACAGGATCCTCAGATCCTTACCGGTTTGCATTAGATTGTCAAAATGACACTGCAGTTACCTTGAGCCAGAGAAGGTTTCATCTGCAGCTGGTTTTGCATGAACACAGCTGTAACTGCCGTGAGACTAATCTTTTCCTTCTTTTCTTCTAGCTGAGTTCTCCTTACTCAACTGACTGAAGTTCACATACTGGAAAAATCAGTAATCGTGTGAACACTGGATGGCTTAAAGATGCAGTAAATATTTTTTTCATCTTTGTAAATCAGCATTTCCTGGAAATCATTATGATGTTATTCTTGGGCCTCTCTCAGTTATCAATACTATGTAAACCAAGATTCTTCTCCCTCAGGATTACAAACAGCCTCCTGCAAGTCAGAATTGCTGTCCTCACTGATAAAAGGCCAATTCTTTTCTGGCTTGGAGGTTGTTTGACTTCAGTAGGGTCCAGCAGCGATAAATTTTACTTTCAGAATCAACGGCCATAAAATTGCTGTAAACACAAGTATAAGAACAAAATATTTTGCTTCTGAAAACAGCATGTAAGGATAACTAAAGGATATAGCATATAAGGATAACTGAAGACATTAATGTGTTTGGGGAAATTAGGATCTACTTGTTCAATAGTTTCTGTTTAATCGTCATTTTGTCATTGGTTTAGCTTCTATTCTAAAGCAAAGATTCTCACCCCCCTGAGTTCAAATGTCTCATAGGTGTCCAGGGTTTACTTTTTTCCAAAGATGAGCTACCTTCAGCATAGATTTTTATCGGCCACCAGAGCAGAAGTTATGGAAGGAAGAAGGCAGGGCTGGCAAGAGAAGGGAGGTCCAGAAAGGGAATGGAGACAGAGCTTGTGGTGTCAAAAAGGCTATCTCTATTTTGCCATTGGAAGAGAGGGTTAGGAAAATGCCCCCCTCTCACCAAATAGTTGTGGAAGTAAATCTATTTGTGCATGAAGCACTCAGATACTACAGCAAATACTATCAGAAAGTCTACAAAGAAAAAATGCTGATCTGACAGAGTTTGGATGCTATCTGATAAATGGGGACTGGGAAGCACGGTTTTTAAAAATAGTTACTGAAGAGCTGCAGCATTTGCTGGCCACTGGGCAATTTGTGCTATATGACAGGATATTACATGCCTGTCAGAGACTTGTTTAATAAGCAGAATAACTAGCTTTTATATAATTGGTAAACTGCCTGTTTAAAATACTACTCTTTTTTTTCTTTCAGGCACTGTCTAGTGCTGGGTTTGGGTTGTTTGATTTTGTTGTTGTTTTTTTTCCCCCCATTGTTATCCCTAAAAACTCTGTTAATAGAATAATAAACAGGCAATTCCAAGGCCACTGCATTTCATGTATGCAGGCTCATTCAAGACTTAATTCTTGTCTGCAGAATATATGGTTAAAGCATGCAAATTTCTTAAAATACACACAAACACTTGAGCTTTTGCACCTTGCACTCTTCTTGAGTAGGTACAAATTAGACATCTAGCATGAAAACATAACCTCCTTCCATCAGTGAGACCTGGATTTTACTTTCGTTTCTCCTTTTTTACTTACTCCTTTCACACATACTATTGATGTCAGTTGAAACTAAGTGAACGGAAGGAGAGTACTGAAATACTTCTGTGAAACATGGGAATAGATTTTAAATGAATGAACATGTCTCTCTTCATTAATCTGAGTGATTCAAAGCAAGCTGCAGATAGAAGTAATTTTCTTTCTGAAAGCATCATGTATAAATAATTTTCCAGAACAAGAGGAATTGTGTATATAGTTTGGTAACATCTGTAATTTATATGCTCAGTATGAATAAAAACAAATTTTGGCTTAAACCTGGATACCTGGACTTTTATGGAATTTTTTCAAGGTACAACAAGGAGTCTTGCCATCTTTTTATTGATCTCGAGTCTGAACTACAAGCAGTAACACAGACTTCTAAAGCAGCGAACATTAACTTCACCTCGCATCAGTTACTGCATGGCTTTTCATTCTAACCTATTCTCACAACCTTAATACAAACAAAATTGGGGGTAGCCTATGCTTTTGACCATCTAACCTTCATGAGAAGTACTGTAAAAAAGGTCCAGACACGACACGTGAATCAGTCTTCTCTCTCCTTCCTTCCTGTTCCCCACGCAATGCATCTCTTCAAGACTCTTAAATCTTTACTTGAACACAATGTATTTGGTGTTACTGAATAGCATTGTGGGTCGGGTTTTGGCATCACAGTTTCCACTGTTGTTTTACAACAGATTTTGCAAGTGATAGGATTAATGTTTAATTGAAAGGCATGTGACTTTTAATTAGTTTGCTGCTTTAAAGGAACATTGGAGTCATTTTCTAGAAGATAAGTGTATACAGCCCAAGCCTCCTTCCATAAAAAAAGTGAGGATTTTCTCCTTATGCTGCTGTAAGAACAGGGTTCTCTAGTAAAATGATGGGGGCGGAGGGGTAGAAAAACACTCCAAAAGGGATGCCTCAGATACTGCCAGAAGAAACAAAACGTCTGCTTTTAGGTACTTTCACTAACTGTGCTTGTGCTTTCACTGTGCTTTGCAGCATCAAAGTCAAAAATAACAGGGGAAAAAAGAAATCACGTAAATTGTTCTGTGCTTTGTGTCTTGCCATGTCACCGTAATGATTTTAATTAAACAAATGCAAAAACTGTCAGTTACCTTCTGCTATAGCTTTTATTTATAGCCACATTTATATCCACTACTTGGTAGCATTTCATGCCACGAAGCTTACCCCGCAGACCTTCTACATGCTTGTTTCTTCCACGGACTAAGAACCGTCTCCTCCATCTGAGTAGAGAGAAGGATACAAAGGATACCAAAAAGGATCCAAGTATTCCGGAGACCTGCACCAAAGCCTGGACTTTAATTCTTCTAGTCTTTGTTGCCACTTCATACACAAGACAAGAACAAACAAGACCTTGCGTGGCAAGTAGCAATACAGTGTCCTAGCAAATCAGGCTGTTGAGAGAAAGATGATATGAAGTAAGAGGAAACCTATTTATCAAAAGATACTCCGTGGGAAGAAATTTCTCAACTGACAAAATGCCAGGAACGCTTAAAACTCTCAGCCACCTGCAGTTTGTAAGTATTCTTGAAGTTTCTGGAACTTTGACAGAAATCTGAGTAACAGATCGTAAACTAACAATTGCAACTGTATTTGTACAACCCTTTAATGCACTTGCACGCCTTTCTTCCACCCATGCAATGCAGACAGTTGAGACAATGGCTGCCTTCGCAGATTTCTATGCCCCTGCTATGACTTTCCAGGGGCAGCCTAACACTACTGTTATAAATTGAGACTACAATGGATCATAATCCAATTAAAATTTTATTAATTATAGCAAGTAGAATATGAGCAAAAGCAGCGCTGGACGACAGGGGAGTCTCTGCTCCGCCAACTGCCGTACGGAGCAGTTCAAACAGTCTCTCTTTATAGTTTAGTAGTCCCTGGTCTACGTGGCATATTCTGGTATCGTTCTGGTGGTCGTGAGGATAAAGGTCACAGTCTCCCTTCACGTTGTAAATCAGTTTCTTTCCTTATCTGGCCATGTTGGCCCCGCCTGAGGCAGGAAGGATTCATGCTTGTCTACTTAGCAGGATGTCGCCACTCAGGAATTTGTAATTTATCAATGTATCAGAAAGTGGTCTCAGGAATTTTGCATAACAGTGACTTTAAACAAAGGATGTAACAAAAACACAAGGAGTAAGGGGGGACCTCCCCCCCTTTTAGTTTTTACCATTTGGTTCTTCAAGCTGGACAGTCTCTTGGGCTAGGGAGAGAATTAGAGTCTCTCCCTTACTGGTTTTATCATCCTCTAGGTGTTCGTATCGCCTTTTTAACAGCATTAAATGGGCCGCCTCTAATCTAATCACTCCATTCAAGATGCAAAGCCCAAAGGTTAGAATGAGCATCAACAATATTAGAGGTCCGGCACTGGTTGACAACAGTGTAGTTAACCAGGGAGAATGATTAAACCACGATTCATACCATCCTTGTTGGGCTTAACATACATCTTAATAAACAATATTATAGTCCACAGTTTTTCACACTACACTGGCTATTTCACCAACAGGAGTTGAAAACCGGGAGATTGTCTTACTGCAAGGGTGAAAAGCACGTCGCTTTCCATTGCTTACAGTTGAGAACTGCTTTGAACCCCCGTAAGTCGTGACCGATAAAAAAGCCGCTTTTGCCTAGGTAGGGAGGGCCGGGCCGGGCCCGAAGCGGCCCCTCTGGCCTCCGAGGCCGACCACCCCGCTCGCAGAGGGTGCACGCCAGCCCCGCAGAAGGCGCGGGGGGGCGGGGGGGGCGTGCCCGGCCGCCCCAGCTTTCGCTTTCGCCTTCCCCTCAGCCGGGCCTTTCCCCGAAGTCACGTGGTGCGGCTGTTCCCGCCTGGCCGCTCCCCCTCCCGCCGCCCTAGGCGAGGCCCGGCTCCCAGAGCCAGCCGGGGACCGTCGGGCCGGCCGCTGGGAAAGGCTCCCAAAACCTTACCCGAGAGGCGGCAGCTGGCTTGCAAGGGCGGGGGGAATGGCGCCAACGGCATCGGGAGCTGCACCTCCGGGGATAAGGGGAATGCCCGTTGCAAGTGAACCCACTGCCTCCTCGGACTGGCCCCCCGCCGGCTAGCTCGCCCTCCTTGGCTGCTGCCTGGAGGTCGCCCGCTCAGCTTTACACTTCAGTATCTGTCCTCCCAGGGCAACGGCTGTCATCTCCTAACAGCCCCCGTTCCTGACAGGGTCACCCCGCTTCCTGGGGGGGGCGGGGGGGGGGCGGGCACCGTAACCCATCCCCTGCCTCCCGGGCAGCAGCCCGGCCTCCTCTTCCACCTGTTGCAGCTGCTCACGGACCCTGCTTCTTAAACGTGCTTTAGCCCCCGGCGGCGGCTGCACGCCCCCTCGCCCGATTCCAGACTTCTCACGCTGCCCAGCCGCGCCAGGCGCGGAGGCCTGTCCTCGGGGACGGCGCTCACCCCGCTTCTGCTGCGCCGGCTGGTGCCAGCATCGCCGCGCTGCTGGGCAGCCTGCTCCTAACGCTCTACGTTATACGCGCGGTGCTTCTGCCTGCAAGCCCTGGGCGGTTACTAGGGGCGGCCGGCCGCAGGCACCCAACGCAGCCCCTCGGGGTGCCCGGCGGCCCCGGCAGCGGAGGGGGGAGCGGCGGCCGGGGAACTCTCCCCCCTCCCCTACGCGGAAGGGAAAGCACTGTGGGCGGGGCAGCCCGGCGCCGCCGCGCGTCCATTGGCCGAGGCCGCGTGGACTGGGCTCTGATTGGCCCCGCGGCGAGCCCCCCCCCGCCCCGCGGCTGTGCGGGTATTTCTCGGAGCAGGCGAGGGTCGCGGCGCGGATCCGGAGCGCAGCCTCGTCTCACGTGTAAGTGCGAGCGGCGCGCGCGGTCGGGGGCTAACGGTCGTCGGCTAACGGTCGTCAACGGCCGCGGCGAGAAGGGGGCGGGGAAATCCAGGACGCGGCACCGGGGAGCGCCGTCCGCCCCGCGGGCCCGTCCGGCCGCAGTGAGCCGTGCGAGGCTCCCCGGCGGCAGGGATGGCTGTTCCCCGCCCTTTGCTCCCGAACTGCCTCGGCGTGGGTTGGCGGCGATCAGCCGGGAGCGACACGAAGAATGGAATTGTTGGGAGGCGGCGGGGTTAAACGTAGGTAGGGTGCAGGCAGGAAAAGAGACGGAGCTTAACGGCGGAGGACGCCCCTGCAGCTAAGGCCTCTCTTCTCCAGGGATGCGTACACACTTGCCGTCCTATTGCCCTTACCCAAGGGAAGGCAGAACAGCAAAATGGGTTTTCCATCCTACGCCACTTCGCTTGTCCGTTTGTCAAGAGCAGGCTGAGCCCTGTATCCCGGTACCGGTCTCTCTAATGCTTTTTCCACAAAAGGTGCTAATTTCCCACTTTTTCAGCATTTCCCTGGTTGCAGCCCCAAGGACTACATTTGCTGTGTTACCATACTGCTCTGTAACCAGCTCTGTGGATAGTTCTCTGCCGCTACTACCAAGTAGTTTCTGGTTGCTTTAAGATGCAGGAAGATTGGAGTACATCTTCACTTAAGCACTAGGGAAAAAAGAACACCAACACACCCCCCCCAAAACCAGCCTAACTGTATTTTATATTTAGTATTTTGACAAATTTAGTATTTTGACAACTTCTTCCAGCTTCTCTCACACATGTCATGTTTAACTGTTGGCCTTGGTGCCACTACAATGTACTCAAAATGCTGTGTTACCTGTAATTGAATCCCATGCACATAAAAATGCTCAAAGCCCTCACTTTAAGCGTAATAGCATTTTTAACTCTCATTGGCTTCTCACACATAGCGTGTGCCGCTTGGCAGCCAAGAGAACGGGCATACAAACACTAATGGGATTTGGCAGGAGACAAAGGGAGCAAGGGAGGGTTTATCGGGCCACTCTATCATAGAAGTGTTACTGTACAGCATAGCTTCTGTCTGTCATATTGGTTCATTTTAAGCAACCTGTGTCTGCTGCATCGATTACTTGAATTTAGCCTGAAAATTTGGTCATGGGAGCTAAAGCATGCAAGTAGAAAAAAACATCTTTGCAATACTTCTCCATTTAAAGTAACTTGAGATCTAGTCCATTTTCAGAGCAGGCAAGTGGCAACACAAACAGCACCTGAAAAGGGGCCTGTAGAGGTTTCTTTGAAATTCCACTCACACTCTTAGTCATGGGGAGTACATCTGCACCAGGAAGAGGTGAAACTCCACATACAGGACCGTGATCCTGCAGAGTACAGGTATTAAACACACAGGTCCTCATTCCCATATCTCTACTAAGAAAAAGAGTGGTAGCACTACCAGTACCCTAAATACTGTGAAAAGGCGTTCAAAGAAAAAAAAAAAAAAAACAAGTCTTCATAGAGAAGCGCGATTTAGCTTTGAGTTATTCTTCATGAAGTAGTGCACTGTCTTAATTTGCAAATTTTTTTTATTAAAAGAAGCACAGAAGCAGCTGTATTCAGTTTTAATGATTAGCTTTCTAAAGCTGTCACACAGCTAAAAATAAAATGGTTTTGTTTGCTGGAAACACTTTTCCTTCCTACTCCCCCAATATTGCCAATGGTCATGAAAACTTCCAATGAGTTACATCTCACCAGTTCAGTCCAAATAGTACTTAAACGTTTACACTGATTATTTTCCCACCCCTCCTCAGGATGACTCAGTGGTATCAGCTACAGCAACTTGATTCCAAGTTTTTGGAGCAAGTTCACCAGCTGTATGATGACAGCTTTCCTATGGAGATCAGGCAGTACCTGGCACAGTGGCTGGAAAACCAGGACTGGTAAGCATAGAAATTGGCGTTCAGGTTGTGCAATAAGCAACGGTGTCATACGTGCAGTTACAGGCAGCAGAAGAATACTGGGGAAGCAAGCTTCTAGGTGAACCTTTACTGGTAGGATGCTTCAGTAGCTGTGTGGGTGCTATGGCCTGTGTTTCTGCCCCTCTTCAGGGCTTTCTAGAGGGGCCTGACACCTAGAGTAACAAGCGTACTATCTCATATTTCCCTTGGTTGGTCTGTAACACAAGCGGCCGTTTTAAGACTGATCAGTTACTACCTTGGAAGTTCAGTCTCCCACTGTTGACAGACTTTGAACTTTTGCCAAGATTTCTCTGGAGTGTCTTCTTTTAGAAGAGTGGTACAACGTGCACCAGGTTCACTTTTAGCTTCTTTATGTGAATGGAATGAGTAAATGGGTTTGCACAGAATGTGGCAAGAATAATACAGAGGGAAACAACATTTCTGTATCAAGGAAAGTCAAAGTTGAGAGAATGAAACTGGCTTATGTTTGAAGGTAATTCTTACTGCTTGCATATACTACAACTAGAGTTGGGGATTAAAAATAAAGTACTCCTGGATGCATTTCTTGAATGCTGTATTGAAAATGTATTTAACACAAGCATGCCTTAAATTATTCTAGGGAACACGCGGCCAACAACGTATCTTTTGCTACGGTGTTATTCCATGACCTGCTGTCACAGCTTGATGATCAATTTAGTAGATTCTTGATAGAAAACAACTTTTTGCTGCAACACAACATAAGGAAAAGCAAACGTAATCTTCAGGTATGCCTGAGTTACATGCCTATACATTTGCTTGAATTGCTTCAGTAGTGCAATTGGATGCCTCTAAGCAAACTTCTGCTAGGGATTTTTGCAGAGAATGTGTGAGAATCCTAATTTAAAAGCCAGAATTCAAATGTTATCCTATTTTTTGTTTTAATTGTCTACAGTTAGAAAGTTGCAGTTTCATTACCAGTACAGTTTCTTAAGAACTCCAGGAAAAGGAAACTTGAAGTTTGTAACATGTTTACTGTAATGTATTTGGAGCGCTTACTCACATGTAGTTTCATTTACCCCATCCCTTCCCCAGCTGGTTTCCTCAATGTACTAAAAAGCTGCAATGCATAAAGAAACACGGGAAGAAATCCTTTCCATGTAACTGCAGAAGTACAGTTAATAGTAAAGGACTGGTCGTTAGACAGCACTTCTGTGCATTGTATTATACTGACAAAGAAAAGGGCCAAAGCAATTGGTGGCAAGTGGCAGTGCAGAACATATCCTTAGTGAACTTAATTACCTTCATTAGTCGGTCCTCCCGTCCTCCCTCTAGGGCTCTATGGCAGAGCATCTTCCATAGAGTCACCTTCTCCACAGCCTATTTCCCACACAGCTAGCTTTTTCTCACCATACATCAGTGACTAAGGGACTTGCTTTCTGAGGAGGAGAGAACATAACCAAGCAATGGAAGATCAGCAATGAGATACCAGTCAAGAGGGCTGGTACAGCCCAGCGACCCCCTAGGGCAGCACCACCCTGCTCAATCCAGAGCATGTTTCAACTTCATACGCATGTAAAACAGTAAGGTTGAATTTGTGTCCAGCCTTGACTGTGTGTTCATAAATGGCAGCTAACATATCTCCTTTACATCACTGAGCAAGCACTGTACCTGTCAAACTAGGACAACCACCCTTCAAAAACGGCAGCTATACTTCAAATGTGCAGGAGGGTGGCTCAAGAGAGAGGGTATGAGCTCTCTCTAGGACTGTAAGGTAGTATCTCACTTGTCCCAGTAATGTCTCTGACCCTTTCCTCTTCTTTTATGCCAAGTCCCATCTCTTCGTACACTAATGAACTAAAATAGAAACTCATTCTTTGAGATGGTTGCAGCTGTCCCACTCCCTGTAGTCTTCAAGCATGCTATGACCAATGCATGCCCCAAGGCTCACGCAGAGTCACCTGCTAATTTTTTTGCCAGTTGGTTTACTGAATGACAAGGAGTTATGGGTATGAACTTTAACAATAGACTGTCTCTAATGCCAGGATAACTTTCAAGAAGACCCAATACACATGGCAATGATCATCCACAGCTGTCTGAGAGAAGAGAGGAAAATACTGAACAGTGCTCAGTTGTCAAATCAGGTAACAGTCTTGGAATGTCTACTGCAGTCATAGCTACCTTTTCCTGTTATTTGGGACTGAAAGAGTAGAAGAAGACTGAAAGAGGAAACAGGCTATCCTATCTCTGCCGAACAATATGCTTCTTCTGTCTTTAATCAAGAGTGAACACTGATACATATCAGCTAGACAATGTGGCTTGTTTTTGCTGTAAGAAGCATTTGGAGGGGAAATGGCCAGGAAATAGTTTTTATTCCTTGAGTGATGTAAAAGCTGTGCTTTTTTTTTATGTTCTGTAGTATAGCCTGATGTGCTCATCAGATTTTATTACAATTTAATAATTAATGCTTGCTTTATTGTCCAGCAAGATTTTAGCTTTTTTCTGCTGCATTTTAGTCCTGGATTTACTCTGTACTAAGCAGCTGAGCTTTGATGCATCTCTGGACTGTCTCTCTGGGAAAATGATGCATCATTCTCTTTCCCAGTTATCTCCAAGTATTTCTTTATTTTTGGTTTTAAATGAAGCCTATTCCTTTCTCCTGAACCATAGGAAATGCAGTATTCTTCCCTTTCCTCATCTGTTCTCTGATTTTTCATCTTTTTGGGTTTTTTTCTTTGCAAGGAGAACTGTTTTGTAATAAAAAAATTCTGCAGTTGGGAAAGGCATGCAAACTATATAGCTAGATGTAATCTACTTGTGTAACAAAGTGATGACTGACCAAGCACGTTAAGTTCTGATACTGAAATACTTCCCTTTAGGGCAAGTTTTTGAGTGCTTGTTGGTGGAGTGGGAAGAGCACTCAGGCATAGGCATTCAACAAGGGGCCTAATGCAACTGTGTCCAAAAGCAGCTCCTCTAAGAATGTGACTCTGACAGAGCCCTTGTAGCTGCAGCCACAGCTGTTCAGTTTCTGTTCTAGCTCATGAGAAAGCACTCACAACTGCCTTTCCAGCATGTGATATATTTGGGTGAATCAAAAAGGGAAATAAGTCCTCCTGTACATACTGTTAGCACTAGGTACAACACCGTGCCCTACCTTTGCTTTCTGGTAAGTGTTCTCATTTCCCAAAGCTGACAAGATAAAATGTAGAGCAAGCACAATTATAAGCATCATAAAAACCAAAAGAGAACCCCAATGTTAGGGTACGCTCAGATTACCTTAATAGTCTGACTTAAGTCTGTGACGGAGGACCTTTGATAGTTTACCAAAATACTTTGGATTACCTTAGCTTAAGTGGAAGCATTAATCAGAGCACCAATGCATACCTGACTGTCCCATGTTGGCAGAACAACAAGGTTCTAACACCAGTGGTACTGTTAATGTGTGGAATGAAAAATCCTGGTTTTCAAATTATGGCAACTCTCCCTGAGTGATGTCATGCAGTAAACTTCCTGAATGATACTGAGGTCAGCTCTCAAAGAAACTATACAGAGATCGAAAATATTCATGAATGCCCTCTAGGAAAGAAGTTTCATACCAAGTTACCCCATTTGCCTGTACACAGACCTATCTTATTCCTGCTCTTAGCCCATTTCTCCCCATATCCTGTATGGATGAACCTAATATTTGATGTAGACATCATCCAGCCTTCAGGGTAGTTGCTTTCGTGAAATACATTCAGAAGCTAAGCAAACAAAAGAATGGATTTGTGCGGAGAGTAAAAAACAGAATATGCTTATAGCTTTCTATTGCTATGATGAAAAAAATGCAGAACCACCACACAACGGGCATTTTTAGTCCTTATTTCTTGCAAATTCAGCTGAACTCAATTTTTGATTATAAAACCTTAGTATGATTTATCAGAACAAGTCATGCTTCATCAGGTTGTTTGTCAACAAAAGCCACCAACTTACATTCATGAAAAAACTTTGCTATCATAGGTCACTCTAGTTTGACTTCTGTTGTTCTGCTTGCTTCCCTCAGATGGAAGTTGGGAGCATACAGAACACTGTGATTGGGATGCTGGACAAACAGAAGGAGCTTGATGTGAAAGTTAAGGCTGTAAAAAACAGTGTTATAGTAAGTATAACTATTTAAAGTAGTGTTTGTTGATTCACAGATGTTGAAAAGCTTTCAGTATACAAGACTTTCTAAAATGACAAATAAAAATAACTAATGGTTTGGTTTTCAAGTCTATAACCAGTGATTGTCTGAAAACAGGAAATAATTATTTGTCAGTAGCACCATAGTAGAGATTGGTATTTGACTGGTTTAGCAAGATAAAATGTTTTGTTCCTAAGTTTCAGCAATAAAAACATTTTACCCATCTGAAATACTAGCAACTGAGGAAAAAAATTAAGAAATCATATACTGACCAATTTGTTGTTAACCAGAAGATAGATTTTTATTTAGCATATAAACGTTTATTGTCTTAACAAATACTGTCACAACAGAAAGCTTTTCTCCAAGCAATACCTAAGAATTTGAGTTTGTTTAAAATGCTGTGTGCTGTTCCAATTTTTTCCACTGTAGCCTAGATTCTCCTAAAACCTGTGAACTTATATGGGTAGACAATGAGGGCTTTTCCATATTTTATAATTAACAGATTTTAGTTGGCTGAGAAGAGGGAGGGAGAGTGAATAGAAGGCAACTAAGTCTAGGGATATTTCCTGTTAGTGAGTTCCAGGAAAAGGCATTGCTACAAAACTGCACTTCTCTGTAAAGGGCTGGCACCGGGCAGTTCCTAATCATCAGTAGTCTTGCATTACACGAAAGCATTGAACAGTTGCAGCCACCCTCATTTGTGCTTTATAGGATGTGGAACAAGACATCAAGACACTAGAGGATATGCAAGATGAATATGACTTTAAATGTAAAACCCTGCAGAATAGAGGTGAGTAATTTCTCAAGGACATACCTTACTGCATATAGTTTGCAAGAGTAAACTCTGCTGTATTATGTCAGGAAACTAAACCTAACAATATGCGGCCAAACTTACTGATAATGTCCCTCCTTCATTAACTCTGCTTTATGCTGAAACCTAAATTCCTGAAAACGCCTTCTCTGCCTCTGTCTGTTCTTACAAGTAAGACAGCCTCTTTGTTAATGAAGCATTCCTTTGTCTTTTACATCCCTTTGCTACTAGAAATAGCAAATCCTATAGACTCTGTGACTGTTCAGCCTTACACCCAAGTAGTTAACTTTAGGCTTCTCTTTGCCCTCTTGTATTTCACAAATGCCTTCCCACTTCAAGTTTTGTAGGCTCTTGTGTACCGAGGGAAGCACATGCAGCTGTAGTCCACGCTGGTTTAGTTATACAGATCTGTCTCTTTTTGAGTGCTTTGTTCTAGATAAGGCTTCAGTTTCAAACACAAATTGGCAGTTGACTGTCCCTAAGAAGAGAGACACGGTCAGAAGAGCATTGAGCCACAATCTTGCTCTTTGTAGTTGGGGGCAGGTAGTACTTCCGTAAGGGCAAACAGGAACCTCTAACTTAAGGTCAGCAGGCAGCAGAGGTAGTAGTTAGGGCAATTATGTAGGATCTGTCAGCTTGGACTACTCTCAGGAGGCTTCGTCCTCCCTTGAACTCAATTAACTTCTGTTGCCAGGTTAAGTAATATGAGTCGCATCTGAAGTCAGCATGAGAACAAATTGCTCAGTGTGTATCTTTACACAATATAATAATTATTTTAAAATCAGGTTCTTTCTCTAAAAAGCAAGCCAACTCACATCTCAATTACTTCACTGGGATAGTGGCTTTTCCTCACATTAGAGCTTTAAGTGTCCTTTCAGAATAGG
>NW_009260410.1:4881614-4896597 GCF_000687185.1 Egretta garzetta
AGGGAAAGAAGGAATTGAAAAAAATCTAGGAGGCAGTAAATATTTCCTCCCTTAAGCTTTAAAGATATACTTCACTTGACATTAGCCAGGCAGGTCCTCTCCTCCCCCCAGTGTTTCCCCTACCCATACTTCATCACTCCTTCAGCCTCACCTTCACAATTTGGACTTACTTTACAGAGCATGAGCCCAACGGTGTGCCACAGGAAGAATATAAGAAAGAACAGATGAATCTCAAGAAGATGTTTTTATCCCTGGACCTCAAGAGAAAGGTAGTGCTCAAGTTTTCTTTCAGAAGGCAACAGCACTTCTTTTTGAACACGTTAATTTTCATTAGGTTGACATAAATTATATAAAAGAAAACTTTTCTACTACTGTTGGTTGAACTGTGATTTTATTCTTTCCATCCTGACTGGCAATCTGGAATCACTGTAAGGAATTTTATTTCTCTTTTAAAAACTTTTACCAAGCTCTGTCAGGTAAAGCTAGAAGAGCAATGAGAGTGAACAAGTGTCATACCAATAGTCATGTTCTTGAGGAAAGCACAGATTAAAGAGTTTGCAGCTATATTAAACGTGCTCACTCTCACTGCAGTGCTCAAGGCTACAGCAAGCACTGGATCATCCCAGATACACACTTGGTACATACATAGATGTGAGACGCTGGCTCTTCAGAATTCAACAGTCCTGAATATGCTTTGCTTCTCCATTTTTTTTTCCACTTAATCTAGCAAATACTCCAACTAAAATAAGCAGGTGTTTTTAGAAAACAGCTTCTGTTGACTGAAACAATTACTTTGAGGTCCTAGCTAATCCTATCGGTCTTGCAAAACTCTGCAAAAACAGCACTTAGCTTTCCTGTATCAAGTATTTTTAATAAACAGAATGATTTAATATTCTCTATAGGAAGTGGTGAACAAGATAGTACAGCTGCTGAACACCACAGAGCATACACAGAGTGCTCTTATTAACGAGGAGCTGGTAGAGTGGAAATACAGGCAACAGACTGCATGTATTGGTGGCCCACCCAATGCCTGTCTTGACCAGCTACAGAACTGGTAAGTCTCTAGTCAAAAACTGCATTGGACGGGAACTTGACACATGTTGTGAAGGAACAGCAGATCTGTGAAATATACTGATTATTTCTATTACACATTTTCATTCTGTCACAGCATAACTACATTTCATTGATTTTGTTTGCTTCACCACATTTTCCAATAAGTCAGAAGTGTTCTCTGTGCACTGCCTATTCCACAGGGACTGTCACCTGGATGGTGTCTCAGCATTGTTACAATACAAAAACATGCTAAATGTAATAAGATTGTGTAATTGTAGGTTCACCATCGTTGCTGAAAGTCTACAGCAAGTTCGTCAGCAGCTCAAAAAGCTTGAGGAACTAGAACAGAAGTTTACCTATGACCCTGATCCCATCACAAAAAATAAACAAGTTCTGCAGGACCGAACATACAGTCTTTTCAAGCAACTCATCCAGAGGTAACAAACAAGAAGAGTCTTTTTGTGTTTGCATGAATAAATGGATGGAGAGCACCTTCCCTTCTGTTCCCTCAATATTTCCCGCATGCTAACTTTGCATTTTCTGAGGTTTTAAGTTTGTCAGAAACATTAAACTAAATGATGTGAGTTTTACCCTACCTAGGGTTTCCACAGGTTTAGGCCCACAGAAAGTTTGTGATCAGTCATCATTTAAGTTAGCAGGAGCTATGATACAATATGCATTAGTTACAGAATCAAACTCCTCATCTGTTAGTCCATTTCTTGCTTTAAGCTTCAGCCCTGCAAAGTTCAAGTAAATGGAGGCAAGAAGCCATCTGCACCAAGCTATGCCCAGGATAAATACACCCTGGATTCTCCAACCCTCTGTCTCTGGACACATCCTATTTGTCTCCAGCACAGAGAGGCCAGCCCTATCTCTGTACCATCTCTTATGAGCCAAGTTACTCTAGCTGTTAGTTGCCCCACATAAGATCAGACTCCAATTCTATAAAGATACTGTAGACAAAAATTCATGCTGCAGAAGGCTTGAAACTAGCGATAAGAACAGGGACTTAGATACAGTAGGTAACACACTGAGGCGGGGGGGGGCTAGAACCCAAGGTTTTCAGAGTACCATTCAGATGCTTTGACCACTAACCTTCAATTGGAGAACACAGGTACTGCTTTTCAATGAAGTGAAAGCAATGAGTAAGAGTTCTAGAAGTCCATCTGCTGTTTATCTATAAGCTGCCATTTATAGTTGTCTTGCCTGTCTCCATGGAGGAGTCCAGGAAAAATGTCCATGCTGTCTAGGACTCGGTAACAATAGAAATACTTAAGGATTTACGTCTACACAGCACAGTACTACATAAAAGGTGCCCAAGACTACAACAGTTTGGGGTGTATCAGAACAGGTTAGCCTGAGGAATTTGCTTCATGGGGTTAGCTAGCCCTCATCAAATCCCCAGATAGCTCATCTAGCTCTTGGGCTTTATGTGTTGTTATATAGCATTGTCTCACAGCACTGGGAATGGCAAACAAAGCAACAGTCCTCACTTGGATTATGCTAGTTGCATCACAGTATTTACATGCTGTTTGATTTCAGAGAGGTTTGAGGTAGCATTCTCCCTCCCTATCAATGTATTTAGGAAAAGCCAAACCTTACCAAATCACTTCATACTTGCAATATTTCTAGACCCATTGATACAAGTGATAGAAACCAATGCACAGACTTCTCTATAGATTGAAACCAAATTAATAAAGAGTACAGTACTACTGGTAAATTACCATTCTTTTGAAGTTCACCTTTTATGTAATTTCTTATTCCTTAAAGACAACATTGATAAATCAAAGCACCTTCAATTTCTTCTTTCCATAGCTCCTTTGTGGTAGAGAGGCAGCCTTGCATGCCAACACATCCTCAGAGGCCATTAGTCCTGAAGACAGGAGTACAGTTTACAGTAAAGCTGAGGTATGTTTTCCCCTTCCCCCTTCTTGTTTTGTGGTAAGTTTTTCATGTCATTGGCTTCTACAGCCAAGAGGATTGCACATCTTGCAGTATAGCCTCAGTGCTGAGGTCAGGAGGAAGAGAAAGAAAGTGCCATGTGGCAGGGGGATTTCTTCTAGCAAAGTTTAACTTCCATTTAGCTTTGACCCTTTACCAGAAGTGGGGGTATTGAGTGTACAAGAAGCACAACCAAACGGCAGAAGACACATACAGACCGCTTTCTCATGTAAAAGAATAACTCATTTGTCCATCTAGTTTCCTCTCTAAATCAGGACATGGGATCAGTGTCTACAGACCTTGCTAATTTATCCTGTCACTACATCTGTGCCATCTTGTGTGGAGCAAGCTTGGAGCCTGTGTGTGGCCCCAAGTTGTGCAGCTTAAATATACCTGTGATAAGCAGTGCAATAGGAGAGAACCTGTTTTTTGCAATTGGAGTAATTTAAAAAAAAAAACCCAACCACAACCCTTTCTCTTTCCAGATTGCTGGTGAAATTGCAGGAATTGAACTACAACTTGAAAGTGAAAGTTCTGTTTGATAAGTACGTTGCATTTTTCTCATCGCTATGTATGTTAATGGTAAGCAGGCCCCGTGTTCAGAAATCCAAAAGGCAGTCATATTTCAAATGTTGAGTTGGCCAGGAGCAGGCTGGTTCCCCGTGACAGCAGGTACAGCCTCCCTTTGTCTTACCCATGCCCTTACTCTAAATATCTCTCTGCCGTTAGAGACATGTCGTAAGTACAGAGGGCCTCAGCATTTGCTTTAAGGGCAGGGAAAGAAATATAACAGGCTCTCCAAAATAATGACAGTGGCTGTAAGGTCATGAAAGGGGTACGTGCTTTTAAGAAAGCAGGTGAGTTTTTGTCTTCCCATTCGAGTCTTTAGGGGGCATTCTGTCCAGAAACTTTCATGGAGTGGGGGAAAGTAAATTCTTACGTGGATGTGGGAGCTGAGGCTTTGAGAAGTGCACCAGATATAATGCAACTCAGTAAAATCTGGAGTGGCGGGAAAACTGATTCAAGTGACACAGCAATTTATTCAAGAAGCTGTATGGTTTGAAAGCAGATATAGAATGACAGTGCTGTATAATTTTTTTTCCTCAGAGCAAGAGTTAAAGCCTATGTAGTAAAAGAAGGGGCTTGCTTTGACTATAAAGCCCCCATAGCAAAATTTGCGCCTCAGTAGATAGCCTATATAACACAATATTTATTTTGACTGTTTGAACTAATTGCCTCCTCTTCTGCACAAAAGATTTCACAGAAGCACGTTACCAGTTCTCAGCTACTAAAACAAACACCCACATTTTCTGTCTGTGGCAGAATTTTTAAAATAGTTGTCTTTTTTTTTTTTTTGACAGAGACGTAAGTGAGAAGAACTCAGTCAAAGGGTACGTGGCATTACAGTTTGGTATATTAATATTGGGTTCTTTCAATGAATTAGAGACCCTTAATTCTTCTCTCTCTCTTTGTGAAGGTTCAGGAAATTTAATATTTTGGGAACAAACACAAAAGTAATGAACATGGAAGAATCTACTAATGGAAGTCTAGCAGCAGAATTCAGGCACTTGGTAGGGGATTTTTTTCTTTTATTGACATCCATCTAATTGTGTGGGTAGAAGACATGGTAGAAAGGAGAGAAATTGCTTTTGTTATTGAAGTCACCATTTAGTTTTGTATAAGAGGAACTGTGAACATATCTCTCTTTGTTCTTCCCTTTTTGAAATCTTTGGCCTGTTCCAGTTGAAATGTTACTGCATTTGTCACTGAAATAGGGCCAGAAAGGCAAACAAGTATTTGCTGCCATACAGCTTATGTTGCAATGAGTTCTTTGGAGGAGAAAGAAAAAGCAGCCTGAAATGCTGTTTTGGGCCTTTCAGAGGAAGGCCCATAGGTAGGAAAGTTTAGAATAGTCTAAAGAGCTTTGAAACAGAAATAGGAAAATTAAATAGGAGGGGGCAGCTACAAGAAATTTGGTGCCTTCGGCAAACTATACAACACTTTCAATCTGCAGATTGTGAGATAAATCAGATGGGTTTCATCATTACAACAGGAAATGAAAGAGGCAAGTCCTGAAACAGTGAACATGGAATTCTCCCTCCCTCCTTTCATTGTCCAGAACAGACACTGTTTGGAGTTTATTGTCCAATTCAGAGGGGTATTTTGATAAACCAGTATTTCATCCAATCCTTCCTGAGTTCACACTGTTTCTGTTCTTAGAAGGCCGCTTACATAAATGCATTGTAACATAAGGGTGCAGTATGTATTTTCACAGATTAATAGTAAAAAGATAAAAGAATAGTAGTTACCCATAGTTTAATCTTTTGGCTTTTGCAGCTTAGAACCAAATCGGATCAGACACTAGTGCAGCAAGTTTGCATACAGTCAAACAACTAGAACATGCAAACATTTGCATCCCCTACCACTTGCATTTGTGGCCAAGGTAAACAAGTAACCGGGGTTTTTGTTTGTTTGCAGCAACTGAAAGAACAGAAAAATGCAGGTAGCAGAACAAATGAGGTAAGAAGCACTAACTTTGTTCATAAAGCCTTTGCAGAATATTAAAAAAGCATTCAGGCATTTAAGACAATGCTCTGCTCAGTAATGAGCAAAAACACACAGGATGACAGACCAATAGGAGAGGAGTTCAGTGTTTCTAGGAAACAATCCATGTAGGTGGTATCTACAAATGAGAACTAATGCTAGAATGGTGTCCATCAGGACTCTCCATCATTGGTGCCTAGCTTTAACAGGACTTTCTGACAAGGACAGATTTTTCTGTGGCTTCAAGGTAGGAGCCAAAAAAAAAAAAAAAGGTGTCTAGAGAGTAACAGTTTAGGAAGTTAGCATTGTCACTTGACTTTGACCTGTAAACTGTTTCTGAGGTCCAGAGCAAGTAACCTTGGGCAGAAAAGGTTTCTCCCCCATAATAAATCCTCTTACCTTCCCCCAAGCAATTTTCAGTCCCTGAAAGGTTTTCTGTTTTATTACTTTTTTCTTCAAAGGGTCCTCTCATTGTAACAGAAGAGCTTCACTCTCTGAGTTTTGAGACACAGCTGTGCCAGCCTGGCTTGGTAATAGACCTAGAGGTATGTCTTAGATGAAACAGACATGGACTTAAATTCCTGTATGTCACTCATGCTGACAATGTAAACTTTCTTTTTTTTTCCCCCAAATACTTGGTTATCAAACACTTTCAGTTACTTCAAAATATATGAATGACACTTCACAACATCTCTGTATACACACATACAGTGAGAATGCTATCAAATGTGTGGGTAGATAAGAGTAGATGCACTTTGCAAAGTATCTGATAACAAACCCTGTGTTTTAAGTTCTCTAGGTGTCAGTTTCCATTTATTTCAGAAGCAATATGCCATGAATTCTGTTACTATCAGTGCTATTATAACTGACACTAAGTTGAAGTCTTTATCAGACAAAAATCACCTGAGTCTCTCTAGTACTTCATTATACCAACACTTTCTCCCCTACATACAAACTTCAAGTGAAAGAATTAAGACCACGCAAGCAAGGGATTACAGCGGAAACATGTTCGTGGGTAATCTAGATGAGGACTGGGACAGGGGTACAGGATAGTCTGACACGTTTCCTTTTGTGTCCCTTTCAGACCACATCCCTTCCCATTGTTGTGATCTCAAACGTGAGCCAGCTTCCAAGTGGATGGGCTTCTATCTTATGGTTCAATATGCTGTCTACTGATCCCAAGGTATTTGCAAAAAAAAGTATTAGAAATACTATGTGTAATTTTCAAGCATTGTCTGTATACAAATGGCTGCTGCATTTTTTTCCATGCATATGACTCTTAATGGCTTTCAGGTGTAGAGAGGCACAATGACTTACGTCCCCTATCCTAAACAGAGCAATGTTTGAAACCCACATAAGGATATTGCACAGTGTTCAGTATATACACTACAGTGAGAAGCCAAATAAACGTTCAAGAATTCAAATACAATGAGTAATCTAGGAAGTCTACTCACTGGGACAAGATGTGGGCAAAGCAAAGTCCCAGAGATTGCTTTTCTTGGTGAAGAGTTCCTGTCAGAATAGCAGCCTGCTATTCCAGAGTTGTCTCGAGTCATCTCAAGCTGACATAGATTCTTAAATCTGCATTCTGTTTTGGCAATACACTTTTGTAAGGTCAAGTGGGATTCCAAAAATCAGTGTTTGTTAACTGTATATTGTATTTTTCACTTCCATTTTAGAACTTGTCCTTCTTTCTGAATCCACCTTACGCAAAGTGGTCTAAACTTTCTGAAGTTCTGAGTTGGCAGTTTTCTTCTGTAACAAAGAGAGGACTTAATGCAGATCAACTGAGCATGCTGGGAGAGAAGCTACTTGGTATGGTCTCCTTCCATTGCTTTAAGCCTTTTGTTTCTACTGAACAAGCACATGGCCTGTTTGAATTGAAGTTGATTCTACATCTTTTCTGCAATCTATTTTAAGTTTTCATTTCTTCTCACACCTCCTCACCCCCTTCATCCCCCTACCCCCCCAAAAAAAATCACTTTATAGTAATGAAGTGTTTTCCAGTTTTCAATATGGTAGAATTTGCAAATGAATGTCAGGTCACTAAAAAAAACAACCTGTAGTTCTAACTTAGGAGTTCTGTCCATTAGGGTAGTGCAAACTGGGGCTACTTCTGCCTTTTGAAGAGCTACTGAAGTAATGCACATGTTTAGTCAATCTGTGAAGTGGTTGTTTCTTGGCATTTTTTGGTTTTGTTTTGGTTTTTTTAAAATCCTTCCCATTAATTTTAACTTCATGCGTGCCAGGAACTACAGCAGGGGTTTACTCTATCTGCATAAACACAGTTGCAATATCAAAGTGCAAACATGATGAAACAATTAAAGGGTATCAAATTGAACATCTCTCAGGCAAGAGTCCTTAGTGAAAGCCTAATCAGCCATGAGTTTTGTTTTCCAAACTCCTTCTCAGTTTGCCCCATAGGCAGAGCACTTGACACAGCTACTGAGTTTGCATAGTAGACCCTAGATAAAAATAATGTTGATTCAGTATATTCCACTAATCCTTAAGTTTCAGGAAGCATTTATATTTAAAGAGTTTTGACTTTAGTGGGTCTAAGTGGTAAGTACAGCATTCCAGTCTCTAATTCCCTTCCCCTAGTTTCTCCAGGACGTAAGATCTGACAAAAAGCTTACTGATTGAATAGATTACCTTTCAGAATCCTGCAATGAGAATAATTTTTGTTGGTCTAGTTAACCATCATGAAGACAAAGTGACCACTGACATATTTCTGTGGTCAACTTGCATTTCAGAACTTCAGAGATTCTTTGTCAAGCTCTGGGAACAGTAGGGATGCTATTTTAATCATATCTCTACAGCTGGAAGTATTTCACTACTGAAAAAATCCAGGTAGCTGAAACACTGTATATTCAGGATCTCTTGGTGCAAGGGGACATAGAATCTAACAAGGTACCAGGATACAACTTGTTTGCTGTTTTTGTGATGTGAAAGTTGACAGAATCTTGGTCTCCAACACTAGCAGCATCAGAAACAAGTTCCCTAACCCAATTTATTTTTAGAGAGATGAGGGAAAAGTAGCATATTTCTGACTTTATTGAAATCTATAGCATGATCTGTAGGAAAAGAATTTGGATCTGAATACAGTCAGGGTCTGCAAAGCTTTAGCTACTGTAGTCACCGCATAGGATTTTTTTTTGTGGTTTTGATGTGGTTATGAAACATCATTGACATAATAACAAGGCAGGGGAGAAATGATTGCAACAGGGATGAGAGGAGGCTGTGGTTGGGGCAGTCAAGAGTTTCTGGGGCAAAAACCTACAGGCCACCAGAATTGAGACAGGCAAGTGCTTAACCTCAGAAAGATGATGTAGGGCCTGCTGAGCTCCTACAGAAAAGCTTATGGGTTGAAGTTTTCTTGTTTTACTGGAGAAGAGGTATACAAGATTTCCACCTCCCTCCTGGAAGCCTTTTGAAACTGGCAAGTGTTAGCTGTAGCACAGCATATGAAGTGTCATAATGAATTTGTTACCATTACACAAGATCTGTTTAATTACTTGGTCATTCTCATACAGCAAACTTCTCCAGAGGGGAAGTCTGCAAGCTCTCCCTGCACTAGCCATGAAAATACTGCAGTCTTGCATTTCTTTTTAGTCCAACAGCTCAGAGTTGTAAATAAACACTCAGAACCTGGTGCTCTAAGTACTTTCCTTTCAGTCTTACTAAGTAACTTATGGAACATGACGGAAGCCTATTTATTCTGTTCAGGGCCAACAAGTGGAGGATCTCATGATGGCCTTATTCCTTGGACAAGATTCTGCAAGGTATGAAGTTAGTTTAAAATTGGAGATGGAAGTGGGAGCTTTGTCTTGTTTTGTTTTTTCATGTGGTTTTTTTTTTTTCAGGGCTCTGTCTTTATCAATAGTTTACCCTAATTATTCTAGAGCTTACACAGTTGTGGGAGGTTTTGGTGCTGAGGTTAAAGTAGCAAAAGCAGGAGGAAAAAGTGCTTGTAATAGCCAGGAAGAGATGATTTTGAGATTGCTTTTGAGCCATGTAAACTATATAGAAAAATGCATCTTTCAAACACAGCATCTTCATTATTATTAATGTAATTGCTATTAATAGAATAGTTTTCCATGTTAACTATCACAGAAAGTGTCAAAAAAAACCCCAACCAGCAAGATGAGCAATGCCTCTTTGTCATAGTGAAGGACATTTCCCAGACCAGGGGCAACTGGATTAGGGTGAGGATTAGCACAGGGCAGCCAAGAGGGTCAGCATGATAGCAGAAAGCCAAATCGTGAGATTTCATAACCCTGGGTGCAGAAAGACAGGACTCCTCTTCACACTTTCTTCGTCTTTAGACCCTAAACTGGTATAGATAAACAGGAGATGACAGCAGAGAGGAGCAGACTCCAGGGGAAGAGGCGAAGCTCTGGTCACCTACAAGCAGTCAAGTTCATTAATGAGTGTCTTGTGAGGAACTGAAATCTGAGTCTGAACAGAAAGTGTCTCTAGTTCTGCTAGCCAGCCTGGTTGAAAGCCCCATGGGATGGGTTTGGATGTCCAAGAGCTCCAACAAGGACAGTGCCCAGGCAGGAACCAGAGCCTTTTGTCTGCTCTTAGACCAGTGTTGTTGCATGAGAAACAACAGATCAAATGTTTGTGGGTACTGTAGGCTCAGACAGGCATTTCTCTCACATTGCCTCTTGCCTTAAGGTTCAATATATGCTTCATTCCCAATAGTTTCTGTCCTTCTGGAGTAGGGAAACAGGAAGGAGGCAGATCATAAGAGAATACAAGGGTGGTGGGAAAGAAGAAAGAAGGGGAGAAAAATACAAGAACAAGTAGATACTGGAAGGATTGAGAGCTTGCTTCCTCTCTATTTAACAAAACTCATGTTTCGTTATCCCTGTTCTCCCCTCTCCCACCCCTGCCTTCCCATATTCTGAATTTCAGGAAAATATAAATGATAAAAATTTCCCCTTTTGGCTGTGGATTGAGGGAATCCTGGAGCTTATTAAGAAACACCTCCTGTGTCTCTGGAATGATGGGTAAGACCTGAGTGAAGTTAAAGATGTGGTCATTGCCTCAGACCTTTCATTTAGGCTAGCAGTTGCATCCTCAGGTTGGGAAGTTGTTTGTGCAGATACCTTGGATCCAATAAAGCGGAACTTGCAACCAGAAAAATCTGAGCCAAATGAATTCTAACAGTGAGGAAGTCTTTAATGAGGCAATTGCTTAAAGCAAAAGCATCAGATAACCAAGCTGTCCCATTGGAGTCACAGAGCAAGGCTTTGAATGTTAATTTTTTTTTTTTTGCCTCCGCTCTCACTATAAGTAGGTTCTTTCCACACCGTAGAACAGAGCCTCTTTTGTGTTTGACAGGAAGGACTAAAACTACAAAGTTTAAGTCATAAAATGATCATCCATCTTCAAAAAACCACACACACTAAAAACCTTCCCACAAGGAAACATATTGTGAACCTCCTCTAGGTGGCAGCAGCCAGAGTCTGAACTGTATCTGCACTATGAGTCCAGAGAGTAGTCTTTACTGATTTTAACATAGTAATTAGTAAGACACTGCCAGATGGAAAACCAGCTCCATTTTCCTTTTGATACTGGCTAGTTACTTTGGAAATCAGTAATACTAGAAGCAAAAGTTAACTGCTGCCAGAAACAGGTTCAGCCAGAGTCACAATCCTGCATTTTAGGTTTAGCCACATTAAGGCACCCAGTCAGAGGCACACTCACAGCAGAGCATCCTAGTATCCCACGAGTTTGCAGGATCTACAACAGCAAGATTGCTCTGCCTAGTTGTGTTCAGCAGCCGGTTTCAAATTATTACCCCCTAGCTCCAGATGAGTTCTGTTGAAGCCCTTTATAGTACAAGCCTTGTTTCACTGCCCAAAGCCTACATATTTCTTAGCTAAGCAGATTCCAGTGCAGCAGGATCTTTTGCCACCACTACTGAAGCAGAGTTGCAGTTCTCTCTCATCCGGTGTTCCTCATCACCATGGCTGGGTACAGAATTGGTTTAGCATGTGGCTTTGATAGTATACAGCCTTGAAGAACATTACTCATTGCTCTCGGTTATGAGAGCAATTCCCTGTTTAGGGTTTAAGAGAAAAAAGTAGTGCAAGTTAAATCCAGAAATATAATCAAAACTAGAGATTTAGTGCTATTAGTTTTTCTTCTCTTAGCTGGCATTGTTGGATAGTCACAGGTCTTTGTTTTCTAGGCAGGCAAAAAGGGAAACCTCTTGCAAACTGCAAAGATACTCAAGTGGGAAAGAGACAGATCTATAGTATTCGTTAGGATACAGGTTCCACTTGTATACAAAAGAATAGGTCTCAAGACCTAAAAAAAGAACAGCCTCAAGATCACTTGCCTTTCTTAATATTTGAGGGATGGGAAGGCTAAAGATTATTATTATACACCATACAGTTGCTACCCAACAGATTTGTTACCTAAAGCATGCCATTTAAAACAAAAGCCACACCCAAAAACCCCATAAAACCCCCAAAACATGTAAAACAGGCCAGCTTACAGCACCTGAAATTCCCAAGAAAAATCATGACTATTTAGTAGTTTTTGTGCAAAAACCACTTTTCCTAATTTAATGCATAGAAGGAAAGTAGCAGTAGTACTTTCCAAGTAGTACTCAAAACTTCATTAATCGATGGAGTATTTTGAGGAATAAGCAGCAGTGCAAAGAAATTCTGACCTTTTAAAAAAAGCCGTTGGGGTTTGACCAGGTTTTGCCCTAGCGCTGGCTTGTACAACTCCCTCCACAGCACCTATTCAGACCAATCCATTTCTTAGAATTACCACACCAGCCTCCTTGCCTACACATTTGCTAAGCATAGTTGTATTTGGAGGGTTGAAAATCACACAAACTTAACAGCTCCTCTAGGAAACGTGTACAAGGAATAAAACAAAACCCACATCTGTATGATGCAATCTAGTAGCTGGCAGACTTTGTTTCATCAGCCAAAGAGGAGAAACAACTGTTCCTTAATACGCTTTTGAAGTTAAAACTGCTAGCTGGGATCTGATGATGTTGCACACACATAACTTCACTTCTGCTTCCACAGCCCAGTTTTGACAGGAAAAGGCAATCTCTTTTATACTAAGCTCAGAAAAATGATTGTATAAGCCACCAGGCAAAAGGAAGAGTGCTGAGAGAAGCTGTGGCAATTCATGGCTTCCACAGGGCAGCTCTAGCCTGTCAGTCCAACTGCTAACTTCATAGCCATCCACAGGACAAAGCCCTCTGGGAGGCTTTTACAAGTACTTTAGCTTTGCTATCTAGCCCAGCACAGCTTAGATTTTTGTTGAGGAGTAAACTCAGCTTTTTCTTTTCAACATTACAGCTGCATCATGGGTTTCATCAGTAAAGAGAAGGAACGTGCTTTATTGAAGGACCAGAGTCCAGGAACGTTTTTACTAAGATTCAGTGAAAGCAGCAGAGAGGGAGCAATCACATTTACTTGGGTAGAAGGATCTCAAATTGGTAAGTCAGTAACAGAGAACGTCTTGTCTTCAAAATATAAGCTTACATCAGAACAAGAAGCCTTCACGCTCTTCTCTTTCACACTGAGAACCAATACAATACACCACCTGAGCGGTCCCCACCCTTACAAGCAACAGGCCACAAGCCATAGCCAACACATGCCTTACTTGGTGTAGTTCTTAAGCCACACAGTGGATTGTTCAGGGTTTCAGCTGGGATTAGCAACACTTCCCAGGTACTCCTTCTGGCCTGGAAGTTCATTGAGGACAAACTGCCTAGGCTGCCTCCCCTGCCTCCTTAGGGCCTCTTTTAGCAAGACACCTTTAGTACATAAATACCTGCATCTCCCTCCAAACCTGTTATCACCTTCCCTATCAGAGATTTCTCTCCCAAGAAAAGTTGACTACAACCACATTCAGCCCTCTGTACTATCATTCTTTCCCACAACTTCACCTTGTGTGCAACACTTTTCTCAAACAGCTTTCTTTAACTCATGGTCCAACACATCTTTACCACATTCTCCCCCGGTAAGGGGGGGAAAACAAATATTCACTTACTTAATTTTCCTAGCAGTTCTCCTTCCTCCTATTTGCAGAAAGAGGATAGATGAAGAGCTTGGTTATTCAGTTAGCTGGGCTACTCTCTCACCCTCTTTCAAGGAAGTCTGGAGGCTTAAAAGCTGTAAAAAGATATAATCTCCCTTTTATCCAATCAGGGTTCTTCCCTTCTCATACTACTTAAA
The DNA here is from genome assembly GCF_000687185.1 of Egretta garzetta. Lineage (NCBI taxonomy): Eukaryota > Metazoa > Chordata > Aves > Pelecaniformes > Ardeidae > Egretta > Egretta garzetta. The sequence goes on from NW_009260410.1 coordinate 4,895,372, forward strand.
TCAACCCCACCTGCCAGGATGCTGCAGCTGTTGACACTTCACTTGGATGAGCCCAAAACCTACAACAGCTGGAAGAGAAACTGCTGAACTTCCTTGAATGACTTCTTTCCCTTCACTGCCTGTATACCCGAGGCATCCAAAAATTGAGCAAAGAAGGGTGATAGTATTCAGAGCATTCAGGGAGGTATTGTCTCTTTTCATGATTCATCAGAGCCCCAAGTGGTATACTAGGCTCAAACTTCCTAATAGGCAATAAGAGTTTGAACGACATAATTTGAAAGAAGATTGAAAAGGTAGCACAACTTTAATTAGTTAATTAAATATTGCAGCTAATTTCCACAGACAGGTCACCTCAGTCATTCTGAATATAAAATACACGAAGGGCCATCACTATACCCTTCCCCCATATGCCTTCCTACCCCACAAAACAACTGTGCTCCCTTTGACAGTCATTAAATATTTACCTGCAGCACAGCAGGTGTCATCCAGGTAAGCCCTTTGCTCACATGACCTTTGAATTTGTGGAAGTGGCTGCAGCTTTTCTGGGCAATTTTAGAAAAAGCTTTGAAACCACCTTTAAGAGTTGCTGTGTCTCTCATCTGCAGAGCCCCAGTTCCATTCGGTAGAGCCATACACCAAGAAGGAGCTCTCCGCTGTTACTTTCCCCGATATCATTCGCAACTACAAAGTGATGGCAGCTGAAAACATTCCTGAAAATCCACTGAGATTTCTGTACCCAGATATACCCAAAGACAATGCCTTCGGCAAATACTACTCCAGGCCTAAGGAGGGTGAGTGCTACAAATGGCTCATACAGCGTAAGCGCAATGCTTGTTCTTCAGGTACTTGGGCACTGTATGATTTCTGTGGCGTAGAAAGAAAAGGGCAGTAGTTGGACTGAGTGTCTCAGCAGCCTAACCCACGTTTGAATGCTGCTGAGCTGAAAAGTGAGAACAGGCACCTAAGCTTTAGTAGGTTAAGAAAAGGTCTGCTTTTAAAGAGGCACAACGTGAGATCTAGTCAGATCAAAAACTGAAAACATAATTGTCACTGGCCCTTGAATTCAGCTTTCATATAAGTCTGTGAGATATTTCAGAAAAGTAGGTTCCCACTAGCAGCTGGAACCATGACTCATGTTTGACTATCATCACACAGGACTGATCCTGGCTGTGTGGCCCTGGCAGGATGTGTTGATACAGCTACATCAAACTTTAGGGGAGGTTTTA
>NW_009260410.1:4896622-4901300 GCF_000687185.1 Egretta garzetta
ACCATAGTGCTGTGAAATGCGTGAGAGAGACTTGCACATTATCTGGGTCACAGGCTTTATTTTTGGTACAATAAAGATGGCAATGTGAAGTAAACTTCCTAAAAAAACCCTAAGCTTTTCTTTGTTTCTTTTTCTCCTTGAAGCACCAGAGCCTATGGATTTGGATGGTCCCAAGGGAAACGGCTACATCAAGACCGAGTTAATCTCTGTATCTGAAGTGTAAGTTTCCACAGAAATGCTGGATTTCTAGGAACTGATTGTAACTTTTGGCTGCAGTTCATGTCTCTTCACAATATTTAAGGTGTAGGTGCCCCTGTCAAATCTTTCCTCTCTTTCTCTTTGAGGATCTGATCACACCACATTCCTGCAGTGCTGTGTTTGAAACACCATTTTTAGGTAAAAACCCTAGAAAGTTGCAGGTAGTTGTACTGGCAAATAATTTCTTGACAAGCAAGTTCTTAAAGACTTGTTGGACTTGTTTGATTAGAATGTAGATGACTGAGTTGTCCCAGTTTCCATTTAAAGCCATGCTGGCATTGCAAAGCATGGTGTATTTCTTATAGGCCAGGTTTTCTTAACCAAAAGACCTCATTAGTGGCCCTTCTGGACTCAAGAGCCAGACATGGTAGCCCAGCTGTGCCTCATTTCTTTAGTGAAGGTTTGTCCCTGCTCTTCTCCTTCTGTTAGCCACCCTTCAAGGCTCCAGTCTCCAGAAAATCTGCTCCCCATGTCGCCTGAAGAGTTTGATGAGGTGTCTCGGATGGTGGGCCCAGCAGAGATTGATACCGTGGTATGTATCACAAACCTGCTTTTTGTGAGAATGTTGAGCTGGAACTGGCTTTTTTCCTTTTTTTTTTTTTTCCCCTTCAAACATACATCGGACACTTAATGCAAGCTAACACTCCAGAACATGTCTCTTCAAACACATAGGGACAGCTGGGAATCCATAGTTAGATGGGGGTTGCTACCAGTTGCTCTTCCCATTTGTTTGCAGGGAGATGGGGGTGAAGAACAGGAGAGCAAAGCTTCCAGCGTGCATCTTGCAGGGGGGCGGGGGAAGACAGGAAAGGAGGAAGGAGGAACGCTGTACTCCTTCCTCTGGGGTCTGGGGCGGGAGGGAAGCTAGAGCAGGTATGCAGCTTGGAAGCACTGCCCTGCCAATGCCGGCGAGGTGCTGCCTCTTCACAGAGCAGTGTTGTCCTTTTGGGGTGTGCTTTGAAAAAAATTCCAAATTAAAGTATGGTGCTCCTCCCCACCCCACCCTCACAATGGTAGTTTGATCCTAAGATGTGAATACAGTGCTATTTGGGGAGGACCTGGTTGTGCCCTGTGGTTAGCAAAGACTAGAGTACTAGGGCTTTACTCAACTTGTTAATTGGCATTTACTTTTCTCGTTGCAGATGTGTTCAGCATATTCAACTTAAAGGTTGAGCTTTTTACTGCGTCATTAACACACCTGATTAGCTTATGCATCCTGCTCTGCCGTCAATGACAGTGATACTCTTCAATTCTTTGGTTTCTCAGCCTGAAGGTCCAGTAGTGATTTTTAACTAATGGGAATATAAACAGCAGTCTGAGTAGCCTCCTTACATGCACTCTTTGTTTAGAAGTTCTTTGTTAAAGAACTTCCAGTTAGCGAGATACCATGCCAGAGTGGAAGAAGAGAGGAGGATAGGAATGAGAGGTCCTCAGCAACAGTGATGGGAGAAACATGCATTTTTTTTATTTAAAGGAATTAGTTAAATTTAACATTTAGAACAATTGGCTTCAAAAGAAAGCTAGTTCTTTTGCAGAGGTTCTGTTCGGAAAGCTTGCACCTTCTGCATAACTACTTCTGAAGCACTTTCAGAGCTTTGAATTCTCATCTGCATCACAGAAAGCAGAGAGACACTCTGCAGGTACATGCCACACCGAATCCATGTGCTGCTCAAGTTTGTCCTGGCTTTATCTTTTCTAAGGGCATGGCCTACTGAGGTAACATAAGCCAAAAATGTTATCTGCACTGCATTTTTGCTAGTTTCTTAAGGCAAGGTCTGAAGTGTCCGCAGAACACTCATGCTGGATCCCACACGCACAGTACCTGGGCAGACAGTTCTAGGTGGTCCTGCTTGAGCAGGGGTGGACACAGGGACCTCCAGTGGTCCCTCCAGCCACAACCTGTCTATGGTGCAGTTGCTACTGCAGCTTCTCAGCCCACTGCCATCTACTCCCAGTGCCTGGGAGGGCAGCAGCGGCCAGCGTGACCCATGGGGATGGCAGAGCTTCTTCTCTACCATTCAGAAATGCCAGATCCATTAGCTGCGGCTCAGAAAAGAAATGACTGGTTCAATTTATCCCAGGAAGACTGATGTGCCCCCTGCAAAAACTCCAGAAAAAATAAACCTAAAGCACCTAGAGCATATATGTATTTAAATGGAAAGCATTGCTAAATCACTTCTTCTTGGTGCCCTGTGTTACTGAGGTTATCAGTGCTACAGAGATTCACAACGGGTGACAACACTTTGGCTTATTATAACTAGCTGAATGGGTATCTTTACTAAAATCAAATATTTGTTTCTTCAGCTACACCTTGTACTCATGGTCTAACGGGAGCAGTTTGTTTTTATTGCTTTTGTACTTTGGTTTTATTGACCAGGCTTTATCCATGGCTTTGTCTTTACAGGGCCAGTAGTTCTAAAAGCAATGGTTTTTTCCCCTGGTGGAACAGTCTTTTGCCATTTTAAATAAATGGAACTGCCCATTGACACTTTTGTCCTTTCCTGTGTTTTCTGGCTACTTCTATTATAAAGATGATGTGTCTGCCAATAGTTTACTGTACTATCTCATTTTAAACTTGTTTTGTTTAGTTGCACAGTTACAGTTCTGAAGCCTAAGGCAATATAAATGCTTTTAATTCCCCACTCCGTTGCAGGTCAGTCTGCATTACACAGTTCTTAGAAGGTGGCTGTTAAAATACTTTTTTTAATTACTGCTTGTATCACATCACTGATTTTTTTTTTTTTCTTCCCCAACCAAACTTCACTGAACTCAGCTTGAATTTCTAATTTGAGTTGATGAGTTATCCTAACTGATCTATAGCTAAACTTTGCGAGCTATGAAGCTGGCCCCCTGGTGCATCATTTTTCTGTGGAGCTATTAAGTGACGCAATCCCTTGTCTCACACGTGTCAGGCTTTTATATTAACTGCACAGCCAGAAGAATAATAAAAGGAAAGAAACTTTTGGTGAGATGAAGGCCAGCAGGAGTGAAGAATAGGCATGAGGAAGCTAGAGCTGTTGAGGGCACTCAGCCAATCCACTAGCATTAACAAAAAACAACCAGGGAGAAGACACTGCTCTAGAAGCGTAGGTTTAAAAAAGAAAAAAAAAAAAAAACCCACAAAAAAAAGAAAAAAAAAGAAAGGCAGCTAGATCAGAAAAACCGATTCTCACTTCCTGTAAGCCTTGCACAATGGACATGGCCAGAGCAGGTCTTCCTGGGCAGCCTTCCCCATGACTGAAGGCTTATTTCAACGTCAGTCGCACAGATCACCACCACCACCACCACCATCTTGGTATTTCCATTTATTATGCTGTAAAAAGCAACACTATCTGGATTTTATTTCTTAAAATAAATAACTTTCATTTTCAGAACCAGTACAGCTCAAGTTTAGATTCATTCATGGGAAACTGCTAGAAATACATTCATCACTGTCCATTCCCCACAATATGGAATCTAAAAGTCAAGATCAGCCCAGTCAGTTACAATGACCAGAAGTACACTGCCAATAAGTACAGTCACTGATAGTCCAGCTCAGAAGCAAAGAAATCTGGTACAATACATTTTGTTCACAAAGATAGGCTAATTAATGCTAAGACTATCACAATATTTCTGAGTACAAAGCATTAAGTTAGCTTAATGATTTTTAGGTTGTGATACAGAAGAAACATATATGACATAAAAACAAAGGAGTGGGGGAATCCTCTTTGGAGCATAAGGAAGTCAGCATTTGATAAGATAACCAAAAGCTATTTACGGTAAATCTACATGTCAGTGTCATGAATGATAAATAGCCAAACCAATGTACTGCATATATTTATATTCATAAATAACGCCATGTCTAAAGAGCTGCATCGCTGAATTGGACATTACAAAATAATGCATCTTCTCACAATGAGAAAATACTAAATCTAACCAGCAAAAATGCACCGAAGCTAAGACTGGCTAAAAGCACTCAGTATAATTCAGGAAAGCGTTAAGTTCAGGGACAGCCATGATCTTTAATGTTAACTCAGTTAAAATGCCTTCTTTTGGTTTTCTCTATATATGTTTATTGTATAATATTATATTTTTTAAAATGCCAGTTTGAGCAATGCAAATTTCAGTTAAATAAAGCTAAATCAGGTATTTTTCTGAGAAGCTGAAGGATATTTTAATAGGGCAAAAAAAAAGTCAGATTAGCACTGAGATACAGAATACTAAACTAGAGTCCATCTGAAAACACTCCTCTGCACTAAGTTGACAGATCTGTTGCCAGAGAAAAGACGCTGGAATTTAGTTCAGAGTGCAGCAGAGAAGAGGCCTTGTGCTACTCGGTGACTGATGTGGCTCAGTAAAGAGCCAGAGGCCATTTAGTTTACATCTTTATCAGAACTAAGGTGGCTGGGAGACAGAAATTGAAAGGAATGGGTTAAAAGCC